>NC_064828.1:33347753-33648753 GCF_024166365.1 Elephas maximus indicus | reverse complement strand
TGGTCAGCACTGTCAAGAGGAGAGAGAAGTTAAAACTGAATACATGTAAAATCCTGTCTCCAAGAGGCAATTTTGTTGGGGAGTGGGATTCTTTATGGAGCTTTCTTAGAGCTTACGGGAAATAAAACACCCCATTTCCCAAACTGTTTAACATCCCACATTCTCAGTAAGCACATTTATTGTCAATAATTTGGCTTCCAAAGTATCATGATACTAACTAGGGGGAAAGGTGCCTTGGACAGGGACCAAAATAGTAAGTACATCGGCATTTGGGTTTAAGCCTGAATTTGTCTCATCTTAAATAGCGTAAATTTGGCACTGATGGGTTCATCACCCTGGGTTTACTGAGAGCATCCACTTTCTTGACTGTATAGACTGAGGACCAATTATTCAACCAAGGTACTTTCACAGCAGAAGGGTTCCCCAACCATCAGCAAACCCTACTATGACCCTAAAACCGTTTGGAAAACAAGTTTTTTTTTTTTTTTTTAAGGTGAAAAGAAAAGATGTTAATGAATTGGGAAAAGACCAAGTGGAATTGGGGAAAGACCAAGTAGAGTTTGCTTGAAAAGTTCCAGTCATAAAAATCCCTGAGAAAGCTGAATTTTTTTATTTGCATATGTGCATGAATTCAAATGTACGAAGGTAGAGAAGAAACCTTAAAATTTTTTAAATTAAAGATTAATTATAAAGTAATAAGCCTATCCTGTAGGAAACCCTGGTGGTATACTTGTTAAGCACTGCAGCTGCTAACCAAAAGGCTGGCAGTTAGAATCCACCAGGCACTCCTTGGAAACCCTATGGGACAGTTCTGCTTTGTCCTATAGAGTCGCTAGGAGTCGGAATTGACTTGTCGGCAACGGATTTTTTTTTTTTTGAAGCCCATCCTTATTATAAAAATGAAAGAATTGGAATTAAAACTAAAATCTCCATTGACTTTCCCATTGTATTACCCTTTCAGGGTAATCACTAAGAGGAAATTACTCAATGTACTTATCATGCAATATTTAGAGTTTATGTTGTGCAACTATTTTTATTAACATAAATGGTATCATACTCTCTAAATTGTTCTATAACTTGCTTTTTTCACTCAATAATGCATTTTGGAGTTCTTTTCCTGTTGTTATGTATAGATTTACTTCATTATTTTTAACTGTTTGCTATGTAAAAAAAAACCCAAACCCAGTGCCGTCGAGTCAATTCTGACTCATAGCGACCCCACAGGACAGAGTAGAACTGCCCAATAGAGTTTCCAAGGAGCACCTGGCGGATTTGAACTGCCGACCCTTTGGTTAGCAGTCGTAGCACTTAACCACTGCGCCACCAGGGTTTCCGTTTGCTATATAGACATACCACAATTTATTAACTTTTTTTTTCTGTACGTTTGTGTTATTTCCAGCTTTTTATTACCCCAAAATGGCTGCGATGAACTTTTTGTAAATATTCTTTTTTATAATAAAGATAATACTAAGACATAAAATTTCTGGGTTATAGGATGTGTTCGTTTGCAATGTTAATATTTAATGGTATATACTTTTATGTTGTCATAGGAAAGGTATCTCAGCTTCTCCTATTTTTCTTACTACCAGAGTAAAATGTTACATTAACTTCTTTTTATTGCATATTGTACTCTAAAAAGCGAATTTTGTTATTTCTCTCCTCACGTGAAAATTTTTTCTTTAGGAATTTAATTTCATCATAAAATTAAACCCATTGCCCTTGAGTTGATTCCAACTCATAGCGACCCTACGGGACAGGGTAGAACTGCACCATAGAGTTTCCAAGGAGCGCCTGGTGGATTTGAACTGCCAGCCTTTTGGTTAGGAGCTGTAGCACTTAGCCACTACACCACCAGGGTTTCCAAACTCATTGCTGTCAAGTCAATTCCGACTCATAGCAACCCTATAGGACAGTGTAGAACTGTCCCATAGGCTTTCCAAGGAGCACCTGGTGTATTCGAACTGCTGACCTTTTGGTTAGCAGCCGAGCTCTTATCCACTAGGCCATCAGGGTTTCCAATCATAAAATTAGCACATGCTTATTATTGAACATTTGGAGAATATGGGCAAGCAGGACAACAAATAATCATCCTGTTCACATGAGTTGGAATATTCAATACTGAGATAAATTCGTAAGAGGGAACTAAAAATTATAATTTGGTAGCCAGTTATAACGATCCGATTACCAATATACTGTTTTAAAATTAACAAGGTAATAAATTCGAGGTGACAGAAATCAAGGATTTAGATTATTTGGATTTCTGATCAGAGGACTTAGAAAGCAAAGAACTCGTTTTGAAATCTGTGCATTTAACGACAAAGATAATATCCCACATTTATTAAGTTTTTGTCCCTTTTTTGAATAGTGCTCTTTTTACAGAGACATAAAGTTCTCATTACTCTTAGGACAGTTCCCAGACCTTAATTTGTATAAAAATTATAATAGTAACAGGGATTATTTTAAAACTGGATTTAAAAAATTTCTTATATTTTCTATTGCTTCGATTTGGAATACGTACTTTCTTAGAATTTAAGGATCTTCATGTTTTTATAAGGAGCCCTGGTAGCACTGTGATTAAAGTGCTAACCAAAAGGTCAGGAGTTGGGATCCTCCAGCGGCTCTGCGGCAGAAAGACGTGGCAGTCTGCTTCCATAAAGATTACAGCCTTGGAAACCCTGTGGGGCAGTTCTACTCTGTCCGATAGGGTTGCTGCGAGTCGGAATCGATTCGACGCAATGGGTCATGTTTTTATGAAAATTAAAAATGTTTCCAATGTCACGAAGATCTAAAATATACAGTTGGATAGCACAAATTATGTAAAATATAAGTGGGCAGATACAAAAATTGATAGCATATATTTATGAGCAAAATTTTTAATACCGTGGTTCACAAATTGGAAGCAAATGAAGATTTGCATATTTTCAAAGCTGGGAGAAAAAAATGGTAAGTTGTGTTTTTTCTACTGCCACATGGTGGCGCCACTTTAGCTTGTAATGGAAGTAACCAGCCAATCCTTTGTCAGTATGATTGATGTATTCTACCTTGTGCTTTACAAGAATTTTGTGTTGTTATTTTAACCATCATTTAAAAATGCTTTTAAGCTGCTTTTTATGTTTTATGCAAATGTTCATCAAGAGTTGATACCAAAGCTCATGCTGAAAAATGTGCACCCAAATACTTAACTGTTAAACAGGTGTTAGCTATGATAGTGCCATGAAGAAAGCTAAACAACTGCCTCAATATGGTTTGCCACTAATTTAGAAAAGGTCAGTTGCTAAATATTATAGATGATGCTAAGAAAAGAAAAAGCAGCATTGAAACAAAAATGTGCCACAAAGTTGTAGGTATATAGCCTCTGAAAACCAATTCCTCATTTTTTCCCCCTTGGAAAAAATCAGTCTTGAATTCTGCAAGGTTGGAAGGAATACATCTCTCTCATAATATGCAACGGACTCATTTTGGGGCTCATCTGAATGATTATGTAATAACCAGATACTTTCACTCAAGTTTAGTGCCCTCCTTTGCTTTTAAAGTAATGTTAGTACTAAGCGAAGGCCAAATGATGTCAGGTAATGTGAATAGAGAGCAATTGTGGGAAAGTGGAATCATGACAAGTTAGATGCTATAGGCATGGGAACCCACAGCGTGATCAGAACTGTGTCCGCCATTCACGTGCCTGTACATAACAGAGGTCATCTTTTGCATAAACCACTTGGCTAGAGTTGATTAGTAATAAGTATAGCTGTAATCATGCAGTCAAGAATGCTTCATTAAAATTTTTTTAAAAATTTCAATATCGTATTGTTGGTGCACAGTAAATTGATTGGCCCATCAAATGAACGGCTTAACAATTCAACGCAAACTTGTTTTTGAATAAAGGAAAAATAACAACGATGAAAATCATGCACAAAACCAGAAGAATCCAACTGCTAAGCAAGACTCAAGACCACATATATAGTTTTCTTCTATCAAACTCAAAATTGGTGATTTAGGTTCACCCAAAAGTCATTTATTAGACCAAATTAAAATCATTAATTTGAATTTTGTTGGTTTTGAAATTCTGTGTATGCTTAATTTGTCTTAGTTTTTGCTTTATGGTTGTATAATAAGCATGCAGAGTTTATACACCATTTTATGTTCCCACCTGTTTAAACAACATTATGTCAAAAAACAACTTAGGAGTCCTTGGTTGGTGCAGTGTTAACGCTCTTGGCTGCTAACTGAAAGGTTCGTGGTTCGAGTTCACCCAGAGATGCCTCAGAAGAAAGGTCTAGCGATCTACTTCCAAAAAAACTAGCCATTGAAAACCCTCTGGAGCACAGATCTGCTCTGACACACATGGGGTCGCCATGAGTTGGAACTGACTGAACGGCAACTGATAACTGGTAAAAAAAAAAAAAAAAAAAAAAATTTAGTTACAACTGGGGTCTGTGAAAATTATTTGTCCTTTTAAGGAGTTGTACCTGACTCATGCTGAGATCCGTTGCTGTGCGGTACTGGGAACTTGGAGTCTCCTTTTGCAGTTAGCTTTTCCCCTCTGCGCTCTGGCTCTGCCATTGCTGCCAGAGTCACTGTGGTGGGCAATGAGGCTGGAGGCCACATGGCAGAATTTAAGTACAGGATGCAGGTGCGCGGGAAGCACTGTGCAACTACCACACAGAGGTAGGTGCTAAGACTTTGAGCTGGGTAATTACAATGTACGGGGAGAAGAGTTAAGCATCTTTACTGAGCTGGGTTATGAATCTCTCATATGATCACTGTCTCTCATTTGATGAGAGACAGTTTGGAATGAAGTTCTCGACATTTTAGAATTTAGGGCCTGAGGATTCTGTGTTCACCCCTGTTCCTACAGAACCTGATACAACAAATGCATCTTAGGCTCAGCATAGCAACAACAACCCATTGCTGTCGAGTCGATTCCAACTCATAGTGACGCTATAGGACAGAGTAGAACCGCCCCATAGAGTTTCCAAAGAGCGGCTGGTGAATTCGAACTGCTGACCTTTTGGTTAGCAGTCAAGCTCTTAACCACTACACCACCAGGGATCATATTCCATAATTTTCCTTTTCTTCCAGACTTGGTTACTTATACTGTAACCTCTACTAACAGGTGTATAGAGGTAAAAATTGTTTACTACGTAAGTAGTTACATATCAAGTGTCAAAGAATGTGTTGATTTGTTCCATTAATGAGCGATGTCTGGAACAGCAGCTGGAATTGTATTCACCATCTGATTAAATTTACAATAATTCCCTGTCATTCTTTAAGATCCATCTCTCTTATACAGGTCACTATGAGTTGGAATCGACTCGACGGCAAGGGGTTTGCTTCTTTTTTTTATTATTATTATTTTTAGAGGTTACCAGAAGAATTTTGCTTTCATCTGCAAGGGTCAATAATGTATCTTCGCTGTTTTGCCTCAGGGCTATATCAACTCTGTAGTCTCATCCTAATCTATTCCACATGGCATTGATTGCTTCTCCATTCCACAAGGCATCCCACTGATCCACTCCATTGATGGGCAAGGAGATCACTGACTGCACGAGGAGAGCATGAGCTAGCAACTACTTTAGACATTTTAGTAAGATATGTATACCAGAGGGTGGGAAATGAATCCTAGAAAAACATAGGATCTTGCCACCTTTGTGAAATTTCTTGGGGTCCCATGGTCTAGAGCAAGTTGAAATACCTCTTCCAAGGTAAAGGTCAAGTTGCTACATCTGGTTCCTATCATTAAGAAAGAGACATAATACCTAGTGTGCCTCACTGGATTTTGGAGGCAACATATACCTTATTAGGTGTGTCGTTTTAGCCTAGGCCCATTTACTGAGCAATCTAAAAGCTTCCAGTTTTGAGAAGGACTTAGAGAAAGAGAAATCTCTGCAATAGGTCTAAGCTGCCATATAAGCTTCTTTGCCATTTTGGTTATATGACACAACTGATCCAGTGATGCTTAAGTCTATTGAGATTTTGGCAGGTCTCTCAGGTAAATCACACAGCAAAGCTTTAGGATCTGGGAGCAAATCCATGTCATCCTCTACAGATGTCTATTCTCCTCTTGAAAAACAGCTCTTGGTTTTTTACTGAGTCCTAAATCAAACCAAACCCACTGCTGTAGAGTTGATTTGGACTCATAGTGATCCTATAGGACATAATAGAAATGCCCCATAGGGTTTTCAAGGCTGTAATCTTTGCAGAAGTAGACTGCCACATTTTTCTCCTACGGAGCAGCTGGTGGGTTCAACCACCAACCTTTCGGTTAGCAGTTGAGCACTTAACCGCTGTGCCCCTTACTGGGTCCTAGTAGAGACTAAACATTTGACCATGGGCCACCAAGTTATCATGTGACCTTAAATGCCCCTCATGAAGTAGGTGTTGTTGGCCCTCCAAGCCATAAAGTTGGGCATGCACAGTGGTGAGAGTGGTATATATGAGATAAGGCTTGAGCATGTCTTGAAGGCATATATAAACAGCATTAGCAAGTGGCACAGATTACCATGGCTGCTAATTCTGCTCCACTGTCTCATCTCTTTCAGCCTGTACCTATGGCCTCATGAAGAATTTCTTATGACCAGTTGACTGAGGGAAAAAAATGAAGCCTGGATTACAGATGATTCTACACAATATGGTAACACTACTGAAATGTGGACATCTGTAGCACTACTGTCCCACTCATGGGTGGGCCTGAAGGGCAATGATGAAAGGAAATCTCCATGGAGGGGAAATCCTTTCAGTAGGCAGGACTTTAATCACTTGAAGGGAGATATGGTCAGATGTACAGATTCACACTGATTGATAGGCAGTGTCTAACAGTTTGATTAATGGTCAGAGGCTTTGAAGGAACACCATTGGATAACTGGTGACAGACATGTAAGGAAGAAGTATATGGATAGATCTCTCTGAATGGTCATAAAGCTGAAAATATTTGCATCCCATGAGGATTCTCACCAAAAAGCAACCTCTACAGAACCCAAACCCGTTGCTGTTGAGTTGATTCCAACTCATAGCAACCCTATAGGCCAAAGTAGAACTGCCCCATACTGCTTCCAAAGAGCACCTGGTGGATTCGAATTGCACCACCAGGGTTTCCTAACCTCAAGAGAGGAGGATGTTAATTTTCAGGTGGAAAAGATGATCTGTCCTATAGATGTTAGTCATCAACCTCTTTTCCCAGATACCCTTGTTCTTGCTGGAATAATAAACAAAGTGGCCATGGTAACAGAGCTATGCATGGGCTTAGCAACATACATAGCTTCACTAACCAAGGTCTATCTGTCTGCAGCCACTGTTGAGTGTTCAATCTGTCAAGAGCAAAGAGTATGACTGAATTCCTGATATGACATTTATGACAGCCTTGGAAATGTGCCACTCAGGCCTCATTTAAGAGATCCTGCTTCAAAGAGCTTAGTTGACTGACAACTTCAGCTATCATCCTTCCAATCTACCATTGCATTTACAATGGAGCCTTGCATTCCTATGGCTGCTCCCAGCTACTGATTGAGCATGGTGGAGTTACTAGAGCTAGTCCATTCTTGTAGGATGCAGGAATGGCTTGTGTATTCCTCATCAGCCTGGAAGAAATTGCCTTTGCTGCAGATGGAGACTCTTTCTACTCAATTTTCCTTACTTGTCCCTCTCTTTTTACAGGTGTCAGATCTGTATCACAGTCTGAAGGTTCTCCCTGCCTACTTCAGTTCTTTTCTCTATATTTTTCATAGGTCTTTCCACTAATAAAATCCTTACATGTTTAATTTTGTCTTAGCGTCTGTCTTTTGCAGGACTCAAACTGATACGGTTGGTATCAAAAATTGTCCAAGAATACAGGTAGGGTTTGGGACTAACTGACTTACCACCTCACTGGCAAAGGGAATCCCGTTCCTAGTGGTATTTACAGCATCAATAGTTCTTAGCCCAAGGCAGAGGCTCGATTACTTAAGATTTCACTGGTGGTGGCTTGGGAAAAAGTCCCGTTGTTGCTGTGTGCTGCCGAGTAAATTCTTACTCATAGTGGCCCTATGTGACAGAATATAGAACTGCCGCATAGTTTTTGGAGGAGCCGCTGGTAGATTCGAACTGCTGACCTTTTGGTTAGCAGTCAAACTCTTAACCACTGCACCACCAGAGCTCTGCAAAAAAAAAAAAAAAAAAAAAAAAACTCCTAGTGGAAGGGAATTCCCTTGCACGTGCAATGATTCAGGCATTTGAAAGATATGGGGTGAACAGATGCCTACAAGGACAGCAGAGTTCACTGGTTATCGCTAAGTTGTGTAAAAACTGAAGAGGGATGAAGAAAAACCGAGACCCATTAACGGATAGTTAAAAGCTAAGCATGAGAGCCTAAGGGCCTCTTTGATAGCTTGTTAAGAGGCCCTTGTCTCCTACAAAGGAAGAGCAGACACAGCTGAAGAGCAGACAGGATTTGATAGAGTTACTGAGGTCCAGGTGCATTTAAATGCTTAGCCAAGAAAGGATCTGTTACAGTATGGTAATGGCCCAGGTTGGAAAAATCTGGAACTCTGAAACATGGGATAGGAACATCTGGACGGATGCCCCTGTGAGGATTTTGCTCTGCAGAACTCCCTGAACCCTCACAACTTTCAGAAGTGGTCTACTCCTCCCTAGTAAGAACTAACACTTTCCCTGTGTAGGGTAGTACTGCAGAGGCTTCTCCCCTGCATGACAGCCAGTCCTCCCTCAGAACTATCCCCACCTTCTCCTGGCCTCCAGTCTGATATAAAAAAATCAAACCCATTGCCATTGAGTTGGTTCCAACTCATAGCAACCCTATAAGAGAGAGCAGAACTGCTTCATAGGGTTTCCAGGGAGCAGCTGGTAGATTCAAACTGCCAACCTTTTGGTCAGCAGCCAAGTTTTTAACCACTGTGCTACCAGGGCTCCTCCAGTTTGATAAAAAATAAAATATATATATATATATTTTTATAAGTAGGGTTAAATCCTAGCATAACTATTATGAGCTAGGCTTTTTTGGACCTGCTAAGTCATAAAGTTGAATGATATAAATTCGAATGAGCCTAGTGACAGTTTATTGTAAAATGGAAATAGTACATCCGGGATTGAGCGCAACCTGAACCAGAGTTGACAGTAAATTGGTGTGCAGGTAGCTCAGACTCCCCAGGGCACTTCCCGCAATTGCACCAGTGCCCCTCCCACAGCTTTCATCTATAGGACTATTGATCAGGCACATGTGGCTAGTTGAAAGAGGAAGAAAAAGCTTGAGCTTGATTGACAGAAGGCTTGGCTTGGTATGTGTGTCCAAGGCAAAAATGTACAGCGACTGCATTAAGCAACATTCGGGGGAGGGCTCGAAAGAGAGTAGAAAGAGGAAGTCTCTCAACGTGTGGAGCCGTGAGCAGTGCACTGATAATGCACACTTGGTGTGGAAAGAAAAGTGACCTGAGGTGAAAATATATATAGATTCCTGGGCAGTGGCCAGTGGTCTCACTGGCTGGTCAGGGGCTTGAAAGGAAAAGAGTTGGAAGCTTAACAACAAGGAGGTCTGGGATAGAGGCATGTGAATAGACATATGGGAATGTATACTGAGTGTGAAGATCTTTGGATCACATCAAACACCTACCAGACAAAATGACTCAGACATGAAATAATCAAGTAGACATTAACAGATGTCAGCTAGCCTTCATTATCATCCCACCAGGAACTGGCATGATAGGCGTGTGAATGATTATGCGGGCTATGCAAGTGCCCAAGAGCATGGACTTTCACTTACCAAAGCTGATGTAGCTACTGCTGCCTCTGAATTTCCAATCTCCCAGCAACAGAAATCAGTGCTGAACCTTGATATGGCATTATTCGTCTACTACATTACCCAGCCACTTGGAGGCATTTCAACTATATTGGTCTCCTTCCATCCCGGAAGGATCAGTGGTTCATTGTCACAGGGATAGATACCTCTTCTAGGTATGGATTTACCTTTCTTATCTGCAGAGTCTCAGCCAGCATTACTGCCCAGGGCTTTATGGAATACGTGAACCACAAATATGGAATTCCACACACCATAGCATCCAACCAGGGAATTTACTTTATAGCATAGCAGGGGTAGAAGTGGGCCTATGACCATGACTTAGTCAGTTGTGATTCTTTCTGGGAGCAGCCAACTTTATAGAGGGCTGAAATAGCCTGCTAAAGCTGAAATGCCAGCTCAGAGGCAATACTTTAAAAGGATGGAGTTCCATCCTTCTGGATGTATTAAATCTGAGACTTCTATATGGCTTCGTGTAGACAACAGGAAGAATATATGGGTCTGGGAAACAAGGGATGGAAGCAGGAGTGGCCTCACTTACTCTCACTCCCAATGACCAGTAAGGAATTTTGTGCTTTTTGTTCCTGCAGTGTTGGACTCTGCAGAGTTGGAGGTCTTGGTCCCCAAAGTAGGTACTGTCTTGATAGGAGATATGATAAGAGTTTTATAGATGTGTAACAAGCCCTCCCAAATTTAGGGACTTAAAACAATGCTTTATTATAATTTCTTATTTTGTGGGTTGACTGGTCTTAGCTGGGTGATTCTTGCTCAGAGTCTGTCATGTATTTACAGTCGGATATTAATTGGACAGGAGTCATCTGAAGAAGACTCATCTGGGCACGACAACCTAGGAGGCTTCTTCACTCACATATCTAGAGAGTAGGATGGGATGACTGGGACAGCTGAGGACTGATCAGGCATCTCTCTCTCCATTTGGCTTATCTGGCTTCCTTACAGCATGGCAGTATCAAAGTAGTGAAACTTCTTCATGGTAGCTATTTCCCCCTGAGAGGTATTACTACAAGAGAAAAAGAGAGAAACTGAAAGCCTTCTTCTGACTATGCCTCAGAAGCCACATAACATCACTTATACCACAATCTGTTGGTTAGAGTCAAGACATAGTACCAGGCCAGATTCAACGGGAGTGGGCTACATAAGAGTCTGAATAATGAGAGTCATGGTTCATTAGAAGGTCATCTTTGGACACTAGCTTTCACAGTTGCCTTGAATTCTTTCTGAATAGGGTGATTCTTACATTAATAAATATACTCTTCACCAATAAATATTTATGGAGAACTTACAGTGTGTGCAGACATGCTGTGTAAGTAGAAGATACAGACAAAGCATTGCACCTACCTTCAAAGTTTGTACACTCTACCGTGAAATATTTATATTAACACTGAAGCTAAGAGAGGGCTTGGACTCTGAGAAATAAGAATTAATGTGCTGGTACTGATGGACAATGTATGTATTATAGCTCTCTGAAGTGAAATAAATAGATTTACAATGGGCTTTTGTACATAGTTGTCTCAACAATAGAATGATGGAATACTTTTTTAGCTCAAAAATTTTACAACCCAATGATCTTAATCTGGTAACCAACTCATTCTCTATAAGACTGGCTTAACTCAAAGAATTATTTATGGGGACATATTGAAATAAGCATCAGAAGGTACCTTGTAAGCTATAAACCATGATACAAACACAAGAGTTGCTACCTTCTCAAAAAGAACTCATGATATGTGTGATGTAAATATTCATTCAATAAATGAATTAAAAGGTAAAACATATCCTTAAAACAAATCCAACATATTGTTAGATGAATTGTTTAGTTTGCTCTTTTTCAAGTTATAATATTCTTGACCACTCAGCCTCATTATATTTGCCAGTTCTTGGAGTTTTTGTGTCTTAAACCTTTTCCCCCCAGATTTATGACTTGATGAGAAAAATAAAGCAGATGAAGGAGAAATAAAAGTCAGGGAGGCGGTGTCATGTCTAGGCAACAAATAATATCATTTATTTATTCGTACATGCATCAGATCTTTATTTCATTTGTTGAATAATTCAGACAAAGTCCTGCACTTCTTGATGCTTAGATTCTGGTGGGTAGACAGACAATAAATACACAAACAAATATGTAATATAATGTCTGATAATGATGATTACCATGAAAAAATAAGACAGGGTAAAAGGGAAGAAAGATGAGTTTGGTGAGGGAAAGCTGTTTTGATGAGGTAACATTCGAGCAGCGACCTGAATGATATGATGAAAGGAGTCATCTGCGGCAAGAATATTCCAGTACAAAGACCCAGAGTTGGAAGTCTACTTAGGGCATTTGAGGTACATCTAGACTGTTCTAGAGGTTAAGTGTGGCCACAGTGGATAGAAAAGTGAAGAAAAGTAGGAAATATTCAGTAAATCGGAGGGTCTTCTATTTTTCATGTTCTATGTGATACTAGGAGCCCTGGTGGCATGGTGGTTAAGAGCTCAGCTGCTTACCAAAAGGTCAGAGGTTTGAACCCACCAGTCTCGTCACCAGGTGCTCTTTGGAACCTTAGGGGACAGTTCTACTCTGTCCTATAGGGTCGCTGTGAGTAGGAATCTACTCAGCAGCAATGGGCTTGGTTTACCTATTAGTTTTTTAATACAATGCCAGGGATACCAAGATAAATGAGACTGAATCCCTGCCCTCAAGGAATATAGTGTCCTAGAGGAAACAGACATTATAATATAACAGGGTAATTGCTGTGCTGGAGGTGTGTACAAAGTTCAAAGGGAGCCAGAGGAGACAAAACCTAAATTTGCCTGGAAAATAAAGGAAGGTTTCAGAGAGGAGATGTCAGGGAACCTTGAGGAGGAAATGGAGATGAGAGTGAATACTCCGAACAGAAAGAAGGCACAGGGAAGGATAAAGACAAGAGTAAACTGTAAAAATGTCACCTACTGTAAAAATATCACCAACTGCAAAAATGGTGTAGCCAAAGCCTCTGACTTCCTCTAACTTCACAAGGTGTAAGGAGAATCAAGATCAACAGCCCAAAGCTGATTCCTATGAGGTGGAGGTCGTCTAGACATAGCTTCTCTCTCCAACCTTTTTACCAATTCTGACGCCAGCCTTCCCTCCTGTGGCACTCTCTGCTTCTCTGCTGGGTTTAATAATTTGTTGCAGTGGCCACACAGAACTCATAGACCATACTTACAGTTATGGGGTTTATTAGGGAAGTAAAACCCAAAAACCCATTGCCGTTGAGTCAGTTCCGACTCATAGCGACCCTATAGGACAGAGTAGAACTGCCCCATAGGGTTTCCAAGGAGTGCCTGGTGGATTTCAACTGCCAACTGTAATAGGTTACAATTCAGAACCAGGGAAAAGCTCATGAAAAACAGCAGCATTTAAGGGTAGGAAGGAAAGGATAGTTGACCCTGTAGGAACTGCCATATTAGCACTGATCACATTGTGTTCTCATATTCTATTTGTAAGCCTAACTTCCCAAATAGACTCTGACAGGAAATGATTATAGCTAATTATTTTGTGCTTGCATCCCTAGCAACTGTCCCAGGGCCTTGCATATGGCAGGCAGTTAACAAATATGGATTTGAATGAATGAATAATTAATTAATGAAAGGACTCTATAGCTTGACATTTCCGCTTGGTGCTTCCATACTTATTGTGACATTTCAAAGCGGTAGTTCTTTGCATCTTTTTACTTTTGTTACTTTTTTTATTATACGTGGAACACTTATTTATTAAAGAAAAATTAGAAAAAAGGAAAGCTAAAAATATTACCCTTAATTCTGCTGCCAGGAATAACCATGGTTAACATTTTCATGTCTCTCTTTTAGACTGCTTCTATCAATAGAAATGAAATGTGAGCCACATACATAATTTAAAATTTTTTAGTAGTCACATTAAAAGAAAGTACAAAAATACATGAAATTAATTTTAATAACATTTTATTTAACCTGATGTACCGTTTTTTACCCAGAACATTATCATTTCAACATATAGTCAATATAAAAATATTAATGAGATTGTTTACATCCTTGTTTCATACTGAGTCTTTGAAATCCGGCATTTTATACTTATAGCATATCAAAATTTGGACTAGCCAGAATTCAAGTGTTCCATAGTCACATGTAAGTAGTGGCTATGTATAAGGCAGCACAATTCTAGACACTTTTTGATGTATATTTAATAATATAATCAATTACCACCGAGTCAACTTTTTTTTTTGGTTTCTGGAGCACACTGTGGTCTTTGCCAATCTGACTAGCAGAAATAGCATCTGATTGGTTTCAAAATCACTTTGATTATGTAGTGATGTTGGACATTCATTTGTATTCTTTGTGAAATGTCTGTTAGCTCCCGCTAACATTTGGTTTTATTTGAGCTCCTCTTATTTTCACCGATTCAGAAATATTTTTATATACTGATGATATGTAGCTTTGGCTTTGTTATGCATTATTTTTCTACTTTACCACCTGTCTTTTAATTTTCTTTACAGTATTTTTAAAATTCAGGTACTTAAAAATGTATTTAGCTGAATCTGTCAATTTTATCCTTTATAATTTCTGCCTTTGTTGTAATTTTTACAAAGTATTTATAGTTTTCCAAAATTTTATGAGCAGCCATTATATATTCTCTTAGCACTTTTATAATTAAAAAATTAAAAGTATTTTTTGTTTGGAATTTATTTGTTAAGAATCTAATTTCATTGATTTCTGAATGGCTATTTTTTTTATCCAGGTGACTTACAACAAGTTATTGACGAGTCATTCTCTTCTGATTTGAGATGCTAACTTTAACATGAGCAAAATTCTTACTTACAACTTGAGTTTCTTACCTATAACTTTAGGTTCTTGGTCCTGTTGGTCTATCTGTCCTTGTACTCGTACCTCAATCCTTTAATTATAGCTTTAAAATACATTTTAATATGTGGTAGAGCAAGTATTTAAATATTTATTGGCTGTGTATCTCATGTATTCTTCCAGATAACCTTTAAAACCATTTCTACAAATTACAAAATCCTTTTACAATTTTGATTGAAAATGTATGAACTCATTAGCACAGAGTTGAGCTGATGGGCAGGTAGAAAATTTATTTGAAGTCCCCGGACTATTACAGAAATAGTACTAGGTTATAAGGAGCACTGGCGGTGGCTATATGCGAAGTTTTCCTTGTTGTTTAAGCCTCGTCACCCCCTTTCTTACTGCTCTGTGTAATCTGGAAGGAATAGGCTAAACCAATTGTTTGATTACAACAACCGAAGGAGTTGTTGCCTCTTTGAATTCCTGCAGTGACTGGAGATCATTTTGAAGCATTTTGTCCAACTGGGATATTTTATCCATTGTGTGTAGAACAATGTCTCCTAACCCTGCTGTCCAACAAGAGCAGAAAAAAAAACAAAAACAAATATTAAACACTCATGGTTTACAAGTTCTGTGCTAAGTAGTGTAAGGTGTTAAAAAAAAAAAGTATAACTAAGGTCTCTGTTCTTGGGGAACTTACAGCCCAGAGGGGAACATAAGACGGGTACAAATAGAAGTTCAATGTAAAGCAAGCAGTGATAATTGGCACCAAGTAAAAGTTACAGTATCGCAGAGGGAGAAAGGTGGTGGTTTGCTGGTAAGATGGATCTCTTGGAGGGACAAAAAGCCCTGATTTGTAGTGTTTGGTGATTTATGTGGTATAAATATTCCAACCATGACCAATTTCCAGCTGGCAACATGATGCCACTGAATGTGGAGTTGGAAGATACACATACGATCAGCTCCCCAGTGGGTAGCAGCTGGCTCCCCGCATACCAGTGTACACCATTGGAGAGGAATAACTTTTAGCTGGGGATTATCCCCAAAACACCATGGGAGAGACCTGAAATAGGCCTTGAAGGATAGGGAGCTTCCAAAGGCAGATGGGAAGCAAACATATCGTAGGAAAAGCAAATAGCAGGAGCAGGAATTTGAAATTGGGAAAAGCACAGTCTCCTGGGGAACCTGGAAAAGTTTTAGAACAGGCTAAATATTTTGGAAGGCACTTTAGGGAGATTGATCTGGCAGGACTAAGTAGAGTGAATCTGAGCAGGAGGAGTCTGAAAGGGGAGAAAACCCTTAAATGTCCAGGGTAAATACTATAGAGTGTTGTTGTTGGCTGCTGGTCAAGTTGATTTCTGACTCATAGCAACTCCATGTTGCAGGGCAGAAATTCCCCATAGGGTTTCCTAGGCTGTAACCTTTATGAAGGAACCCTGATGGCACAGTGGTTAAAATGCTTGACTGCTAACAGAAAGGTCAGTTGTTAGACCCTACCAGCTGCTCTGTGGATGTGGCGGGGAAAAGATGTGGCAGTCTGCTTCTGTAAAGATTTACACCTTGGAAACCCCACAGGGCAGTTCTGCTCTGTCCTGTAGGGTCACTGTGAGTCAGAATCAACTGATGGCAATGGGTTTGGGTTTCTTTTTAATTTTTATGAGAGCAGATTGCCAGGTTTTTCTCCCACGGAGCCGCTGAGTGGGTTCAAACCGCCAACATTTGGGATAGCAGCCAAGCACTGAAGTGTTGTGCCACCAGATATAGGGGTTAAATTTATCTCTCCTCCTTACCTTATGGAGCTCTGGTGGCACAGTGGTTAAGCGTTCAGCTGCTAAGTGAAGAGTGGGTAGTTTGAGCCCACCAGCTACTCCTTGGAAACCCCAGGGGGCAGCTCTACTCTGTCCTATAGGGCCTCTATGAGTCAGAATCCATTTGACAGCAAAGGGTTTGGTTTTTTTGGTTTCCTTACCTCACTGGGTGATGCGAGAGGAAAGAGCTGAACAACCTACCTAATCTGAACAGTTTGAGGTGTTGTTTCCTTTCTGAACTGCAGTAAGCCTCCCCCCATACCCAAAGTAATTTTAATGTGTTTTGTTTGGTTGGTTCATTTTACCCAATGTTATCTTTATTAGTGTTCAGTTCGATCTCTTTTGATTTCAAACCACAGAAACTCAACTCAAAATGGCTTGAGGAAAAAGAAATTGTGCTGCATCGTTGGTGTCTCACCTGTATCCCGGGCCTTGCTATTTAAGCACATGCTGCTGGCCTCCAGCTGCCGGCACTCAAGTTTCTTTGCCTGAGAGCTGACTTCTCTAACTGTCCTGCCTGCTTGGCGGACCTTGATTGCTGGGAAGTTAATACTCCCAGTCCCAGGAGTTGTCCCCAGTCAATGACATATAGTAGGCTAACTACCTTGGCCCTCACGTAAAATAACTTGAAGCAAATGGTTTACACAGGCTCCCAGAGTTTCTTCATTTGGCTCAGTTGCCCACAGTGGTGCTTGGCTTGATAACACACCCTTTATTGTCTGACTTCCCTTCCTGTTTCCCTTCCCTACTCCCCTACCACGCTTCCTGGGGTTGCTTCCCAACTAAACAGCTTACACTGGAACCCTTGTCTGCTTCTCTGGATCCAGGCTAAGGAAGCTGGTGTGTACAATTACAAAGTCCTGGATAGATCTGTTCTAGTGACAGTGGGATCCAGGGTCACCAACAATTCATCAGAACTTGATTTCGCTCTTTTTTTCAGGGTCACACTCTTCCTTTGTGGTGGGGAGAGGGCTGCTAGCAGCTGTAGGCCTACATTCTAGCCCTTCATACTCTTCTGCAGCATTTCCATAGTTCCATACAAAGTTCTGGGATGTGGGCTTGGGTCATATACCCATCCTCCAGCCAATCATTGTCATCAGGGAGATGAATTATGTTAATTGCCAGACTAATACCTGTCTGTCAGTTTGTTGTATTGTGGTGTTTTGTGTGTTGCTATGATGCTTGTGTGTTGGTATGATGCCACCAGTATTTCAAATATCAGCAGCGTTATCCATGGTGGACAGATTTCAGCAGAACTTCCAAACTGAGACAGACTAGGAAGAAAGGCCTGGTGATCTACTTCTGAAAATTAGCCAATGAAAACCCTGTGGATCACAAACCAACTTCCTTGATTTAGCCATGTCATCAGAAAGGATCAGTCACTGGAGGCGGACATCATTTTGGTGAAGTAGGAGCCAACACGGGCATGGGAGATGCTCAGTGAGATGGATTGGCACAACGATGGACTCAAACATGCTGGCGATTGTGAGGATGACATAGAAACCGGCAATGTTTCATCCTGTTGTATATAAGGTTGCTGTGAATCAAAGTCGAAGGAAGGCAGCTAACAACAACAATTGGCAGAGAGCCCAAAGGTGGTGGGTTCAACCTCATTCAGTCCATATGGGGTAAGAAGAAAGGAGGCTTGGCTTAGCCAAGGAAAATCAGGTGCTGCCACCAGGAAGGTGGGGATGCTTGCAGGGCGGTTAGAAACAACAGGTCAGAGCTTCAAACTGGTTCATTCCGGTTTGACTCCTTGCTGAGAATTTGTATTTCCATCCCATATATACTGAATCAGAATCTACAGTTTTACAAGATCTGCAGGTGATTCTTATTAAAATTCTTGAGGCTCTTGTTAAAATTCGTATGTACACATAGACTCACCCGAGAATTTTGTTAAAATGCAGGTTTGGGTTTAGTATACCTGGGATGGAAAGGCAAATTCTCAGCAGGGGGCCGAACCGGAATGAACCGGTTTGAAGCATAGCAACAGGTACACGTCTTGATCAGCTATGCCACCCTCCTTAAGTGCCAGACTCAACAATGAAAATGCTCTTGTGGTTTGGATCTTGTAAACACAGCCCTTTCTTTGATACCAAATGTGGAATTGTAACCACAGCTCTTGTCTTTCGTAGGTAACAAATGGGGGAAGTTGATTTCCAGAGCATTCATTAGCTTCCTCTCTAGACCCACCACTGCCACCCACAGTGCCTGTGTCTACCTTCTTCCTGCCCATGTGGGTTGCTCTCTCCCGGGCTGCTGGAACAGGTGCTACCTCATGCTAGTGCTGGGGGTTTTTGTAAGGCTCTCTCTCTGACTACTCTTACCGTGGTCATATCTACGACAGCACACAAATAGATGGCTGAGTCTCTACGCACCAGGGCTGAGATGGTGAGTTTGAAGGCTTTGTCTGCTTTCTGAAGCACCACAGAATATCGTCCTTCCCTTGCATTCTGATTCTGAGAATACAGATTAATGATGTGAGCCATCTCTCCACTGGAAGATTGTTGATACCAGTACAGCCTATAATAACTATAACTGACTGTGAAATGGCAGTCCAAGGTCACAGACTCCCCCTCTTGCTTATACATGACACTTGTTGATTGATGGATGCTCTGGGCTTTGCTGCAACCTGTAGGAAAAGAGACAAGAAAATGACTTATCTGCTGACGTTGTTCACAAGGAATCTGTCACAAATAGCCAGAAAATGAAGAAGAGAAGAGCACAGTCCAGTTCTATTTCCACTTCTTTCCAAATCCCCTCTCGCCCTGGGCTCCAGGGCTGCAGGTTCTTACCAAGGCAGGTGAAGGCCACGGCTATGCAGACGAGAGCAGGCAGTCTGGGCTGCATTGCTGCAGCTCTTCCTGCTGGTGAAATGGCTCTTGCTCTGCCTACCATGTGCCTGGCCCTTGCAGTGTCACTGGAGCTGGGTGGCCCCATGGCCTTGCTTCTGTAGAGGCGGAAATGGGGATTCTGCACGTATGAGCTTAGTCATGTCATCTGCTGCCTGTGTTTGCCCTCTTGCCTCTCATTCCCTAGGTCTGCTATTTTTCTTTAATAAATTTATAACATATAGAATATTTTTTAATTATGAAAGAAAACTTGTTCAATGTCAACACGGTGTTAACATTTTATTGTATTTCTTTCAGTATTTTTTATGCGTGTATTCTATACTTCAGAGAAATTGGGATCATACTGAAAATCCTTTTTTGTTTAACATTATATATCTGAACATGGTGTCTTGTCAATCATATTTGAAAATGTGATTTTTATAGCTGTATACTGCTCTGTTGTGTAAGTAGATCTTGATTTGGTTAAACAGTATTGTTTGACATTTTTTTGTTTCCTGTTATGATTTTTTTAAAATGAAATTCAATAAAAAAAAAAATAGACATTGTAAATACAAATCTTTGTACCTTTGATGATTTCGTCGTATGTTGACTAGGTTCTCCTCTTTCTTTTTTAAGTTTTTTAATATGGAAAACTAAGAAATACACAAAAGAAGAGAGAATAGTACAAGGAACCTTCATATACAAATCATCCAATTTGCACAATTACTACTCCTGACCAATCTTGTTTAATCCACCCCGTTCACTGTGTGTACCTATAAAATCCCCAGCATCGTATCATTCAATCTGTATGCGGGAAGCCCTGGTGGTGAAGTGGTTAAGAGCTCAGGCTACTAACCAAAAGTTCGGCAGTTCGAATCCACCAGCCACTCCTTGGTAACCCTATGGGGCAGCCCTACTCTGTCCTATAGAGCCTCTATGAGTCAGAATCCACTTGATGGCACACAACAACAACAACAACAACAAACGCACACACATATGTATATATATATATATATATATATATATATATATATACATCCCCTCTCCTCATTCATTGACACGATTAGGTTCCAAAATCCAGGTCATTATGTGAAATCAGTGTTCTGTGAAAATGGAGGATGACCACATCAAATCACAAAATGGAGAATGACCGTGTCATTACATAGCCGCCAAACTACTTAGAATCATGGCCCAGTCAAGTTGACACGTAACCTTAACCATCAAAACCAGCATCAATCTTGCCTCATACCTCAGTGTGCTTTACTGCCCAGATGCGGGTTGTTAATGTGCAGATTAGTTGGATAATAGAGTTTTCTACTATTGTTGTAAATGTGAAATGTCAGATAATGATGTAGTTGACAAGTGAGGAGAAGTTGTATATATATGTGTACGTATATGTATGTGTGTATATGTGTTCTATATATATTCATTTCTTCCAAGACATGCAACCCGAGTGCTCCTCAGAAGCAAGGATGGCGAGACTGCGTCTTACATGCTTTGGATATGTTGTCGGGGGGATCAGTCACTGGATAAGGATATCATGCTTGGTAAAGTAGACGGTCAGTGGAAAAGAGGAAGACCCTCAATGAGATGGATTGACACAGCGACTGCAACAATGGGCTCAAGCATAACAGCAATTGTGAGGATGGTGCCGGGCAGGGCAGTGTTTCGTTCTGTGGTACATAGGGTCACTATGAGTTGGAACTGACTCGATGGCATCTAACAACAACAACAACAATTATATCATTCCTTTTTCATTTATTAGCTAGGATATCCCATGTTAATTATGTGGTCACTTGCTGAGGTTAAATGTGTGATTCTTTCCATTTAACTATCAGTTTTCGGAATAATGAGTTGGTTCCCTAGCAGGATTAACAACTATCGCTGCTTGCCTGGAGGACTTTCCATGCTAAAACCAGGATGTTATTGTTCTTAGTTGCTTTTGAGTTCATTCTGACTCATGGTGACCCCATGTATGCTGAGTAGAATTGATCTATAGGTTTTTAAGGCTTTGACCTTTTGGAAGCAGATCACCAGGCCTGTCTCCAAGGTGGCTACGTTTTGGCCAGTAGTTCAGCCTTTAATTGTACTACATAGGGAATTCAAAACTAGGACAGTCCCAGGCAAACCAGACAGCTGGTTAACCTATTCCCTAACACCCTCCAAAGGTAATTGATAAGGATTCTTTTCAGTACTGTTATCAACCCACAGATTTAAACATATTTTATATGTTTCAATCTACTGCAATCGTTATCTTATTGATGCTGAAATTGTCCCATCTTAGGCTAGCCGGAATCTTTTCAGTTTGGTTCTGAGTCCTTTTGACATGACCTAAGCAGCCGTTGATAGCTTCCTAGTTTCCTGGTATGAAAAGATGATCATTTTGTACATTTCCTCCTCCAGAATTGAAATTTGTCATCTGTGATTAATGATAGTTGTGTTTCTTCTTTTCTAGTCCTTTTTATTTTTTTATTGCACTAGTGAAGACCTCCAGTGCAATGAAGAGTAGAAATGATAATAGCATTTGGAATCTTTGCCTTTTTCAAGTTGTTAAGGGAATGTGTTTAACATCTCACCTTAACAACAAATTAAAAGATTCTTTCTGTCAAGTTAAGGAAGTTCTCTTCTCTCCCTAGTTTGCTAAGAGGTTTTAATTGTAAATACATGTTGAATTTCACCAAATTACTTTTCTTCATTTAGGATCACTGGTGGTGCAATGGTTAAGAGCTTGGCTACTAACCAAAAGGTTGGCAGTTCAAATTTCATAGATAGCTGCTCCTTTGAAACCCTATTGGGCAGTTCTACTCTGTCCTACAGGGTTGCTATGACCCTATTTCTTCATTTAGTGAGATAATTTTATAGTTTAAATATCTATATGTTGCACTAATATTAAACCCTGCTTGTGCAGGAGTGTAAATCCTAACTGGTCATGGTAAATTATTATTTTTTAAAATATGCAACGCTAGTTTTTAAATATTTTTACAAGCTATGCATTACTTTTTAGAAATGATATTCGTCTATAATTTTCCTTTACCATCTTCTTTGTTTATTTTTGTCATTATGATTCTCTTGGCCCCATAAAATGAGTTGAGTAACTTTCCTGTTTTTATTATTCTCAGTACTCAGCTGTGCTATATATAACATGAAAATGATTGGTCTTGGGTTTGATGTAACTTGCCCATAAAACCATATGTATGTGTAGAGTTTTCAATTTCTTTAATTTACATATGTATTCAAAGTTTATAATGTTTCCCTTGAGTCAGTTTTGCTATATTATAATTTTAGGAAGTTGTACCTTTTGCCCGAGTTTTCAAATTTATTGCTATGAACTTATTTCTTCCATTTTCTCATAATTATTTAAATTCTTAATGTGTCTGTAGTTGTATATTTATATACAGTATATTTATGTATCTTTTCATTTTTTTCTTGATAAATCTTATCAGAGATTTCCATTATTCTTTTCGAAGAACCATTTAAAATTGATCCTTTCCATCTTTTCTTTGTCCCTATTTCATTTTTCAGCTCTTATCCTTATTATTTTCTTTCTTCTACTTTTGCTGAATTTACTCTTGCTTTTTAAACCTTGTTTCAATTGAATGTTAGCTCATTATGTTTCAGTCTTTCGTTTTTAATATCCTTTTAAGTCTACCCTTTTTCTCTGTGTACTGCTTTAGGTTCATGTCACAAACTTTAAAATGTAGCCTTTTCATTACTGTTTTGTTCTAAATATCAATTCCTTTATGATTTCTTCTTTGACCCATAAATTATTTAAGAATGTGGTTTTTAATTTCCAAATTTGTTATATATTTTAGGTTGACTTTTTATTAATAGTATTTAACTATGTATGATATTGATTCTTTTATACTTGTTGAGGCTTTCTTTAAGCATAATGTGTGGTCTATTTTTCTGACTATTTCTTTAGGATAGGTATCTAGAAATAGAATTGTTGAGTGAAACAATTTTATACACATTAACATATTACTCTCTAGAATGATTGTACAAATTGACGTTTCTACAAGCATTACTCTTAAGTCTTTGTTTTATCACATTCTCTGATGCACCAGAGAGTCTAATGCTTAATTTTTTTCTACAATTTGTAGAGAAAAAACCATCTTTGTTTGTTGTTTTAATACTCATTTATTTATTATTGAATTTAAACTCTTTTTGTATTTTTATTAGCTATTTTAATTTCTTAATTTGGAAATTACGACTTTGGGCACTTTTTCAGGAGGGACCAATCTCTGGAGAAGGACATTATACTTGGTAAAATAGAGGGTCAGTGAAAAAGAGGAAGACGCTCTATGAGATGGATTGACACAGGGTATAAAAATGTATAAAGTGTGTAAAAATGGCATGGCAGTGGTGTCTGATCTCCTTGTCTAATTTCACGAGGGGGAAGGAGAATCAAGATCAATAGCCCAAAGCTGATTCCTATGAGGCAGAGGTCCGATATAGCTCCTCGCTCCAAACTTTTTACCAATTCTGACACAAACTTCCCTCCCATGGCACTCTCTGCTTCTCTCCTGAGCTCGATAATTCGTTGCAATGGCCACGCAGAAGTCACAGAAAATATTCATGATTATGGGTTTATTACAGAAGTAAGAGATTACAACTCAGATTTGTGAATAATCAAGATACAGTTTTTCAATCAGGACAGCCTCTTCTCAGCTCTGCCTGTGGGTGTGCCTCTCTCTGATCCCTCTGCCTGGCCTCTGCCCTGCTTGGGTAGATGTTAGAAAGCTTTTCTAGCTCTGCTGATAAGTGCTCATAAGCACCCCACTCTGCCAGTAAGCCTCGGCCTGAAAGTGCTCAGCTCTAGCTCTGTAGGTCAACAAATCTAGCTCCACCAAGTGCCCAGAGGCACCCTACTCCACCAGCAAGGCTTTTTGCCCAAAGACACTCAGCTTTCTCACTCCATGGCCCAGGAAGCCCACCGCGCTGTCTCCTGCCAGTCTCCTGGCTCTGCTCATGCCATTTCTCTGCTGCCACTTCGGGCTGTTTTCAGTATTACAGTTCTCTTTCAGTCTCCTGGTTCCAGGAGCTTCTCAGTGCAGGGATCCTGTGTCCAAAGGACATGATCCACTCCTGGTTCTTCTTTCTTTGTGGTGGTGAGATCCTCCCTTCCTGCCTCTGGGATGGCTCATTTTAAGCCTAACAGGATGGCGAAAATGAACAATCTCCTCATTAGGGTTCCATACACTTTATTTGCATGATCCCACCCCCACAAAAGGGCAAGCACCTTATTTACATTACTAGCAAGTTATCCAATCCCCTTGGTAGGCCACAAGAACCACATTTGCATAATCCCACCCAGTCATTTGGTGAGAGCTACAAAGTCTATGACTAGAAGGGCCGTATTAAGTAATTCACTGTACCACATATTGTAAGGATGGTGCAGGACCAGGCAGCTTTTTATTCTGTTATACACGGGGTTTTCTATGAGTTGGAGTCGAGTTGATGGCACCTAATGACAACAATGTCCATTGCCTATTTTTAAAATTGGCGTAATTTTTCTCTAATTTCTTTGTAAGAATATTTCATTTATTAAGGATATTAAATAGTCTTGTTTCTAAAAGACCATTGTTTTATAGACCACTAAACTCATCATTGTCGAGTTGATTCCAGAACTCACTACTACCTTGACATGCCTTTACGAGTAAACCATGAAACCTCTGAGGTCTTTATTTAGATTGTTTCCTGACACGTAGAAATAGTTTGGAAGAACTGGAGATCCTGTCTGCCGAAATTGCCATTCCAGAAAAGACAGAGGATTGCTTGAGTACCAACAGGTGCATGTAAAGGTCAGAGTGATGTGTTCAGAATAAGGGAGAATTTCTGGCCCAGTCCCTCTTCTAAAAGAGGTCTGGGATAAAGGTTGATTGCAAGAGAATCATCCAAAGAAATATTAATGGAATGGGCATTTCTCAAAATGAAGAGGTTTATAAGCCTGGGGTTGGGTCTGAGATAGGAATTGGGACGCTAGTACATAAAGGAGAAGAGGACGGTCAGTCATGTAGTTTTCTAAAGTCAGGAGAATTTGAAAGATCTGTCTTCAATGACCTCATATTATTTAGGCTTCTAATTCCCTCAGTCTTACCTTTTTCTTTCCTAAGTGCAGGTCTCTCTCTCACCTGTCTCTGGGGAACAGGATTGTCCCTGGGTAGTGTCTGCATGGCCTCATTGTTCCCGGAGTTTTGTTAAAGGACAGGAGTATTCCCTGGAGGCCAGTCAGGGGAACAGATTCCTTAAAATATTCTCTGCCAATGTGGTTCTCAAGCCTGGCTGCACATTAGAATAAATTGAGGAGCTTTTAAAAAGTGCTGATTTCTAAGTCCCAGACTGTTTCTTATAACTAATGATGCTATGTGGGCACATTCCAGTATCACTATGTCAAAGTCTACACTTAAGTGAAAAAATGAGATGGAAATAAAAATGACTGCTCTATCATAAATCTGAACATGAACAGGGGCAGAGTTACTAATGGCGGGGAGATGAATTAAAGAAGATGTTAGGGGCAGAGGTACTAATGGTGGGGAGATGAATTAAAGAAGATGTTAAAGGAAGATAAAAGACACTGTGTATTTCAAAGTCTAGGGGGAAACCAATTTTACAAAATGTAATACTGAGACTTGAAATTTGAGTGATTGATATCACTAAACTGTACAAGTGAAAACTGTTAAGTTGGCAAATGCTGTGGTATATGTATATATATATATTTTGTAAATATATATATTTACAACAATTAAAAAATAAATTTGAGTGTGGCAGATTTTTAGTGCATACTGGTGATGTTGACACAAAGGTGTTCACTTTGGTTTATATAAATTGTGTGTTGATTACCCAAATATGGCTTCCAAATACACTTTTACTTCTCCCTCTTCTTTTGTCAGGGCTTTAAAATTCCCTTTCTTCTGTTGGAGAATTCAGGAGAACTGATGAATGGCTGGAACATCTCCAGAGACCAAAATTCTGAGGGACCAACCAAAACTTCATCAGGAACCTGGCATTGGTTTCCAGTGGGATCACTTTCCTAGACCGACAATAAGTAAAATGTTATGTTTTGGAATAATAAAATCACAAAAAATTAGAATTAGAAGAAACTTTTGAGATTATCTAGCTCAATTTCCTTATTTTAAAGATATGAATAAAGCCATTAGAACATTTTAGTTGTGGCCAAAAGGAAAAAACAAAAACCAAAAAACTACTGCACCTCAGTATGTTCTTTCCTGTTTCTATTACTTGGTCCTCTCATACTCTGAACTGATTGGGTATAAACTGATGGGATATATGGGAACTCTTTCTCTTTCTTTTCATATATATAGAAATTTCCTTCTACTGTCTTTACCTAAGAAAGATAAAGACATGGCCAGTAGTCTTACTGACTTTCTCTAAGTTATTTCTTAGAGTTTCTACTCATGGCATAGAAACATGGTGGGTATGGAACAGTTGAGAGAACATGGACGGAGAAGAGAAGTGGTCCTTGACCCACCTTGCAGCTCAGTGCCCATGACACAGTCTTTAAACTAGAGGGTAGGTATAAAGCGACTTTCTGGGTAGTCCTGGCTTCCTGAGATAAAGCCTGGCCAAGTATTTCCAAGTCCAGCTCCATCTGGCTCATAGGAAGGAGAAATGTCTTCCAGATTCTGGTACTAGGTTTTCTGCTAGTATTTGCAGTGGTATCACTAGTCTTCATTTCTTTCTGTATTTTCCTGTACCCGTAAGGAGAAAATTTTAAAAAGTTGCCACTCCCAGTTTTCCTTGCCACATGGGTTTCTCTAACATGACTGCTCGTTTTTCATCAAGCTATCAATGTCTGTCTTTAGAGTATGCTAGACACAGAAAATGAAATAATAAATCTCCATTGTGTTAAGCTACTAAGTGTGTGGCAGTTTGTTATGCAGCAGTAGAAAACTAATACCGATTTTAAAGCAAAAAAAAAAAAAAATTGCCTTTGAGTCGATTTTGACTCCTAGTGACCCTATAATTTTTTTTTTTAGGATCAGGTATAACTGCTCCATAGAGTTTCCAAGGAGCAGCTGGTGGATTCAAACTGCTGACCTTTTGGTTAGCAGCCATAGGTGACTATAGGTCTTACCCATTGTGCCACCAGAGCTCCAGAACTTATTTTAGTGCCACAATATTTGCTGCTGTAAAAAATATCTAAAACGTGGAAGTGGATTTGGAACCAGACAGTATGTGGACACTGGAAGGATTTTGTCATCATGATGGAGAAAGCCTAAATTACCTTGAACAGATTGCTAACAGAAATCTGCTCTTTTAAGGATACTACTGGTAAAAGCTCAGAAGGAAGTGAAGAAGATGTTATTTGAAACTGGAGGAAGGGAAATCCTTGTTATATTGTGGCAGAAAACTTTGTGAAATTGTTTCCTGCAGTTTTGTGGAAACCAAAACTTGCAATTAATGAACTTGTTTATAAAGCTAAGGTGATTTCCAAGCAAAGTATTGAAAGTGCCACATGATTTCTTCTTGTTTTTTATAGTAAAAAGCAAAAGGAGAGAAATAAACTGAAGGAAGTACTACTAAATAAAAAGGAAACAGAACTGGATGATTTTAAA
This sequence comes from Elephas maximus indicus, assembly GCF_024166365.1. Taxonomy (NCBI): domain Eukaryota; kingdom Metazoa; phylum Chordata; class Mammalia; order Proboscidea; family Elephantidae; genus Elephas; species Elephas maximus. The sequence goes on along the minus strand of NC_064828.1, from coordinate 33,620,951 downwards.
AATGCTGTCTTTCCAAATGACAAAAGATACTAAAATTAAGACATACAGAAAAAGCTGAAAGTGTGACTATACAAAAAACCCAGAAACCCAGTGCCGTCGAGTCGATTCCAACTCATAGCGACTGTATAGGAACAGAGTAGAACTGCACCATAGAGTTTCCAAGGAGCGCCTGGTGGATTTGAACTGCTGACCCTTTGGTTAGCAGCCCTAGCACGTAACCACTATGCCACTGGGGTTTCCATGACTATACAACTTTTTGTTAAAAAAATCTCAGAAAGATCAAAAGTTCAGAGTATTCAGTCAGTGAAAGGTCCCTTTCAAGAGATTAAAGATATGTCTCACAAATTCTCTCAATCAAACAATAGAACCACTAGGAAGTTTAAGAGTCTTATTATTGCCCTCAGCCATCTCAGAAGAAGCCAAAGATACAGATTATCTTGAAAAGATCTGTGGGTGTGGCTTTTGTCTAATGTAGTGAACTTCAGTGAAATCCATGGGAGACCCACAAAATTCTTGAGAAAATTATTTCAACAGAAACACTGCCACTGAAAGGTATAAGTACAAAAATGAAAAGAGACTGTTGGAACCCTCAAAACTCTACTGGCAGGAATCAGGCTGATGAAACTACTCAGCTGCAAACTTGTGCTACTTTTCAGGAAAAAAGGAAGGATGACTCAGAGGGTAGAACTAAAGCCCAGAGGGTGGAGCCGAGAGCCATAGAGAATTATTCCTAGGTCTTAAAATTTAACCAAGGAACTCTCAAAATGTACCCTGCTGGATTTCAGAATGGCTCTGGAGTAGTAACTCCTTTTTACCTTTCATTTCCCCCCCCTTTGAGCCAAAATGTCTATAGCTGTTATTTTAGACCTTCTCAGTTGTGCTTGTTCCACCCTTGTATTCTGGGTGTGATGGGGACAGATAACTTGTCTCTTTAGCTTCATATGTCAAGAGATGGAGAGGAATTGCATCCCCAAAGCTATTTTTAATGGGTTATGCCAAAAACCTTCATCCAAACCTGAATATCATTTAGATGAAGAGACTTTTGTCTTTAATCTAATGGTATAATGGTATGAGAATTTTGGGGACCTTGGGAGGTGGTGAATGTACTTTGTGTGCAAGAGAGACATGAATCATTGGGGCCAGCGGGTGAACTGTGGCAGTAGCCACATAGAATGGCCTCTGTAATCCCTAATTTCTAGTGTCAATGCCCTTGTATAATCCCCTCCCCTTGAATGGGGGTTTTAGCCAATAGAATATGGCAAAGGTAATGGGATTCACTCCAGTATTTAGGTTACATATGGTAAAGCTGATGTGATGTCATTCATGATATTACTTTATGTTAAAAAAGACTACATCTTAGCCCACTGGAATGAGAGATTCTCCTTGATGGCTTGACGAAGTAAGCAGCCATGTCGAGGAATTACACGTGGCAAGGAACTACAAGCGGACTCTCGGAACTGTGGGCAGCCTGCAGCTGACAATTGGCAAAAGTTGGGGTCCTCAGTCATCCAGTCACAAAGAAATGAATTCTGTCAACAACCTGGATGAGTTTGGAAATGGATTGTTCTCTAGTTAAGCCTTCAGATGAAAACTCAGCCCAGCTGACACTTTGATTGCAGCCTTGTAAGTCCCTGAGCAGCCAACCCAGGTAAGCAGTTCCTGAACTTCTGTCGCACGGAAATAGTGAGATAATAAATCTGTGTCATTTTCCCTTGTATCTTTGGCATCTAACACAATGCCTGTGGCCTAACCACAAATAAACGCAATCTAAAGCAAAGTGATTTTTATAAAGTTTTAAATTGCCAAGGGTGTGAATCAAGGGTGGGATCTCAGTACTAAAAAATGGGGAGTAGAGATTCTTTGAGGCAAATGGAATGGCCTGAGTGTGAGTGTGGAAGTGGCTAAACATAGTGTGTTGCCAGGAAAAGTGTAGTATCAAGAGGAATCCTGGGATGGTTTTAAGGGGGAGAGACACAGTCAGAAAGAGTGGTCTGGTTGCACTGGGCAGGATGGGTTAGAGTAGGAAGGCAGAGTCTAAAGGTGCAGGTATAGGGGGTTGGAAGAGTGGAGGGCATTGCAGTAAAACCAGCATGGGAATGGCTGTCTCAGCTGCTTGTCCTGGCCCACCCCCCTTACTTAGTGAGGTGGGAGGAGGGAGGGAATGAAATCAGCAATGTTCCATTTGAGTCGTGTATCCGGTGTGAACAGCTGGAGAAGTTGGCTTGGTTTCTGAGTTCCACAGGGACACAAAGCTCAGACAGCAGCTATTTTTAAAACAATTTGCTTTGTTTTGAGCAAATGCTATTTTTATCTGCTGCCCAATTATCTCAGGTAATTCTTTGGGAGAAGAGTGCTTCTAAGAATAAGGCTTGGACTCCATTATTGTCGCTCTTCTCTGAGCCCAGCTATAACGCAATCAGTCGTTTTCTATCCAGATCCTAGGGGACGACTCACAATTCCTAGTTGCCACCCTCTCCCTGAGTGTGTTTGTGGGTCTCTCCAGGCTCCTGCAGCTTGGAGGGTCTTTGGTTGGCTTCAGATTTTTTGGTTGTTCTTTTGCCATCTCTCTGCTCTCTGCAGTCTCCAAGAGCACAGGAATATGACCCTGGGCTGTAATTGTGAGTCAATCAGGTTGATAAACTAGGTGTTCTTTCTGGAAGTTCACTGAATAGCATCCATGGGGTGAATAATCATTTTAATTACACAGAGGAATAAGATAAATCTTCTCCCACTGGGCAGCTGTTTGTAGCATTCAAATATAAGTCAATAACACAGATAGTGTTCTTTCAGACTACAGTCACAGCTTTCCTCTCTTGCAGAGACATTGTAGTTGGGATTGATAGCCCTCTGAGCCTTGCTGGAACCTATAGGAAAAAGAAGAGAACAGAGTGAGTCTCCTGGTGGGCTTCCCTAGGGCATGGTCAGGAACACCCAGGTGTCAGGCACAATTGGTTTGGTTTCTCATTCTTCCCTCTGAATGGCCCCAAACCACTGGCAGATACAACCTCTCTCCATTCCCAAGGCCTCAGATGCTGAGATATGACATGGTCCCAGGGTGGAATCATCCCTGACTAGGAAGATGAAGACTACATCAGTGCAGACCAGAGTAACCAGCCTGGGCTTCTCTGTGTCAGCTTTCCCACTGCTGAAAGGCCTCCTTTCTGCCTTGCATTCTGACAGGTCACATGCAGAGCTCCTGAGGTTATTTTGCACTGCTGCCCCAAACAAGAAATGGGTTCATGGGAGAATTGGTTAACAACAGATCATGCCAAACCTCTGTCTGTTGACCTTGTTTCCTTGCTTGTTCCTTCATACCTTCAGGTCTGTTTCTAAAATGACAATCCCACATTCCTCAGACCAGTGCTTGATTGGGTTGCATGGTGAATGGAAACTGAGCTAATTGATTCAACAATTATTTCTTTGAGTACCCACTGTATACAGATACTGTGCTAAGTGCTAAAGTCTATAAATAGGAGAAACATGGCTGCTGATCTCACACAGTTGGAAAGCATGGTAAGTTGAGGGATACATAAGAGGGTCTCCACCAGAGAAGGCTTCCCAGAGAAAAATACCTAAATTAAGACCTGAAGGATGAATATGAAGAGATGGTACATATATGTGTGTAAGTTGGTGGAGGATAAGGGGTGATAGGATACTGGTTAGAGAAAAAAAGAACCAAGAGGAAATAAACATGAGAGGGTGAGGGGTCACTGTTTTGTTCAGCCACCTAAGCACATTCTCTGCCAAAACCCTGAAACGGCTGCTTCTTTCCAACAAGGATCTTCCCAGAGCAGGTGCTTGGGTGTGCCTTGGCTCTTTCCTTATACACTGACTTAGGGGTACTCTCTGTTCCTAGATATGGGCCTCTTTAAGTCTTCACTTAACTTCCTGCGCCCTTGCTCTGAAGCTCAACCTGAAACCCCCAACCAAACCCTTTCCCCTCCTTTATTTGTCTTCTTTTTAACCACAAGCTCGTTCTGAGCAACATTTTTCAAGAAGCTGCAGCAGGTAGTGGACCGGCCCAAACTAGACCTTGGAGCATGCGCAGATCGAGATCACGTCCTTCACCTGACTCTGGACTCAATTATTACTGGAAAGGAAGATATTTCTCACTCCACAGTTTCACCGAAGCCCTTTTGAAAAGTGAGAGTCCCACCACATGGACGTTGGACAGAAGATAATTCAGCATCCAGACCTCCAAATATGGACTTGGGAGGGCTAAGGGTGGAGAGTCCTGGGTACCAAACCCAACCCCCGGACGCCATTGGAAATAAAAAGCTCCCCAACCACCTCAGACAGGGAGCACATGGTCTTCCGGTTGCTAGATCTCACGTTGCTCCTTGTCTCTGCAAAGACAATAAACTTGGCACTTCCTGTTTCCCTCGCAATTAGTGTCCGTCTTATTTCGAGTGGGTAATAGGACAGGACAAGAACCTGAGAGGCTTTTGGCTACAAACCCACTGTGCCTTAATTCTTTTTATTTTAATGATTAAAAAATTATTTTGTTGTTGAGAATATACACAGCAAAACACACCAATTCAACAGTTTCTACGAGTACCATTTAGTGACATGGATTACATTATTCAAGTTGTGCAACCATTCTCGCTCCCATTTTCTGAGTTGTTCATCCCCTATTAACATAAAGTCACTGCCCCCTAAGGTTCCTATCTAATCTTTTGAGTCACTGTTATCAGTATGATCCCATATAGATAGTTTGTAAAAGAGCACAATACCCAAGGCAGACATTTTTTGGCTTTAAAAATTAAGCTAAACTGGTTTTAAGAAGATTCAGGGGAAATTTTTGGTTTAAGGTTTAAAGATAATCTCAGGGCAATAGTTTCAGGGGTTCATCTAACCTTCATGGGTCTAGGAAGTCTGGAGTCTATGAGAATTTGCAATTCTGTTCTGCATTTCTTTTGATGAGGATTCTATGGAATCTTAGATCAAAATGTTTAGTAACGGTAGCTGGGCTCCATCCAGTTCTTTTAGTTTCATGTCTGTCTTACTTCTGTACTCACTTAAGCCCTTTCCCTTTGAGGGAAATATGTCCACTGCCTTAGAGTACTACTTATTGGCATCATAAATGGTTCACCTCTTTTACTTAATAAGGCTCTTGATTGCACACTATTTTCTTGTTGACTGAATTATTTCCTTATCATTTCACAGGTGTTTTTTTCACCAACAAAAAATGTAGGCTCAGTATAGCCACAAATCTTGTTAGAAAACCCTGTTTCTTAAAAAAAAAAAAAAAATTTTTTTTTTTTTTTGAAAAGGGTAACCATACTTTTTGAATACGGGATTTTTCACTGCATTGCAAATGGAGGTTGTGATGGTTAAGGTTGTATATCAACTTAGCTGGGCCATGATTCTCAGTGGTTTGGTAGTTATGATATAGTTTGTCAGCTATTTAATGACATAATTACCTCCATAATGAGATCTGATATAATGTAATCACTCCCATGATGAGATCTGCTGTGAGCAGTTCATTATTTGGAAGGGAGTTTCCTCGGGGGTGAGGCCTGCACCCTGTATGTGTGGACCTCCTGGCAAAGCTCGCTGGCTTTTTCTCGCATTGGATCCTGCAGCTAGCTCCTGTTCATCTGACCTCCAGTTCTTGGGACTTGAGCTAGCAGCTTATCTGTTGATCTTGGGATTCATCAGCCTCTGAAGGCTGTGAGCCAGCGGCCTGCTGCCTGACCTGCCAATCTTGGGTTAGCTAGCCCCTGTAGCTACGGAAGTCAGGAGATGCCCCCAGCCTGACCCATGGACTTGGGACTTTCCAGGCTCTACACCACATGAGCCATTCCCTTGATATAAATCTCTCTCTTTCTCTCTCTATATACCCACTTCTGGTTTTGCTTCTCCAGAGAACCCAGCCTAAGACAGAGGTGAAGGGGCAAAATCAGGTAGCATGTAGCCTATTTCACACTGTCTTCTTTCCCCTTCTCACAGTCAACTGATAATCTCACTTCTCATTTCACTAAGAAAAAAGAAGCAATCAGAACATAACTTATTCATTTTCTCACTCCAAATTGGCCAACCCTACTGCATCGGTATCCATGTTCTCCAGTTTTCCCTCTGTCCAATGAGTGAACCGTCCTTGCATATGTGAAGGCCAATTCCTCCATGTATGTACTGGACCCTATCACCTTTCAGCTCTGGGACTTCATAAAGTTAGGTTCTCACTTCTGCATGATTAATTTCTATCTAACTACTGGTCATTCGGATAGCACAATGGTTAAGTGCTCAGCTGCTAACTGAAAGGTTGTTGGTTCAGACCTGGCGATTTGCTTCAGTAAAAATTACAGCCTAGAAAACTCTCTGAGGCAGTGCTACTCTGTCATATAGTGTTGCTATAAGTTGGAAATTGACTTGACGTGACCCAACAACAACAGCATACTATCATCTATGGCATCTCCTTTCCCTGGTGAAATGTCTCTTGTATGATAGCTCTCCATTCAGTGTCACAGGGGAGGTAAGAAAATGAGGGTTCTGAGAAGGACAGGCATATTGTGTAGGTTTTCTTGTATTTCTCACTGATCTCTCTGCTCTGCCCCTCTCCTCCCTCTCCCAGGATTCTTTAAAAATATTTACAGAACATTTTTTCACTCTAACTTCAAATACATTTATTATACATAACAGGAAAACAGAGCTTATGAAGAAGAAAATAAAAACCACTTTTTAAATCAAACACACAGAGAAAAGCTTTAAGAACTTTGTGTATTAGCTTTATATAACCACATTTACAAAAAATTGTAACAATATGCTATATACAGTTTTATTTATTGCTTTTCTTCCCTTAACAGCAGGAGTATTTCCAGATAATTATGTATGATTTTAATTGGCTGTGTTTGTATAGAAATTGCCATGACTTATATATTTTTTTTTTATATAGCCTTCTACTATTGTTAGACATTTAAGTTTTTCCCATTTTTTTGATATAATAAAAGGCATACAATGAAAAAACTGAAAAACCAAATTATTTGCTGTCAACTTGATTCTGACTCATGGCAACCCCCTGTGTGTCAGAGTAGAAGTGTGCTCCCTAGGGTTTTTAATGGCTGATGTTCCTACTAGGTGCCTTAGGGTGTACTTGAACTGCCAACCTTTACCTTAGCAGCCAAGTGAACGAACAGTTCACACTACACAGGGACCCCAGACAATGAAATTTGTTGTTGTTGGGTGCCCTTGAGTTGATTCTAACTCATAGCGACTCTATAGGCAGAGTAGAACTGCCCCATACGGTTTCCTAAGCTGTAAACTTTATGGGAGCGGATCACCTGGTCTTTTCTCCTGTGGAGCAGCTGGTGGGTTCGAACTGCCGACCTTTCAGTTAGCCACTGCGTGCTTAACTATTGCGCCACCAGGATTCCTTCATACCATGAAATACTTCAAAATAATTATTTATAGATTTCTGATTATTTCCTATGAATTAAATTCATAGGAATAGAATTAATGGGACACGTGTATGAACTTTCTCTCTCTCCCTATCCATCTCTTTTTCAGTGGTAACAGAGCCCAGATTGAAATCCAAACGGGCCTGAATCCAAAGTATGTGTTCTTTGTACCACTAGACCTTTGTGTCTTCACTCAGATGCTCCAAAGCACTCCTTAGCTCTTTACTTAGGTAATGACCATTATAACTTTTCTTTAAAAACACTATCTCTAAATTACAACAGTGATTCATGCTGGCAGTTGACATCATATCATACAGAGATGGGTAAAGGAAAAATTAATAATCTCCTCTGTTCCCCCCACCCTCCTCCTTCTCCTGCCAATCCCACCCTCCCAAAGTAACCGGTAGTGCATATCCACACACGCCTTACTGTAGGCTCATGTATGTATATGTTTTATTTTGTTTTTCTCTTGCAGAAAATTGAATCTTACTATAAGCAATATTTTTCAACTTCCTTTCTCCAATACATCATAAACATCCTTCCAGGCCAATGCACACAGATCTAATGTATTCTTTCTAGTGGCTGCATAATAATCATGATATTGTAGATTAGTTTCTGTTGCTGGGTAATAAATCACCCCAAAACTTAGCGGCTGTGGATCAGCAATTTAGGCTGGGCTCACCTGGGTGTTTCTTCCAGGGTTGGTCAGACTCCCTCATGCATTGGAGGTCAACTGTAGATCAGCTGTGGGTCAGGTTTGCTCATCTTGGTTGAGCTCTTTCACAGGTCTGGGGCATCAGCTGGGGTACCTGGGCTGTCTTGGTTTTGGCCCTTTGTGGTCTCTCTCAGGGGATGGATTAACCAGTAAGCAAAGTATGCATGGGCTTACTTGTGTTTACTTTCTAATTTGTAGTGTACAGTTTCATCTGTTTTTCACCATGTCGAAGATGTGTTGAAACCCATCTAGTGAAATGGTCCACTAAAGATTAGTAAGTAAACACAAGCAAGCCCGTGCGTACCTTGCTTACTGGGTGATCAATCCCTGTCTCTCATCCTCCAGGAGGTTAGCTTAGGGTTGATTGCATAATAAAGGTAAGGTCCCAAGGCTGCAGGTGGAAGGGCGCAAGGTCCCTTGAGGCCTATGCTTAGAACTTACAAACTGTCCTTTCTGCCACATTATACTGGACAAAGCAAGTCGCAAGGCCAGTCCAGAGTCAAGGGGTGGGAACATAGGCCCCACCTCTTCCTGCAAAGTCACATTGCAAAGGACATGGACAGAGGGAGGCATGAACATTCACGCTCAATTTTACAATTTGCCACATATGGATATTCCATGATTTAGGCCACCAGTCTATTACTGATGGGCTTTCAGGTTATTAGTATTAACCTTCTTAAGGATTTTGGTAAATATTGCCAAATTAGCATCCAAAAAGTTTGCACTAATTTACAGATTGATCAGCAGCGTAGAGAGTGTCTGTTGTATTGCATCCTCATTATCCTAGGAAGGACCTCCCCCGCTCCCCAAATCTTTGTTAATTTGTTATACAAAAATGCTTTATCTTTGTTGTTTTATTTTGTATTTCATTAATTATTTGTGGAGTTAAATTTATTTTCAAATGTTTAGGAGCCATTTTTATTTTTTCTTTTGTAAATTGCCTTTTCATGGCATTTACCCATTTTTCTTACAGAGATGTTAAATGTTCCTATTCATTCTCTAAAAATGGAGTGGCAGTGGCATCTGGTCACCTCTAACTTCATGAGGAGGAAAGAGAATCACCAACAACATCAGCCCAAGGCTGATTCTTATGAGGCAGAGGTCAGACACGACTCCTCTTTCCTCCATCTTTACCAATTCTGACACCAGCCATCCCTCCCACGACACTCTCATCTTCTCTGCTGCGTTTGATAATTCATTGCAATGGTTGCACAGAACTCACAGACTATACTCACAGTGATAGGGTTTATTAGGGAAGTAACAGGTTACAATTTAGGATCAGAAATGACTCAGGATACAGTTCTTCTATCTGGACAGCCTCTTTTCAGTTGTTCCCACAGGCAGGCCTCTCTCTGGCCCCTCGGCGCCTTGGCCCTGCCTCTGCCCTACTCAGGCAAGTTACAAAGCTCTTTAGCTCTGTCAGCGAGTGACTGGAGGCACCCCACTCTATCAATAAGCCTCACCCTGAAGGATCTTTGCTCTCCTGCTCCATGACTTGGCAAGCCTAGCTCCACCGACAAGTGCCCTGAGGCATGCTACTCCACCGGCAAACTTTCTGCCCAAAAGCGCTCAGATGTCTCACTCAGAGAGTTGGGAAGCTCACTTCCTTGTCTCCTGCCAGTATCCTGGTTCTGCTGCCTCTGCTGCTACTGTTTCTCAGCTGTTGCTTCTTGCCGTATTGCCGTCTCTAGTGTTACAGCTCTCTTTCTGTCTCCTGGGTCTAGGAGGGTCTTAGTGCAGGGATCTTGGGTCCAAAGGATGAGCTCTGCTCCAATCTCTTCTTCTTGGTAGTAGTCAGGTCCCTGCTGTCTGCTCCTGGGATGGCTCATTTTAAGCCTAGTAGGATGGCAGAACTGACCTATCCCCTCATTAGGGGTCCATATACTTTATTTGCATGGTCCCATTCCCACAAGGGTGCCATACATCTTATTTGCATTATTAGCAAGCTGTCCAATCCCCTTGGTGGACCTCCTTTTAGTCCCACCCAGTCATTTGGTAGGAGTTACAAAGACCATGGCTAGAAGGGTCATATTCAGTTACTTACTGCACTGCAATTCATAAACATTCTTTATTTTTTAGCATATACACCAAATGTGTTATAAAAGGACAAGAACTTGGACTATTCTAGGGACCATCAGGCCAATGCTGTTTGTAATCTAAGGCTGTCGGAAACTGAATTCCATCGGCACCCTGGCTCCCAGAATAAACTTATGCTTAGGTGATACTGAAAATAAATTTTGGCAGAGCTCTGCCATGGCTATTCCTTTCCGAGAAGACTCCTTGCCTTTCATGAATAACATTAGGATTAATTTGCTTGTTTTTTGTTTTTGCAAAGGAGAAATCTATGTGTATTTTAAAACAAAGGAAAATTAAAGTTGCTAAAGAACGGAAACAACATCCTTCATCTCCTCATGACACATTAGGGAAGTAGGCTCAATTCAATTCGATTCAGTTGTCAAGAGTCTACCATAAGAAAGACCAGGTAAGCAGCATTCGCCTTCCCTCTTTACTTTTGCTTGCCTACAAACTTTGGATTCCAGGCCTTAGGAAACCAGCCAAGAAGTCCCGGGCCTAGGAACTCCCATCATTAGTCCTCACACATCCTCTTCATCTCCTTGTTCCTGGTGGAGTCAGAAACCAAACCAAACCCATTGCTGTTGAGTCGATTTTGACTTATAGTGACCCCATGTGTTACAGAATAGAACTACTCTATGGGGTTTTCTTGGCTGTAATCCTTATGGAGGCACATTGCCAGACCTTTCTACTGTGGCACTGGTAGGTGAGTTTGAACTGCCATCCTTTAGGTTAGTTGTCGTTAGATGATGTAGTGTCAGTTTAGGTTAGTAGTCAAGCTCAAACCATTTGCATCACCCAATACCTTACTGGTGGAGTCACATGGCTTAGAAACATTGCATTGTTTCACACAGGTAAAGATGAGAAGGGAACAATGTTGGTTTTTATTCATCATCATTGTCATGTTGGTAGCTCTCAGAGTGTACCAGTTACTTGTTGAAGACATGATAAACATGAAAGACTTTTGAAAAGTATCCTTGACTTAACTACTGAAAATGGAAGAAAACATTTTTTCCTCCTTTATCATTTTCAAGTGCTCTTGAAGCTGAGAAAACATTGAATAAATCCCAAAGTAAGTTGAATGCTGTCAGACAAAAAATATTGCTATCATTTCAAATAGAGATATTGCATTGTGTTTTAAAGTAAATCTGTTATAGTCCTCTTATTTTTTTAAATTCATTTTTACAATAAGAAGTGCCTTTAGCTATGTTCCCAATTTTAGTAGATGCTGCACAGTCTTTTTATATTGATTGGATAAATTAGACCTAAATCAGCAATGCTGTATTTAGCCATTAACTAATCACAAGGTTAGTGAGTCAGAACAGCCTACCGTGGTAAACACAGTTTACATTTACAATGAATAATCACTGTGTTCTCTAATAAACATCTAACAAATGAGGTTTTCTGTAACAAACATTCCTAGTCAACAGCTCTTGGAATGATTAGGATGATGTTTTCAATATTATAGGAAAGATCTTTGCCCTTTTTAGTTAACACAGGTAGGAGGAAAACTTTATTGCTAGATACGGTGTGGATTTAGCTTAAATTCTGCGGTAAATGGCATGTAACTATTCATAAACTGCTTTTCTTATCTACTTATATACAAATCATACCCCCCCCAAAAAAACTAAACCAGTTGCCCTCAAGTTGGTCCTACTCATGGTGACCCCATGTGTATCAGAGTAGAACTGTGCTATATAGGATCTTCAGTGGCTGCTTTTTCAGAAGTTAGGTTGCTAGACCTTTCTTTCGAATTGCCTCTGGGTGGACTCTACCTGCCAACATTTTGGTTAATAGCCAATCCATTAATTGCCCCACACAGGGATTCCATACAAATAATAACTGGCACTAACTGAACATTTACTATGTACCAGGCACTGTTCTATGTGCATAAAACTATTAGTTTATATTGTCCTCTATGACAAGGCTATGAGTTAGCTACTTTTTGCTACCCCAAGTTTTACAAAAGACTGAAGTGTGGAGAATCAGAGTAATTTGTTTAAGGTCATGGAGCCAAAAAGTGAAGGATTTGAATTTGCATATTCTGGCTCTAGACCTTGTGCTTTTTACCTCTGTCCTGGACTCTTAATTTGTTTCACTAAACAAAGGTTTATTGTTAATCCAGTGTTTTGCACAACTCAAAATGAGAAGAAACAGCTGCAAACATCCATTAATAATTGGAATGTGGAATGTATGAAGTAGGAATCTAGGAAAATTGGAAGTTGCCAAAAATGAAATGGAATGCATAAAGATCAATATCCTAGGCATTAGTGAGCTAAAAATGAACTGCTATTGGCTGTTTTAAATCAGATAATCATATGGTCTACTATGCCAGAAATGACAAACTGAATAGGAGTGTTGTTGCATTCATCATCAAAAAGAACAGTTCGGGATCTATCCTGAAGTACAATGCTGTCAGGGAGAGGATAATACCCATATGCCTACAAGGAAAATCAGTTAATATACTATTATTTAAATTTATGCACTAACCACTAAGGCCAAAGATGAAGAAATTGAAAATATTTACCAACTTCTTCAGTGTGAAATTGATCAGACATGAAATAAAGATGCCTTGATGATTACTGGTGATTGAAACGTGAAAGATGGAAACAAAAAGGATCAGTAGGGGGTCTTGGTGATAAAAACGACTCTGGAGATTGCATGATAGAATTTTGCAAGACCAATGACTTACTCATTGCAAAAAGCTTTTTTCAACAACATAAATGGAGACTATACACGTGGACCTCACCAGATGGAAGATGCAGAAATTGAAGACACTACATCTGTGGAAAGAGACAATGGAGAAGTTCAATACCATCAGTCATAACAAAGGCCAGGGGCCGACTGTGGAACAGACTATCAATTGCTCATATGCATGTTCGGGTTGAAGCTGAAGAAAATTAAAACAAGTCCACAAGAGCCAAAATATGACCTTGAATATATCCTGCCTGAATTTAGAGATCATCTCAAGAACAGATTTGATGCATTGAACACTGAAGACTGAAAATCAGACAAATTCAAGTGGCAGGATGACATCATATGAAGAAAGCAAGAGGTCATTAAAAGGTAGGAAGGAAAGAAAAGACCAAAATGGATGTCAGAAGAGACTCTGAAACTTGCTCTTGAACATAAAGGGAATGGAAGAAATGATGATGTAAAAGCTGAATAGAAAATTTCAAAGGGTGGCTGGAGAAGACAAAGTAAAGTGTTATAATGAAATGTGCAAAGGCCCAGAGTTAGAAAACCAAAAGGGAAGAATGCTCTTGGCATTTGTCAAGCTGAAAGATCTGAGGAAAAAAAACCAAGCTTCCAATTGCAATATTGAAGGATTCTACCCTGGTTAAGAGCTCAGGCTGCTAACTAAAAGATCGGTGGTCCAAATCCATCTGCCACTACTAGGAAACCTTATGGGGCAGTCCTCCTCTGTCAAATTGGGTTGCTATGAGTCTGAATAGACTTGATGGCACACAACCACAACATGGCAAAATACCGAATGATGCAGGAAGCATCAGAAGCAGATGGAAGGAATACACAGAGTCACTGTATCAAAAAGAATTGGCCTACCTTCAACCATTTCAGGAGCTGGCATATGATCAAGAATGGAGGGTAATGAAGGAAGAAGTCCAAGCTGCACTGAAGTCATTGATGAAAAACAAGGTTCCAAGAATTGTAGTAATACTAATTGAGATTGAGATGGATGTAACGCTCAAAGTGCTCACCTGTCTATGCCAAGAAATTTGGAAGACAGCTACCTGGCCAACTGACTGGAAGAGATCCATATTTGTGTCCATTCCAAAGAAAGGTGATCCAACAGAAGGAGGAAATTATTGAATAATGCCACTAATCTTACAAGCAAGTAAAATTTTGCTGAAGACAATTCAAAAATGGTTGTAGCAGTACCTTGATGGGAAACTGCCAAAAATTCAAGCTGGATTCAGAAAAGAACATGGAATGAGGGATACCATTGCAATGTCAGATGGATCTTGACTGAAGGGAGAGAATACCAGAAAGACATTTACTTGTGTTTTATTGACTGTGCAAAGGCATTTGACTATGTGGATCATAGCAATGTATGGATAGCATTGGAAGAATGGAAATTCCAGAATTCTTATGTGGAACCTGTACATAGACCAAGGAGGCAGTTGTTCAAACAGAACAACTAATTCACCGTAGTAATGCAAGCTGTATGCTGAACAAATAACCCAAGAAACTGGGCTACATGGAGAAGAATTTGGCATCAGGATTGGAGGAAGAATCATTAACAACCTGCTATATGCAGATAACATAACTTTGTTTGCTGAAAGGGGATGACTGGAAGCACTTAGTGATGAAGATCGAGAACCACAGCCTTCAGTATGGATTACACCTCAACATAAAGAAAACAAAAATTTTCATAACTGGATCAATAAGCAACATCATGATAAACGGAGAAAGATTGGATTTGTCAAGGATTTCATTTTACTTGGGTCCACAGTCAAAGCCCAGGGAAGCAGCAGTCAAAAAATCAAACGATGTATTGCATCGGGCAAATCTGCTACAAAAGGCCTCTTTAAAGTGTTAAAAAACAAAGATGTCACTTTGAGGATGAAGGTGTGCCTGACCCAAGCCATGGTATTTTTAATCACCTCATATGCATGGGAAAGTTGGACAACGAATAAAGAAGAATTATGGTGTTGAATTATGGTGTTGGTGAAGAATATTGAGAGTACCATGGATTGCCAGATGCACGAACAAGTCTGTCTTGGAGGAAGTATAGCCAGAAAGCTCACTAGAAGCAAGGATGGCATGACTTCGTCTCACGTACTTTGGACATGTTATCAGGAGGCACCAGTCCCTGGAGAAGGATATCATGCTTGGTAAAGTAGAGGGTCAGAGAAAAAGAGGAAGACTCTCAAGGACGTGCATTGACACAGTGGCTACAACAATGGGCTCAATCATAACAATGATTGTGAAGATGTCTCAGGTCTTGGCAGGGTTTCTATGAGTTGGAAGTGTCTCGATGGCACCTAACAGCAATAACAACTGTTTTGTAGTCAACAAGTGTTTTGTAATCTCAAAATCTTTGTGCCAACAACATCCTAAATTTTCTCTCAAGTTTTTTTGTAAAAAAAATAAAATAAAATTATGCATTAATTTTTTACTTGACTTTTAATCAGGGGTGAATGAAAGTATTTGGGGCTCATAAAAATTCATTTCCACAAAGAGCTTTTGGAAGAAAGTATACATCTGTTCTCTGAGCCATTATTTCAAAACTTGAAGTATATGCGTAGACTGGGTCTTTTCAACGCTTCACTGAAGCATAACTCAGGGTTGTTTTTCTTAGGCAACATAAAGAAATAAAAAAGACACACTTTTCTATTAAGCTGTTCTGTACTTGCACCTGATGACACCTGTTGATTGATGATCCCCTGTTTGTGTGGGCCGATTCAATGAGAAAATTGACAGAAATGTGTACAGACAATGCGTGCAGTGGGGGCTTTGATTCTCTATTTGAAGCAATCCAGTTTTGGGGTTAGATTTATGGTGGTTTTTTATTGGCAGCAGTGGCTCCTGTGAAGTTTCTAAGAAGGTGGAGAATGAATGTTTTTTAGGCCTTGAAAGTCAATTGTTCAAAAATTCCAAAACCTATGCTGGTCAATGGGTTTGCTTCAAAACAGGAATGATGGATAGAGAGGAGACTTTTTAAGAGAGCAGCATGCAATCCAACTCCTTAAAGCGCCCTTAAGGGAGACTAATTTGTAAGGCTTTTATTTACTATTTGATGTGACTTCCTTGGAGCATTTACATAGTAATGTTTTCAGTTTCACTTGGGGATGTTATTTTAAATCCTATATATGCTGCATAGAAAATTCTCCAAATGAATTGTCTTATGTGCTTAAAGAACTACTGCTCAATGTTTGAGCCTGCTGTTTACCAATTACTGCCTTCATTGTAATATGCTATCAACAGGGTCTTCTGTTAGGGAAAATAGCGTTCCAGTGTCTCCAGTAACAAATTCCCATAGTGCAGGCTTACACCAAACTCCATACTGTTGTTGTTGGTTGCTGTTGGGTTGCTTCTGACTCCTGGTGACCCCAGGTGTGTCAGAGTAGAACTGAGCTCTATAGGAATTTCAAGACTGTGACTTTCAGAAGCAGATGGCCTGGCCTGTTTTCCAAGGTGCTTCTGGGTGAGTTCTGTCAATCTTTTGGCTGGTAGTCAAGTGCTTAACCTTTTGTGCCACCTAGAGACATAATTCCATGTTAACCCAAGTCATTTCTTTTCGTAAGTAAATAACTTGGCTACTGACTGAAAGGCAGACAGTTTGAATCCACCAGGTTCTCTTTGGAAACCCTATGGGGAAGTTCTGCTCTGTCCTTTAGGGTCGCTATGAGTCGGCATCAACCAGGTGCCAACAGGTTTTTTTTTTTTTTAGGGAAGTGGTTTTTGGGTGTGGTGTTTTGATTTTCTGGTTTTAGAAACTGTGCATAACCCTTGATAGGCCCAAGGGCATATGTAATACACGTGAAAGTCATTTGTCATGTGTGTAGTAGCGCGAAGAGTTGAATACTGCTGATCTGGGGACTAGAAATGTAGTGGGTACACATTTCCCAGTTTACTCAGATGTGCAAATCAAGACGGCTTTATTTTTCTATAACAATTTCATTTCTACTCCAGTAACCATTTTGCCTGGTATCAGAAAAATTTGCTCTAAGCAAAGACAGAGTTTTCTCAGTTAACCCATGATTTTCTAGGACATCAGGATTTTCTCGGCCACTTGAGGTTTTTTCCTCCTTCTTCCTTGGGGTGGCATCTAAGTTCTAAAGGGCGTTCCACCTGGCCCATGCTGGCATCTGCTGGGATGTGATGCTTTGGCTCTGGTCTAGAGCATTATTGTTTCTATATGTCCAGGTGTCTGAGTCCCTCTAAGTCTCTGGTTGTTGATCTGTGTCCTTTTTATTCTCCTGGTCCACTTCTCCAGGCCCCTCCTGGCCAACTAAGGCTCTCTCAGTTAATTTTCATGTTTTTCGTGCACACGTGAAAATTCAGCTGCTTTAGTCAGTCTGGTATTGGGAAAAATGGTGGTTCCAGAACACTTCATTGCCCTCATGAGAAACCTGTACATAGGCTAAGAGGCAGTTGTTTGAACAGAACAAGGGGATACTGCGTGGTTTAAAATGGAGAAAGGTAAGAGTCAGAGTTGCATTCTTTCACCATACCTATTCAGTCTGTATGCTGAGCAAATAATCTGGGAAGCTGGACTACACGAAGAACAATGTGGCATTAGGATTGGTGGAAGACTCATTAATAGCCTGCGAAATGCAGATGACACAAACTTGCTTGCTGAAGGTGAAGAGGACTTGAAATACATACTGATGAAGATCAAAGACCACAATCTTCAGTATGGATGACACCTCAACATAAAGAAAACAAAAATCCTCACAACTGGACCAGTAAGCAACATCATGATAAATGGAGAAAAGATTGACGTTGTACTTGAATCCACAATCAATGCCCATGGAAGCAGCAGTCAAGAAATCAAATGATGTATTGCATTGGGCAAATCTGCTGCAAAAGACTTCTCTAAAGTGTTAAAAAGCAAAGACACCACTTTGAGGACTAAGGTGCACTTGACCCAAGTTATGATATTTTCAGTCACCTCATATGCACTCAAAAGCTGGGCAATGAATAAGGAAGACCAATGAAGAATTGATGCCTTTGAATTATGGTGCTGGCAAAGAATATTGAATATACCATGGACACGAGAAGAATGAACAAAGCTGTCTTCTAAAAAATACAGCCAGAGTGCTCCTTGGAGGTGAGGATGGTGAAACTTTGTTTCACATACTTCGGACATGTTATAAGGAGGGATCGGTCCTTGGAGGATATCTTGCTTGGTAGAGGGGTCATCATAAAAAAGGAAGATTCTTGATGAGATGGATTGACACAGTGGCTGCAACAATGGGCTCAAGTATACAAATGATTTTGAGAAAGGCACAGGACTGGGCACTGTTTTGTTCTGTTGTACATAGGGTTGTTATGAGTTATAACCAACTCGGTGGCACCTAACAACAAAAACAACATGTCAGTCTGGCAGAATGGAGCTCTCTTGGGCTCTCTGGCCCCACTGGGTTAATCGCACAGCTATGTCTGTCCTGGTGGAAACTTGATATTATTACCTAGGCTTTCTGACAGGAAGTGAGAACCTATTGTCAGCATCTAACACCACCACCACCACCACCACCACCACCACCACCAACAACAACAACAACCCCCTTTGGTGGAAGGGGGTGTGGATGTGGGGTACAGAGATCTTCACTGACGTCTTACTTTCCTGCTTTTCTCCCTAATGTTCCTAGGAATTCCCATAGACTAAGGAGATTTTATTAAATATAGGGCTGCATAACTGGTCTTTGTATCAACCTATATCAGAGCCCTGGTGGCACAGTGGTTAAGAGCTTGACTGCTATCTAAAAGGTCGGCAGTTCGAATCTACCAGCCCCTCCTTGGAAACCCCAGGGGGCAGTTCTACTCTGTCCCCTGGCGTCATTATGATTCAGAACTGATTCAATGGCAATGGGTTTGGTTTGGTTTTGTTAGAATACCAAAAAGGAGTCCTGGTAGTGCAGTGGTTAAGCAGCTTGGTTCCTAACCAAAAGGTCAGCAGTTCAAACCTACCAGAGCTTGCAGGAGAAAGATGCAGCAGTCTGCTTTCGTAATGGTTTACAGTCTTGGAAATCCTATGGGGCAGTTCTACTTTGTCCTAAAGGGTCACTACGAGTTGGAATCGACTCGATGGGATTGGGTTTTTTGGTTTTTCAACCTGTATCCTCAGAAATTTGTCTTTTTTTTTTTTTAAGACAAAGATTTTGCTTTTTGTAAGCCCAAAAGACAGAATGCAAACTCGCAACTCTTCTTTCTCTGTTGTCTCTAGAGGAAGTTTCCAAATTTTATTTTGAAACTTGAAAGAATTTATTTGCTCTTTTTTTTTTTTTTCCTTTGGGTTGATTGTGACTTCTTTCCTCCAATATATTAAGTCAGAACTCCCTTAGTTGCTGCCTAACATGAGAAGGATCACAGGGCAAAAGAAGATTCTTACAAATAAAATACACATATGTTCATGTAGAAATGTTATTTTGCTGCAAAGACAACTAAAATTGGGGGTTAAGATAACTTGTTTACTAACATTTTCTATAAGATCAGAGAGAAATTTTAAGTGATTTACTTATGAGGCTGTATGGGGCATTGGTTAAGAGTATGGGCTATGAAGTCGGGTCATCTGAATTAAAATCCTGGGACTGTGCAACTTAGGGAAGGTTATTTACCCTCCTTGTGCCCCAGTTTCTATGTCTTTGGGTGCCATTGAATCAATTCTGAGTAGAACTATCCCATAGGGTTTTCTTGGCTGCAATCTTTATGGAAGCAAATTGCTAGGTCTTTCTCCTGCAAAGCAACTGGGTGGATTTGAACTGCCAACCTTTCAGTTAGCAGCTGAGTACCTTCCTTAAGAGATTGTTATGAGAATTAAATGGTACCGTATTTTTATGCAAACAGCGAATGCTTTCTATATTTTTTTGCTGACCTCACCCTCCCCTGTGAAGTATTTTCATAAGCATTCTATGCTAACCTTTTTTCAAGCAACATGTAAAAAAATTGGCATAGTGGCACTTTTGAAAATACCTCCTGGGAGTGGGGGGTGAGGGCACAGTAGGCAAACAAATGAAGAAGGTGCCTGTTATTTGTGTAAAAATATGGTAATACATGTAGTATACTCAAAGCAGAGACTGGCCCATAGTAAGCACTTGGGAAATACTAATTATTATTATTAGATATTGCCAGCCCACATAGTAAATGCATTTTGAGGTAGTTATATACACCTGTGTTCTAAACAATATATGTAGTTGTCAAAACTCTGGCATTTAGTTATTTTTCCTGTTGTTTTGCCTATGATATCTACTTTTAACTTTTTCTTACCGTCTTGATAATATTGATTGGTTGTTCAGGCATCTCATAGATAAAACTTCTTTAATCCATATGGAATGTTTCAGCACAAAATGTAGCAGAAGAAACAGTGAATCCCAATGTCATCAATCCAAGTTTCCCATCATCCCTCAGAGCCTGGCTCACTATAACCTCTCACCTTAGTCTGGTTCAAGTTTGGAGGTGATTGGTCTAACATTGTTGCTGTATCCACTTTGCATACAAACATACTCTCTGTGGTTCTCCCTGATTTTTTTTTTTAATTCTCTTCAAAGTCTTTATTTTTTGTCTCCACTCATATTGGGCTACATTCTTACTCCTAGAAGCATTCCTTCCTGTGCTTCCAAGCCTTTCTCGGCAGTGTTTGAGTTAATGGGATGTGTCACTGGGAGCATCCACACTTGAGGGATGGTCAACACAGAATAAGATACATGCCTGATGGCACAGATTCATTCACTTATCAAATATTTGTCACCTTTCTCTGTGCTAGGCACTATTCTGAACACAGGGCATTTAGTGGAGCCTAGAGGTTTATGGGAAGAGCCCTGGTCGTGCAGTGGTTAAGTGCTTGGCTGCTAAGCAGAAGTCATCGGTGGGAACCTACCAGCCGCTCTGCTGGAGAAAAATGTGGCAGTCTGCTTCTGTAAAGATTTACAGCCTTGGAAACCCTATGGGGGCAGTTCTCTGTCCTGTAGGGTCTCTATGAGTCAGAATCAACGTGGCTGTAATGGGTAGAGGTTAGTGGAAAAGAAACACATTACACAAATAAACGCATAGAAACACATAAAAATTTTGATAAGGCCCACAAGGGAAATTACAGCATTCTTTGAAACAGTGAAACAGAAGGAACAAATTTAGATTGGGGAGTAAGAAAGTTCTCATTTAGGAAGTTCAAGATTTGAAGAATGGGTAAGGATTAGCCAAGGGATTAGGGAACCCTGATTTGATTTGCACTGGGAAGAATGGCATGATGTCAGCTCTAAATTTAGTCTTTGAACTGCCTTCCTACTCCCGCCAAATGAGGAAAATGTTTCTTAATTTAATCTGAAATTCAAAGGCTTTCTCAGTGTAAGGTTTTCCGGAATTTAGATAAACATCGAAGTTAAGGGCACAGTCTTCCAGACTGCCTAGTCTGCCCCAAACTCTGACACCAAGTGCAAGTTCTGGATTTTCCAAACCACCCCCAGGTTTAATAATTCACTACAAAGACTCACAGAACTCACTGAAAGCTATTAGACTCAAGGTCACATTCATTACACGGAAAGGATACAAATTAGAACCAGCCAAAGGAGAAAGAGACACATAGGGCAAAATATGTGAGGGTCCCAAATGTTTCTTGTTCTCAGAATGTGTTACCCTCGTGGAACTGATATATGATGATACACATGGAGTATTGCCATACCAGGAAGCTTACCTCAGCTTCAGAGTCCAGAGTTTTTATTAGAGATTTATTACGCAGAATGTAGGTATGATTTGAATTGTCCACGTGGCTAAATTCAATCTTCAGGCTAATATCAAATAGTCCAAAGCCCTGACCTACTAATCATATGGTTGGCCTTTCTGGCATGGTCAGCCCCAAGACTACTGGTGTGGTTCAGGTGGGGGCAGATTATCTAATAAGGCTAATATCAAATAGTCCAAAGCCCTGACCTACTAATCATATGGTTGGCCTTTCTGGCATGGTCAGCCCCAAGACTACTGGTGTGGTTCAGGTGGGGGCAGATTATCTAATAAGCACGGTAAGCATGGTGCTTACCGTGCTTACCAGATCATCTGTATCTTTGATGTGGTGAAACCCATGTGAAACTGTTCACTACAGATTAGTAAGTAAGCACAAGTAAGCCCATGCTTACTTGTGCTTACTGGGTCATCTGCCCCTGTTAACCACCAGGGACTGTAAATTTGAAAAAAAAAAAAAAATCTTTGATTCTGTAGGAAGGTGCTGTGGAGTTGGGAGAGAGACAGATGATAGCCATGCTTGGAAGCAGAGTCTTTGATATGGTGAAAAAATGTGGAATTGTTCACTACAGATTATCTGGTAAGCAAGGTAAGCACTGTGCTTACCTTGCCTATTAGATAATCTGCCCCTGGGTTAAGGGGTCTACCATGAGTCATTTATTAGCATAAGCTATCAGGTGCGGTCCCAAGGACCTACCCTAAATAAGAAGGACACTCCTATCACTTGGGAAATTCCAAGGATTTAGAGGTTACCTCTCAGGTGCTGAGACAAAGGCCAGACCTCTCTGTGGAGACCACATTCTCTACTATACAGAGGTCCTAATTGTCTCTGGGGATCAAAAAGAAACCTGACGATGTTGTGAAGAGGCAACCCAAGGGAAGAAGCCTTTAAAAACTGTTCAGTTTGTGTCATTCCCAGGAAAACAACCAGAAATCATAACCAAACATTACAAACTATTCCTTGTTGAGAGGAGCCAAGTGTGCTGCAAAGAAAAGATCTAATATTCAGCTTAAAGTATATTAGAATGAAAGCCATCATGGGCTTCAAACTAAACACTGCTCCATGTGCTCCCTCTAGGACAAATTTGCTTAGCTAAGGTCTTTGCAAGAAAGGAAGACCATATAATTAAAACTATATATATATATTTTTTTTATAAAAAAATATATATAGTCCTCCATAATAGCAGAAAATATTAGTGATCTCTAGGATGCTGCTCTAAAATCGTGTACATTTACCTTTTTCCAATACCTTAAACCTTGCAGGAAAATGCTTTTATTCACTGTCTGACAGGAGCCATTTATTTGAGGTACAGCTTGAATAAATAGAGTTTTAACAGTTGATCATTCTTTTTCCTTGTCTCCTGACTTTGGATCTTGAGCGAATAACTTTTTTTTAAGGAACCATGCTATCTATATGCTTTCACAACCTCCACAATCTTCCTTGCCTTAAAAAAAAAAAAAAATTATATGTTTGCTCAATTGTGCATTGAGCTTCCTTCCAAGTCCCCGTGGCCAAAGATTCCTTTGTCTCATCCTTAACTGATTTATTTTTGGGTCTGTAACACTTCAGGCCAAATGTAAGAGGCCTTTCATGCTAGGAGACATTTTTAGAGAACAACTAGAATTTTCTTCCATGTACCAACTGTACTGCTGGTTTGTGTGCATGGTGTGTGAAGTCTCTGGCTCCCGACTAAGGGAAAATCCTGTAGTTTCCAAGCAGCAATATTCCTAAATTTTGTGATGATAAAGCAATCTTGGAAACCCTGGTGGCGTAGTGGTTAAGTGCTACAGCTGCTAACCAAAGGGTCAGCAGTTCAAATCCGCCAGGCGCTCCTTGGAAACTCTATGGGGCAGTTCTACCTGTCCTGTTGGGTCGCTGTGAGTTGGAATCGAATCGATGGCACTGGGTTTGTGTTTTTTTGGTTAAAGCAATCTTACAGGGAAAGTTTTATATTCTCCGATATCCTGATTTCACTATACCAAAGTACATTGGGACAAAGGTCATTCATTCATAAAATCTATTTCCTGATCTGAATCTTTTTATCAGAATTGAGTGGGAACTGGGTTATTATGAAATATTAGTGAGTCAATCTCTCTCTCTCTCTCACACACATTTCAAAGGTCACAAAGCTCTGTTTTGAAAGAATACATTTTTTCCCCCATAAGCATCTCATTTAATCATAGTGAATCTAATGCTGGGCAGGATTCAAACGGAAGAAACAACATGATCTGAAATTAGTGAGTACAAACAAATATGATGGTTTTTAAGAGTCTTTTTTGCTTCATGAACAATGTTCTTAGGGTGAACATTGTCTGCCTGACCTGGCCTTTGTATTGCATAATTCTAGAGGGTTCCATTCATGTAAAACAAGATATGAATGGTACCCTCCGTAACCATGCAATGGGGAGGTGCTACTGGTAGAGTCTTGGTTGGGACTTCTGATCTCTTGTCTCATCTGTGTGACAGACCTGGAGTAGCAATCATTGCTTAGTTCATGATTCCCTTAGAAGTCTTTCCTCCCGAACGTAGTGACTTCAAAGCAAGTAAATATAACCCTGAAGTGCTACCTTGAATTTATTTAGAAAAAGACAGCATTGTCATGAGATCGATTAGAAGATGACTGAAAATTTCCCTTTTGCCTCAGACCTTCACTTTGGCTGATACAACAAGAGTCTTTCCACAGTCATCGTTTACTTGTTCATAAATCTTTTATCCTATAAGAGATTTAGTTACTGCCTTATTTAGGAATGTAACCAGGACACATGCTATTTAACTCAAAAGTCTTAAACCTGGGTTGCTTATACCTCAAGGCTGTTGAAGAAAAATACATTTAAATTATAAGTAGGGATGTTAGACAGTCCCCCAGACAGCACTTTTCTGCAAGTGAATCAGCTGCATTTATTTAATGATTTACTTCAAACATTTGGAGTTTTATAAATTAAATATGAGCTTCTATCAATAGTAACAATAAAGTAATGCCTTAAAATATCACTTCTTCTAAAAGCATACTGTGTTCTCTCCTGTTTTAAAAACAAACAAGCCACCAGAAAACCACATTGTTTTCTCACCTGTCCTTCTTTTCTCAGCTACTGCTACATTTCTCTGTTCCCTTCCCCAACACAACTTGTCAACTAATCTGTTTTTTCTCATTTTATTTCCTCACCTCCCATTCTTTTTTCAACTAATTTCAGTGGATCTTCTATTCCCACCACTCACTGACACTGTTCTTGTCAAATGCACCAGAGCTTCCTTGTTGCAAATTCAATGGTCACTCCTCTATTATCATCTTACTCAACGTCTCAGTAGTTCCGTGCCCTCTCTCATTTATTTTCTTGAGTTAATTCTATTTTCTCGACTCTTTCGGTTTTCTCCTGCCTTACCAGCTACCCATTGCCGTGAAGTCAATTACAACTCATAGGGACCGTGTAGGACAGGGTAGAACTCTCCCATAGTGTTTCCAAGGCTGCAATCTTTACAGAAGGGGTCTCAAAGCACTTACTGATGAAGATCAAAGACCACAGGCTTCAGGATGGATTACACCTCAACATAAAGAAAACAAAAGTCCTCACAACTGGACTAATAGGCAATATCATGATAAACAGAGAAAATATTAAAGTTGTCAAGGATTTCATTGTACTTGGGTCCACAATCAATGCCCATGGAAACAGCAGTCAAGAAATCAAATGATGCATTGCATTGGGCAAATCTGCTGCAAAAGACCTCTTTAAGGTGTTAAAAAGCAAGGTATCACTTCGAGGACTAAGGTGCTCCTCACTCAAGCCATGGTGTTTTCCATTGCCTTATATGCATGCAAAAGTTGGACAATGAATAAGGAAGACTGAAGAAGAATTGATGCCTTTGAATTACGGTGTTGGTGAAGAATATTGAATATACCATGGATTGCCAGAAGAATGAACAATTCTGTCTTAGATGAAGTACAGCCAGAATGCTCCTTTGTAGCAAGAATGGTGAGACTTCGTCTCACATATTTTGGACATGTTATCAGTCCTTGGAGAAGGACATCATGCTTAGTAAAGTAGAGTGTCAGCAAAAAAAAAAGGAAGATCCTCAATGAGATGGGTTGATACAGTGGGTGTAACAATGGGCTCATACATAACAACAGTTGTGAGGATGGTGCAGGACCGGGCAGTGTTTCGTTCTGTTATACGTAGGGTCGCTTTGAGTTGGGACTGTCTTGATGGCACCTAATAACAATAATCTTTACAGAAGCAGACCAACACATCTTTCTCCTGTGGAGAGACTGGTGGGTTTGAACCACTGACCTTTCCGTTAGCACCTGAGCACTTAACCACTGCACAACCAGGGCTCCTTTCGTTACTTGCTACCCCTTCTTAATTCTTTTTTGCTGCTCTTTTTCCTCTCTGCTCATCTTCTTCATGTTGGAGTGCCCAAGTCTGACCCAAGCTCTCATCTTTTTAATACCTGTATTTTTCCCTAAAAATTTATCTCACCATGTACTATGACTTTAAATACCATCTATATGTCAATGACATCTAAAGTTTTATCTCAAACTCTGACCTCTCCATTAAGCTCCAAATTCATTTACCTGTCTCTACGACGTCTTCTTGGAAGAAGTGCGGCCAGAATGCTCCTTAGAGGCAAGGATGGCGAAACTGTGTCTTACATACTTTGGACATGTCATCAGGAGGCATCAGTCCCTGGAGAAGGACATCATGCTTGGCAGAGTACAGGGTCAGTGGAAAAGAGGAAGACCCTCAACGAGGTGGACTGACACAGTGGCTGCAACAGTGAGCTCAAGCATAACAACGATTGTAAGGATGGCGCAGGACCTGGCAGTGTTTCATTCTGTTGTGCATAGGGTCACTATGAGTCGGAACCGACTCAACGACACCTAACAACAACAACAACATGACATCTTTACTTGTATTTTTAACAGATATCATAAATCCAACATGGCTAAAACACAAATATTATTTATCCCCCAAACCTGTTCCTACTCCAGTCTTACACATTTCAGGAAATCATGTAACCTAATCCTAAGAATGCCAGTAAATTTCCATCAGTCCTTAAACTAACCCAAGCCAGATCTGGCCCACCCTACATGCATAGAAGGGCCAGCTGTGATCACTAATTGACTTCAACAGCATGTGGACCCCATTCTGAAATAAAGGTCCGACAAGAACCACATCACCTCCTGTTTCCTGGCCACCTTCTAGAATTTTCCCTCCCCAGTACGCCTATGCAGCCACCATCTTGCTGCCTAAATTACAAGTAAGCCCTGCTCCACTGTAGCTCAGGGAGTCGGTTCTGAGGAACTTCTTCCTAGCTCCTTGCTCTGCGCATTGCAACAAAGTTACTCTCTTTCTCAAAGACCAGTGTCCAAATAATAGGCAAGTCTGAGTGTGCCAGACAAGGACCCATCTTCCCGGGTTCAGTAACAATCACATCAAGATGTACCCAGTTGCTTAGACTAAGAAATTATCAAGAAGTTGTTCTGAGTTCTTCTTTTCTTCTGTCCTCTCTTCCTCTATTTAATCCGTAAGAAAATCCTGTTAATTTTACTGTCAAAGGATAGAGATATCCTCTGTCCAAGACAGAGACATGAATGAGATGTGACTCTTCAGCTGTGGCGTTTGGGTATGGGCTGCAGGTGCCTGGAGAGCACTGTGTCTCCACAGCACAGAGGTAGGTGGCTGAGTCTCTGGGCTGGGAGGCTGCGATGTGAAGGGAGCTGTGACATTCCTTGGTGTTTATTGTGGCACTTAATCTTTCTTTCTTCTTCATCTCTAAACTCAGTAGAAACAAGGACACAATGCCTCCTCCAGGATTCTGCTGCAGCCACTGTAAGGAGGTCATTCCTATGGAATAACTGCAGTTGATTGTGATAAGTTCTCCTTCGTGAGCACTCAGGTATGGGGGACTCTGCTCCACTTCATTTTTGCCACTTATCACTGCTCTCAAAAAAATGACCAAACACCGAATATTATCATTATTGCCACATTTCTACAGATTTCTTTCCTTTACACAATTCTTAGATAACACCTCAGATTAACCAGTTGGAGCTCTTTATCCCCCCTTCTCAGAATTCTGAAAAAGTATGCCTTTAGTCTTTCTATTTCCATCTTCAGAAACTCTCCAGCTTACCTCTTAGGTGAAGCCACAAAATAGCCAAGAGAACTCGCCAAGTCTTCACCATTATTACTGTAGCTGGGGCTCACAGAGGTCTCTGTTACAGTGTTTGGAAGATGTGTACTTGGACAAAAAATTCTTCCATTATTATAGTGTCTCTACGTTTACTTTAAAAATCAAAGGGGATTCCCAGCCTGTCAGAAAAAGCACAAATGCGCTTATATACTTACAGGGCTTGCTACAAAATGAACAGTCCATAATCTTTTAAATAAAATGCCCACATTGCCACCTAGTGGCAAGACGTGCAGTCATTGATTATGTAGGTCAAATACGCTGATGGGAAAAAAAAAAAAAAAAAAAAGATAAATCAGGAACCAAACTTAGCACCACCCAACTAGGAGTCCCCGGGGTGGGGGTGAGGTGTAGAATAGAAGTCATGAGTCTTCGGCTTCACCCAGCTGTGCTAGATCAAGTAGACAGAGTAGGTGACAACCTGTCTATTTCGTATCACGTCTTTCTGAAAACCTAAGGACAGCTCTGCTCTCTCTCTCTCTCTCCCCTTAGGTATTCCTTATAAATATCTTTGGTTTCTTCATATGACATCCGTAGTTCTTCATATGATATTATTTCTGACTGCTTTCATAGTCTTAGCTTTATCTTTTGGACTTGCTGTAATTTGCCCATGTCTCTCCAAGTATGTTTCAAATCTTGCTGTCCTGCCAGAGTATTACTTTATTCATCTGGCTCCACTAATTTATGATTGTCATCTCTGATTGTTTCAGTGGTTTTATCACACTATTGAATGATTTTGAACTTGTAAGCATTTTTCTGCTTGGAGGTTCCTTTCTAGCCAATAGCCCATACTTTGGAAGTGCCCCTTAAGGGATGGATCTAGAGGTCGTGTTTGTGCCAGGTGACTGCCTGTCCCTGACTATGGGTTATTGGATCTGGATAGTGAATTTAAACTAAAAGTATAAAGGGAGCCCTGGTGGCACAGTGAGTGGTTAAGTGTTCGGCTGCTAACCAAAAGCTCAGCAGTTGGAATCTACCAGCCACTCCTTGGAAACCTTATAGGGCAGTTCTACTCTGTCCCATAGGGTCGCTCTGAGTTGGCAACGGGTTTCTTTTTTCCTTTAAAGGTATAAAACAGTAGTTAGGCAATATTTTTACTACAGCTATAAAGCCATGTGGAGCTTGAGTCAGCATCTCTTATTCTATATATTGCAATTAATTTTTATAAAACTACATGTAGAAATATATAGTTGTCCCAATTATATTACATCTTGGCTGTTTTAATCCATCTTTCTCGTTTGTGGAGATGATTTTCAATCTTTATTTTCTGATATAACATATTAGCTGCCTGTCTCAACCTTGTGCTATTTGCATATGCAAATTCACATACAATAATGTGAACACACCAGGATGAAATATTAAATCCTGTGGTACAATAATAGAGACATTTTTCTAAATTGCATCTTTATATATGGCCATCCTTCAGGTGAAAATCTGCCAAATGAAGCATTATGCAGAATAGCAAAACAAAAAGAAAATAGGGTTTGCAGCCCAATGAATTTAAGTTTGAGCCTTAGCTCTGCCACTTACTAGATATGGGGTCTTGAGAAGTTACCACAATGCTCTAGTCTTTAATTTCCTCATTTGTCAAATGGGAATAGTAACACCAAACTTGTAGGTTTGTGTCGAGCATTACAGATAACATTAGTAGTTAACAAAATATTGTCGCTGTTGTTAAGTGCCATCGAGTGGATTTAGAATCATGATGACCCAACTTCATAGGGTTTTCTTGGCTATAATCTTTAAGGAAGCAGATTGTCAGGTCGTTCTCCCATGGAGCTGCTGGGTGGGTTTGAACTGCCAGCCTTTCAGTTAGTAGCCAAGAGTGCTTAACCATTTTCGCCACCAGGGCTCCATTAACAAGGTATAGTGGTTAAGAAGGCAGGCTTTGGGCCACACTACCTGATTTGAATTCCAGTTCTCCTTTTACTGTGTGTTCTTGGGCAATTACTTAATTTCTCTGGGTCTTACTTTCATTATCTTTAATACGAGGTTGATAATTGTACCTACTTCGTGGGATCATAGTCAAGATTAGGTGAATTAATGTATGTGAAGCACTTAGAACAATACTTCATACATATTAAGCACTTGATAAATGTTAGCGGTTATTATTACTAGTAAAATAGGGCCTGTGATAAACGCATCACTCAACAAATGGTAATTTGTTGCTTTTTAATTTTTCTTATAATAGCAAACAAAGTTGTCAAGTGTTTTGGAAACATTTGAGACAATAAGTCTGTGGGAAGTTTTGAATTCAGAATTCTTATTTTAAAAGAAGTCTGTAGTGAACTCATTTTGGCTCACACTCATCAACGCATTGTTTTCTAAGAGCTCACACATTAAAAAAAAACAGACATTATCTGTTATTAATCTTTTCTAGAATTTTGCTGGATACCAATGCATCTGTTCTATGTTCATGGGCTTGGGACTTTCTCCATTCCTATAGGGTTTCAAAGATTTTGTCCAATGCCTGTCAAATCATGCTTGCAAATTCTCCTCACATTTTGGGGATTAATTTAAATGGTCCAGAGGCTTGATCATATTGAAAGCATCTAGGTCCTCTCTTCCTAGCTCTTCATCTGCCATCGTTTTCGTATCTTCTTTATTTCTCCTTTTCCAGTTTGAAAATGACTCTGCTTGATGGAGAAGAGAGAATGAAACCAGGAGTTGAGGAGCTCTATCTTTTCTCTTAAGGAGCCATGGTGGCGCAGTGGTTAAGTGCTCAGCTGCTAGCCAAAAGGTCAGCGGTTGGAACCTACTGGCGGCTCTGTGGGAGAACGATGTGGCAGTCTGATTCTGTAAAGGTTACAGTTTTGGGAACTCTAAGGAACAGTTCTCCTCTGTCCTACAGGGTCGCTATGAGTCAGAATTGACTTGATGGCAGAGAGTTATCTTTTCTCTTGGAGTTCCTGGGTGGCACAAATGATTAAGCGCTTGACTACTAGCTGAAAGGTTGGCAGTTTGAATCCACCCAGAGACGTCTCAGAAGACAGACCTGGCAATCTGCTTCCAAAAGGTCACAGCCTAGAAAGTCCTATGGAGCAGTTTCAGTCTGCACACATGCGGTTGCCAAGAATTGGAATCTACTCGACAGCAATTAACAACAACTTTTCTCTGTTCTCTGCCAACATGATTCTGTTGCCCTCCATCTGGGAATAACCCTCCTCAACCCCGCCTTTCTCCAAGCCTTTCTAAAATACCCTTTATGTTGCACTTCACATTTCTTTGAGCTTCAGCTTTATTCTGAGTTTTTGGTTTTAATGCCCTTCTTAAAGGCTCATGGTATCTTTTCTCTTTCTCTCTGCTTATGTGTGAGACAGTCCATATTTTTATAATTTTTAATTAAAATCTGAGTTAGTGTATCTCCTGTGTTGCTCTAGGTTTCATTAGATGACTCCATCTTTCATTTTCTTATTGAAATTGCTTGCAGTGGAATAGGAAGGATTTAATTTCTAGAGCTTCTCATCCCATTAGCTACGATAATATTTAGAGTTTTGGGCCATTTTTTATTTCTGAGCCTTGTTATTATTTCTCTCCTATTTATCCTGGCACTTAGTGTAGGTGGAGGAGAGGTACATGACTAATTTTCAAAACAATAGAGTACGTCAGAATTGGGTTAAAGAATACAAATTTGTCAATTAAATGACACAAGAAAAATTACAAATAACACAATTAGATAATACGTATGTGATAAAATTTATTTGATTCTTCTAATATTTAATTCCTCAAATGACCAATCACTGAAATCACACAAGGCAAAATATCCAGCTTCCACTGTTGTCGTTGTTGTTAGGTGCCATTGAGTCAGTTCCGACTCATAGAGACCCTATGCACAACAAAACGAAATACTGCCTGGTCCTGAGCCATCCTTAAAATCGTTGTTATGCTTGAGCTCATTGTTGCAGCCACTGTGTCAGTCCACCTCATTGAGGGTCTTCCTCTTTTCCACTGACCCTGTACTCTGCCAAGCATGATGTCCTTCTCCAGGGACTGATCCCTCCTGACAACATGCCCAAAGTATGTAAGACGCAGTCTCGCCATCCTTGCCTCTAAGAAGCATTCTGGCTGTACTTCTTCCAAGACAGATTTGTTCGTTCTTTTGGCAGTCCGTGGTATACTCAATATTCTTCGCCAACACTGCAATTCAAAGGTGTCAATTCTTCTTCGGTCTTCCTTATTTATTGTCCAGCTTTCACATGACTGTGATGCAATCGAAAATACCTTGGCTTGGGTCAGGCGCACCTTGGTCTTCAAGGTGACATCTTTGCTCTTTAACACTTTAAAGAAGTCCTTTGCAGCAGATTTACCCAATGTAATGTGTGTTTTGATTTCTTGACTGCTGCTTCCACGGCTGTTGATTGTGGAGCCAAGTAAAATGGAACCCTTGACAACTTCAATCTTTTCACCGTTTATCATGATGTTGCTCATTGGTCCAGCTGTGAGGATTTTTGTTTTCTTTATGTTGAGGTGCAATCCATACTGACGGCTTTGGTCTTTGATCTTCATTAGTAAGTGCTTCAAGTCCTCTTCACTTACAGCAAGCAAGGTTGTGCCATCTGCATAACTCAGGTTGTTAATGAATCTTCCTCCAATCCTGATGCCCCATTCTTCTTCATATAGCCCAGCTTCTCGTATTATTTGCTCAGCATACAGATTGAATAGGTATGCTGAAAGAATACAATCCTGACACACACCTTTCCTGACTTTAAACCAATCAGTATCCCCTTGTTCTGTCTGAAAAAATGCCTCTTGGTCTATGTAAAGGTTCCTCATGAGCACAATTAAGTGTTCTGGAATTCCCATTCTTCACAGTGTTATCCATAGTTTGTTATGATCCACACAGTCGAATGCCTTTGCATAGTCAATAAAACACAGGTAAACATCCTTCTGGTATTCTCTGCTTTCAGCCAGGATCCATCTGACATCAGCAGTGATATCCCTGGTTCCACGTCCTCTTCTGAAACCGGCCTGAATTTCTGGCAGTTCCCCATCGATATACTGCTGCAGCCATTTTTGAATGATCTTCAGCAAAATTTTGCTTGAGTGTGATATTAATGATATTGTTCTATAATTTCCACATTCGGTTGAATCACCTTTCTTGGGAATAGCCATAGATATGGATCTCTTCTAGTCGGTTGGCCAGGAAGCTGTCTTCCATATTTCTTGGCATAGACGAGTGAGCACCTCCAGCGCTGCATCTGTTTGTTGAAACATCTCAATTGATATTCCATCAATTCCTGGAGCCTTGTTTTTCACCAATGCCTTCAGAGCAGCTTGGACTTCTTCCTTCAGTACCATCGGTTCCTGATCATATGCCATCTCTTGAAATGGTTGAACGTTGACTAATTCTTTTTGGTATAATGACTCTGTGTATTCCTTCCATCTTCTTTTGATGCTTCCTGTGTCATTTAATATTTTCCCCATGGAATCCTTCACTATTGCAACTCAAGGCTTGAATCTTTTCTTCAGTTCTTTCAGTTTGAGAAACGCCGAGTGTGTTCTTCCCTTTTGGTTTTCCATCTCCAGCTCTTTGCACATGTCAATATAATAGTTTACTTTGTCTTCTCGAGCCACCCTTTGAAATCTTCTGTTCAGTTCTTTTACTTCTTCATCTTCCTTTTGCTCTAGCTGCTCGAAGTTTGACAGCAAGTTTCAGAGCCTCCTCTGACATCCATCTTGGTCTTTTCTTTCTTACCTGTCTTTGCAATGACCTCTTGCTTTCTTCATGTGTGATGTCCTTGATGTCATTCCACAATTCGTCTAGTCTTTGGTCACTAGTGTTCAATGCATCAAATCTATTCTTTAGATGGTCTCTAAATTCAGGTAGGATATACTCAAGGTCATATTTTGGTTCTTGTGGACTTGCTCTGATTTTCTTCAGTTTCAGCTTGAACTTACATATGAGCAATTGATGGTCTGTTCCACAATCAGCCCCTGGCCTTGTTCTGATTGATGATATTGAGCTTTTCCATCGTCTCTTTCCACAGATGTAGTCAGTTTGATTTCTGTGTGTTCCATCTGGTGAGGTCCATGTGTATAGTCACTGTTTATGTTGGTGAAGGAAGGTATTTGCAATGAAGAAATTGTTGGTCTTGCAAAATTCTATCATTCGATCTCCGGCATTATTTCTATCCCCAAAGCTATATTTTCCAACTACTGATCCTTCTTCTTTGTTTTCAACTTTTGCATTCCAATCTCCAGTAATTATCAATGCATCTTGATTGCATGTTCAATCAACTTCCACTAGATTAAAGGAAATGAACACCTTAAACATGATATGAAGAAAACGTGTTTGAGCTTGTTAGACATTCAAGAAATTAAAATTAAAAGCAACTTAAAAATATTTATGACAGGATAACATAACTTTTTTTTGTATAGTCTATCTTAACCTTTTTTTTTTTTTTTTCCACTTTGTGTTTCTAGTTTGTGGCACACAGATCCTCTAGAAAACAGAGCCGAGGGAGGGGTGAAAATGTGGATATTTTATTTGGGAGGTACCAGTTAAGGGAAGTGAGAAAACCGAAAACCAAATCAACTGCCAGAGAGTCGACTCCACTCCTAGCACCCCTATAGGACAGAGTAGAACTGCTCCATAGGGTTTCGAAGGAGAGGCTGGTGGATTCGAATTGCCAGACCTTTCGGTTAGGAGCAGAGCCCTTAACCACTGCACCATCAGGGCTCCAAGGAAGTGAGAGCGATGGGAAAAATGAGGAAGGAGAGGCATAAATTAATTCAATGAGATACATTACTGGGCTGGCCACCACTTTAAAACAAGTGGCCCAGATGTAACAGTTTGCTCTGCAGGTTTGTTTGCTCAGCACATAGGCCATCATCAGTTCGTGAAGGATAGAAAAGAGAGGACATTTATCTGCCTGGTGCCCTTCTGCTTTTAATTTCCTGCTGGTCAAAATTAACCTCACCAGAAGCTAACTTTCCTTCAGTGTACCATCTAGCTTTTCAGATGCTTGCAGGAAGCCAGATCCACATTCCATGGAGAAGCATTTCAACTGATCCTGATATGGGGGGAGAGGGGAGAGGAGCAAAAAGCAGTCATGCACAGAGGTAGAATCCTCTCTGCAGAAGAAAACTGGATTATTCTTATTGCTGAGTACTCCAAGTAGTCCCTCATGCAGCCTTAGAGGTGGTCATCACTGCAGTATTGGCTTTATTCGTGGGACTTGTGGCAGTTCTTATCTGTGCTCAGTTGTGTGACATGTCTGCTTACTCAACTATTGCTTTTCACTTTTCTATACTCCTTCAAGGAAACCCTGGTGGTGTAGTGGTTAAGCGCTACAGCTGCTAACCAAGAGGTTGGCAGTTCAGATCTGTCAGACGCTCCTTGGGGCAGTTCTACCCTGTCCTATAGGGTTGCTATGAATTGGAATCAAATTGACGGCAGTGGGTTTGGTTTTTTTTTTTTTGGTTGTACTCCTCCAGCCTTTGTAGAAAAAGGAAATAAAGAGGTGTGTTAAATTCCCTTCTTGAATTAAGAGCTTGATTTAAGTCTTTCTTGTGAAGACACAATACCTCTTTATTTTCTAGTCCTACTGAAGTGGTTGTCCTGGCCAAATCCCTCAGTTTTAAATGGATCAATTAAAGTTTGGAGGATGAGGACTAAGTAGCTTATGTTAAGCCTTTTTAATATCATGTAAGGAACATTTCCTGTACTTGAGAGAGCTCGAAAAGGAATAGTGATGTTTATATTGCCTTGGAAACAAAGAGGTAAACATCATATTAAATGTTTTGTTCTAAAATGTATTATTTTTTATTGTGGTAAAAATATATACAAGAACACACTTACCAATTCAACAATTTTTATATGTATAATTCAGTGATATTTTGTTTCTTATGTTGTGCAGTCATCCCCATAATCCTCTTCCAAATTAATCTACCAGCATTAACAGAAACCCAGTGTGCCTGAAGCAATGACTTCTCTCTCCCTCCCTTCCACCTTTGGTAACCACTAATAAACTTTGGTCTCTATGTATTTGCGTATTTCATATAAGTGGGATCATACAAGATTTGTCCTTTTGTGACTAACTTATTTCATTTAGCACAATGTTTTCAAGGTTCACCCATGGGATGGCGTAGATCAGGACTTTATTTCTCTTTATAGCTGAGTAATATTCCATTGCATGCATGTACCACCTTTTGTTTATCCATTCGTTTCTTGAAGGACCAACAAAATGTATTACTTTGAGTGTATAAATCAGGAATAACTTCATAAAGATTAGTAACACCAAGTCATAAAATATTGTAATTTCTATGAACTACCATATTCTTCCACCCTAAGGAAGCCAGTGACCTTTCCTAACATAAGAACTCTCTGTCTGTCATCTATCTATCTAGCAGTCTATTGTCTATCTTTCTTACATCAACCTGCTCAGGCTTTTTTTTTTTTAATTGGATTCTTAAGAAAGGAGCCAATGAGAGAAAAGATTACAGATTGAATATAATAGCCTTGGGGGTGGGTGCCAGGGGGTGATAAACTAGTGGGTTGGGCAAACTCTGTTAGGATGGCTGGTATCTGGTAGAGAGATTGCTTGAAGACAGCAGGACTAGTTCCAGTGATGCTCTGAGATTCAATCTACCCCGTTTAACCTACCTTTTCTCACTTGTTCTCTGTGTTATATTTTTGTGATCATTCTTATCTCTACTTCACAGATGAAAAAGCTAAAGCTCGGAGACATCAATCAACTTGGTTAAATTTGAATAACTAATATGTGGTCAAGCCAGGACTGGTATCTAAGTCATTAGATTCTAATTCCTAAACATCATGCAATGAAGCCTCAAGGACAGGAGAGAGCTGGCCTAACAAGAGCAGGGACATTACCTGAGACCCTCTCTCCTGATCCCATTTCCAGTCAAAAATCAAAACAAACAGAAAACCTTGTGCCCCTAGAGTTAGAGGCACCTGAAGCCGGTTTTCTTTTTGCCTATCTTCTATTAATGTTATGGAGGCCCAGATTGGTGCAAATGGTTAACATGCTTGGCTGCTAACTGAAAGACTGGAGGCTTGAGCCCATACAGATGCTCCTCAGAAGAAAGGCCCAGTAATCTATTTCTGAAAAATCAGCCATTGAATACTCTGTGGAGCTCAGTTCGACTCTGACACACATGGGTTGCCATGAGTTGGAATTGACTTGACAGCGGCTTTACTAATGTCCCAAAGGGATTATCTGGGAGAAAAAAACAAGACTTCTCAGCTTGAGCTCCCCAGCCTCACTACCTGCCTCACCTGGGCCCTTGAGGTTTTTGTTTGGTGCGAGCTTGTATCCTTGACGTTGTGCCTCTCAGAAGACAGTAGTACATGGCTGAGTCTGACACCTGGACTGAGTATTTCATGATGGGGGAGTTTTTTTCTTTAATATTTCTGGCTCCAAAGTTTTTGCTGCTTTCCATTGTCTCTCTCTGTAGAAATTGCAGTCCTTTGTTGGGGTATTGAACATACCAAAAAAGAGTAGGGTACCCTGTGGAGGTATATGTGCAATTCATAGTCACAGATGCTCCTTCCAGGACTGCAACTTGATCCGTCTGTATCACTGAATTGCTAGTGGTTCTTCCTGTAGGGAGAAAAAGAGCTTGTTTCTGGGATTTGACCACAGTTGTAGCTTTTGGAGAAAGGTTTCATTATCCTGAAATAATAAAAAGACATTTAAGTACGATGTACTTACCAAACATTAAGATCAGAATTAGAGAGCCCAGGAAAGAGCTCATTGCTGGTGTCTTTAGTCTACTTGAGGGATCACTGTTGAAAGTGAAGATACAAACGGGTCATAGTTGTGCTTAGAATTCATGCCTAAATTATGACTGTGTTAGGGAACAGCACCCCCATGTGACAAGTTACCGAACAGATTACAAAGTAGTCCTCTGCCCTCAAAAATCTGCTCTGTGCCCTTACTACTGTCCTCATTCTTAAAGGACACTTTGGATATATGTTGGTCATTTCGTGCAAAGGGCAATTACATTCCTAGCAAGGCTCTTGTCTCTAAGACATATATTCTAAGGGAGAATAACTCTCTCCAGCACCTAGACATCACACCCATGCTAATGTTTTAGATAGTTATGTTGTTTCCATATTTTTTTCAGTTTTTATCATTAATGTTGTAATAAATATATACTTACATAAATCTTGTTCATACACCTAATTGTTTCCTTAAACTATGGTGCACCGAATATATATTTTGACTAAATGCCAAATGGTGAAGTTTTAAAGTCAATATTTGCCTAAGGCTAAAACTGAATCTGAACAACCTAGAATTAAATTCAGGAATACAAGAATAAATCTAAAATTTTAACAAAAATTTAATTATTATCACAACTTTATTAAAAGTTGTAGCATTCAAATTTCTAAAATTTAGCATAGTGGTGCAGGTACAATAACTTCTCAGCACTGTCTGCTGTTTGATTGCTCCTATTATCACTGTTCTTCACATTTGCAAAACTTTCTACTGACACTGGTAGTGAAGCAAGATGTATTTTGACTTTCTTTTCTAGGGTAGGGTACTGTTGAGAGTGCATTTACCTCTTTTCTACCTGGGCTTGAGGATTTGATCAATGATGATGGTGTAATTTCATTGAATGTGTCATACAAGCTGCGTTTTGTACACTTAATATTGTTCCTCACCACTCATCTGTCAGTTTGTCATACTGTGGTGGCTTGCCTGTTGCTGTGATGCTGGAAGCTATGCTGCTGGTATTTCACTGGTAGACAGGTTTCAGCAGAGCTTCTAGGCTAAATGGACTAGAATGAAGGACCTGATGGTTTCCTTCTGAAAAAATGGGCCAGTGAAAACCTTATGAATAGCAGCAGGACATTGTCTGATGTAGTGCTGGAGGATGAGGCCCTCAGGTTGGAAGGCACTCAAAATATGACTGCGGAAGAGGTGCTTCCTCAAGGTAGAGTCAACCTTAATGACTTGGAAGGAGTCAAGCTTTTGGGGCCTTCATT
Source organism: Elephas maximus indicus (assembly GCF_024166365.1). NCBI lineage: Eukaryota > Metazoa > Chordata > Mammalia > Proboscidea > Elephantidae > Elephas > Elephas maximus. Next base: position 33,582,213 of record NC_064828.1, on the reverse strand, counting down.
TGCTGAGGTGGCACAACTCAAATGAAACAGCAGCAAACATCCGTTAGTAATCACAATGTGGACTGTATGAAGTATGAATCTAGGAAAACTGGAAGTCATCAAAAATGAAATTGAATGCATAAAGATTGGTATCTTAGGCATTAGTGAGCTGAAATGTACTGGTATTGGCCATTTTGAATCAGACAATCGTATGCTGGGAATGACAAATTGAAGAGGAGTGGTTTCACATTCATCGTCAAAAAGAGCATTTCAAGATTTATCCTGAGGTACAACATTGTCAATGATAGGATAGTATCCATATGCCTACAAGGAAGATGACTTAATATGACCATTATTTGGATTTACATGCCAACCACTAAGGCCAAAGATGAAGAAATTGAAGATTTTCTTCAACTTCTGCAATCTGAAATTGATCAAACATGCAATCAAGATGCATTGATAATTACTGGTGATTGGAATGAGAAAGTTAGAAACAAAGAAGAAGCACCAGTAGTTGGTAAACGCAGCCTTCATGATAGAAATGACGTCTGAGATCGCATGATAGGATTTCGCAAGACCAGCAACTTCTTCATTGAAAATACCTTTTTTCAACAACATTGATGGTGACTATATACTTGGATCTTGCCAAATGGAATACATAAGAATCAAATTGACTCTATCTGTGGAACAGACAATGGAGAAGCTCAACATCATCAGTCAAAACAAGGCCAGGGGCTGACAGTGGAGCAGACCATCATTTGTTCATATGAAAGTTCAAGTTGAAGCTGGGGAAAATTAGAGCAAGTCCAAAATACTAGAGAGAGGGAGCCAAAATATGACCTTGAGTATATCCCACCTGAATTTAGAGACAATCTCAAGAATAGATTTAATGTGCTGAACATTGAACATTAATGATGGAAGACCAGAAGAGTTGTGGAATGACATCAAGGACAGCACACATGAAGAAAGCAAGAGGTCATTAAATAAACAGGGAAGAAAGAAAGAAAAGACCAAAATGGATGTCAGAAGAGACTCTGAAAGTTGCTCTTGAATGTGCAGTAGCTAAAGCAAATAGAAGAAATAATGAAGTAAAAGAGATGAACAGAAGATTTCAAAGGGCAGAGGCTTGAGAAGGCAAAGTAAACTATTATAATGAAATGTGTAAAGTCTGGGAGTTAGAAATTTAAAATGGAAGAACCTGCTTGGTACTTCTCAAGCTGAAAGTACTGAAGAAAAACTTCAAGGTGCAGTATTGTAGAGTTTTTCAGGGAAAATATTGAACGATTCAGGAAGCACCAAAGAGGATGTAAGGAATACACACAGCCACTTTACCAAAAAGTTGAACCATTTCAGGAGGTAGCATATGATCAAGAACTAACAGTTATGAAGGAAGAAGTCCAAACTGCACTGAAGGCATTGGTGAAAAACAAGGATCCAGGAATTGATGGAATATCAATTGAGATGTTCCAACAAATGGATGCAGCACCGGAGGTGTGCATTTGTCTATGCCAAGAAATTTGGAAGACAGCTGCCTGGCCAACTGACTGGAAGAGATCCATATTTGTGCCCATTCCAAAGAAAGGTAATCCAAAAGAATGTGGAAATTATCGAGCTATATCATTAATATCATACACAAGTGAAATTTTGCTGAAGATCATTCAAAAGTGGTTGCAGGAGTACAGGGACAAGGAACTGCTAGAAATTCAAGCTGGATTCAGAAGAGGATGTGGAATGAGAGATACCATTGATGATGTCAGATGGATCTTGGCTGAAAGCAGAGAATACCAGAAAGATGTTTATTTGTGTTTTATTGACTACGCAAATGCATTCAACTTTATGATCATAACAAATTATGGATAATATTTCAAAGAATGGGAATTCCGGAGCACTTAATTGTGCTCACGTGGAACCTGTACATAGACCAAGAGAGAGCCATTCAAACAGAACAAGAGGAGACTGCTTGGTTTAAAATCAAGACATGTTTGTGTCAGGGTTGCATCCTTTCACCATGCTTGTTCAATCTGTACGCTGAGCAAATAATCCAGGAAGTTGAACTACAAGATGAAGAACGACGCATCAGGATTGGGGGAGAACTCATTAACAACCTGCGATATGCAGATGACACAAACTTGCCTGCTGAAAGTGAAGAGGACTTGAAGCACTTACTGGTGAAGTTCAAATACTACAGCCTTCAGGATGGATTACACCTCAATATAAAGAAAACAAAAATCCTCACAACTGGACCAATAAGCAACATCATGATAAATGGAGAAAAGGCTGAAGTTGTTAAGGATTTCATTTTATTTGAATCCACAATCAACACCCATGGAAGCAGCAGTCAAGAAATCATAAGATGCATCACATTGGGCAAATCTGCTGCAAAAGACCTCCTTAAAGTGTTAAAAAGCAAAGATGTCACTTTGAGAACTAAAGAGTGCCTGACCCAAGCCATGGTATTTCCAATTGCCTTATATACATAGGAAAGCTGGACGATGAATAAGGAACACCGAAGACTTGACGCTTTTGAATTATGGTGTTGGTGAAGAATACTGAATATACCATGGACTGCCAGAAGAATGAATAAATCTGTCTTAGAAGTAGCACAGCCAGAATGCTCCTTAGAAGCAAGGATGGCGAGGCTTCGTCTCATGTGTTTTGGACATGTTATCAGGAGGGACCAGTTCCTGGAGAAAGACACATGCTTGGTAAACTAGAGGGTCAGCAAAAGAGAGGAAAACTCTCAATGGGTGGATTGACACAGTGGCTGCAAAAATGGGCTCAAGCACAACAAGGGTAGTGGGGTTGGTGCAGGACCAGGCAGTGTTTTGTTCTGTTGTACATTGGATCACTACCTAGACTGGACTGCACATAACAACAACGTAACAATATTGTTCTGATTCTCTTGTCTGTTTGTTTTTGTCCCCCTCTTTCTTCTTCAGCCCTGGTGCCGGTTTACCTAGCTTCTCAGAACTGGAAAAGCTGCTCTACAAGTATGCAAGCTTGCACCTAGATTAGAAGCTACTGGGTTTAATAGTTGAATATCTACAGTCTTTATTTTGGTTATAGAGTGTCCTATTTTGAAGGGGCCAGGGGTACCAGAGAAGGAAAGGGAAGAAATTCCATGGTTGTGTGTATGTAACCTTCGCCATTTGGTAAGTGGAAAAATATATCACATGATTATATTTTATGTTCTTTGATAAAGTTGGACACCCTACCTAGAAGGCATATTTGCAGACAGTACCTGTAAGTAAGGACAATGAATGTTTCTTACTGTAAATTGTTAAAAAGCTCATGATAAAACTCAGTATTCTATTTGGTTTGACTAATAGTCCCTTTATATATATATGTGTGTGTGTATATATATATATATATATTTCTTTCTGCTGATAGATCTAACACTTGGTCTCGGCCACTGCTGGGGTTTGCCACTGCTGGGTTTATACTCAGTCTACAGATGCCAGGAGAACATCATCAGCTCAGGGTTAGGCAGAGGAGGTGATGTGCTTCTTTCCCACGCCGCATGGCACAGTTATTTGCCCTTCTTCTTTACTCTGCCATGCTGAGCTATTATTAAAGTAATGCAAGGTTTTCCCAAGTTCCCAAGTTCCCACATGTAACATGTACAGTAAAACCTGTGAGAGCCAAAAGCCGACAGGACTGCCTTGTTTTTCCGGGTCTCACAAGTTTTTCACCTTTGACAAGGTGCAGTCTTGCCAATTTTTAATCACTCATTTGGTGGAAAATATTTGAGTTTTCATTCTCTGACAGGTTTCCACCTTACATAGCTTCCAGCTTTCACAGGTTTTGCCATATATCTGAGTAATGGGAGTTCAACCTAAAGACTAGGGCGTCTTCATGGATGTAAGATCAGTGCAGTCTCTCATGACCTTGGGCTCAGAGGGCCTCACACTTAGTTTAATGCTCTGCTGCTAAAAAAAATCGAAATTCTTAAGATGTTTCGAATAAGAGGCCCTGCATCTTCATTTTACATTGTGTCTTTCAAATTATGTAGGCTGCCCTGCTAAGGGCTTATGTCTCCTGGAAGCTCAAGGACTGAGCATTCTTCTCCATCTGTTGGCGGTTTAGCTCTGTTCTGGACAATGAGACAGCAGAGGTCTTTATTACACAGCCATTTGCTGAGGCATGCTTGATTTTTATTTTCCCTCTGCTCTAACTTTCCTGTTACCCTCAACACCATGGGTTATTTTCCAAGATCCTTAACATGCCTAACTTTGAGTAGAGGGTCTTGCAGAACAGAAGAAAACTCCGATCTTGCCTTAAAGGAGATACTTCACAGCAAACCTTTTCATGTCTGAAATCAGAACTCCTCTCCATCATTCCCCCCCAAACTCACAGGTCCTCTGCAGTCAGAGAATTACCAGCAAGGATAGCAAATGTGTCTCCATCTCTCCTTACATGAGCAGGAGAGGAAACAACAGCTGCTCCTGAATGGGCTTATCTTCTGGAAGAAGTCTCTGAGCTCAGAATAACACCAAACACCATGGATTCTGCTGGTAAACACCACTTCCTGCTTTCATCTTGACCACCTGTAGTCTCAACACAGCAGCCAGAGTGAAATTTTTGATATGGAAGAATATCTTATTGCTCCTTTCTCAAAACTCTCCTGCGGCTCCCCATTTTACCCAGTCCTTGAACACACTGGACCTCTCTTGACTTAGGACTCTGGGGAGGACAGTTCTCCCTGCCTGGAAAGCTCTTGCTTTTTTTTTTTTTTTTTTTTGAACACACTGGACCTCTCTTGACTTAGGACTCTGGGGAGGACAGTTCTCCCTGCCTGGAAAGCTCTTGCTTTTTTTTTTTTTTTTTTTTGAACACACTGGACCTCTCTTGACTTAGGACTCTGGGGAGGACAGTTCTCCCTGCCTGGAAAGCTCTTGCCCTAGATATCCTCAAGGCTCCCTACCTCATCTTCTTTAAGTGTTTGCTCAACTGGTATCCACTCAATGAGCCTACTCTGACAACCTTGCCAAGACTTAGAAGCGGAATCACTCTTCTATGTTCCCACTCAATCCTTCCGATTGCCCTTACTCTGCTCTGATTCTTGTCTCCTTAGACTTAACCTTCTAATATACATAAATCTACTTATTTATTATGTTTAATGCTTATTAGAATGGCATCTCCACAAAATCAGATGTATTTGTTCATTTTGTTAATACGTATATTTCAAGTGCAGAGGAGAGAGCCTGACAGAGCAGACACTCAGTAAATAATCAATGAATAAAGTAGTTATTTTTGTATTACAGTGGTGACATTGTCCTCCATGGCCACACACATTCATTCTATGTTTACATCAACTATTTGCTAGCTGCTGAGAGGTAATGGTAGTTCTCTAAGACTGATTTCTTGCAGGCAAGCCCTCTAGAGAAAGAATTGTCTTTCTGTAGGCCCTAGTGCTTAAGTCAGTCAGTTCTGGAAGAGTGCTGAAATGGCAGATCAGAATTGGAGGCCCCAAGCTCTACCACATTATATTACTATAATCACATAGTTTGGACCCCAGCTCCCTGATCATGACAAGATAAAATCCAAAGCCTCCACACTAATGCAGCTTAAAAGCTCCGTAACTCAATACTGGGATCTCTTTGTTAGAGACTGAAACTGGCCCAGTCAGACTGATGTGTGTTGCCTTAGAGAAAATAAACGTTTCCTAACTCCTAATTTATTTTGTGAAGCCAGAATAATTTTAGTATTCAAAACTGATAGAATATCCCTCAAAACCCAGGTAGATTTGTATTAAAATTGATTCATTGACTAAAATAGTTGCAAAAATTTATAATAAAGTACTAGCAAGTAGAATCCGACAAGGATACAAGGATATAAGGATGAAACACTGTGACCAAGCAGGGTTTATTCCAGGAATGCAAAGATGGTCCAACATCAGAATATACATATATACATACATACATTGCCCTGGTGGCGCAGTGGTTGAGAGCTACGGCAAGCTACAGCTGCTAGCCAAAAGGTCAGCAGTTTGAGTCCACCAGCCGCTCCTTGGAAACCTTATGGGGTAGTTCTACTCTGTCCTATAGGGTTGCTATGAGTCGGAATCGACTTGATGGCAATGGGTTTGGTTTTTGGTTTATGTATATATATATGTATAAATATACATATATTTATATTTGGTTTATATATATACACATATGCATGTACACATACATGTTTATATACTTACACACATACATTTATATACTTGTGCACATATATTTATATACTTACACATGTATTTATTTACTTACATACACATATATTTTATACTTATGCACACACATTTATATACTTACAGACACATATATTCAGTAGGTGAAAGACAGTAAAGCAAAACAGATGTTTCTATTTAAAGAACCTCAAAATAAAGTGGGAGTAAAAGAAAAAAATTTAAATATAATAGAGATTGTTTACCAAAAATCAACAGCAAATATACTAGCAACAGAACTATTTAAGAATTCAATAATTAGACAGGCAAAAAAAAAAATTTTTTTTTTTTTTTTTTTTTTTACCGAACATAAGCATTACTATTCGGTATCATTTTTGAGATGTGTAACAATGTAGGAAGAATAGAAAATGAAATAACTGAGTACAAACGCTGGTAAAGGATAGGGGAGAGAAAACCCTGGAAAAGAGTAACAAGAGAAAACTCTTTTTTTTTTTTTTTGCCAATTTTATTATCATACACTTTGAAAACCCAAGGGACTCTAATTATAATACAAACTACCAGAACTACTAAGGGAGTTAAATTGGCTAGATAAAAGACAAGTATACAAAAAACAGTAGCTTTTCTCTACAAAAATATCCCCAAGAAAAATAAATGGACTAATACAGCATTCAAAATTGCAGCAAAAAAAAAAAAAAAACCTAAACCAACAAAGCATAAATTAACAAGAAAAGTATAGGTCTTGTACAATGAAAACTATAAAAATTTTGGCAAGTAGTGAAACAAAATCTGCAGAAATGGAAAGCACACTATGGAGGACAACTAATATCATAACAGTGCTAATACTTCCAAGGTCAACATGTGGATTTAATGCAATTACAAGTAATAAGTATATAGCAAATTTTGGTGGAGCCCTGGTAGCACAGTGGTTAAAAGCTTGGCTGTTAACCAAAAGGTTGGCAGTTAGAATCCACCAGCCACTCCTTGGAAATCCTATGGGGCAGTTCTATTCCATCCTGTAGGGTTGCTCTGAGTCGGAATCAACTCAACGGCAACAAGTTATAGAAAATTTATTTTATGGAGAAAATTACCTTAAAATTTATATGGAAAAATTAATTTCTAAGAATAGTTAAGCCTTTTTTTTAATTCTAAAAAGGATATTAAAAAAAAACCATTGCCATCGAGTCCGTTCCAACTCATAGCAACCCTATAGGGCAGAGTAGGACTGCCCTATAGGGTTTCCAAGGCTGTAATCTTTATGGAAGCAGATTGCCACATCTTTCTCCTGTGGGATGGCTGTGGGGTCCAATCCGCTGACCTTTTGGTTAGCAGCCGAGTGCTTAACCACTGCACCACTAGGGTTCCTTCAAAAAAATATTATCAGGTGATAATTCTCAGATAACATATATGAAGCGACTATATTCAAATACAGTACTGGCATATGAATAAACAAACAGACAAGTGGGTCATCCTAAAGAATCAAAATATTTCCCAGTACATATAATAATTTAAATGATTAAAAATGTGACAGAAGGATAATGTCTACTATATAAAAATGGCTCTTCCTTTTGCATATTGAAAATGAGCAGATGATATGAAGAGACAGTTTATAGCTAGATTCGTGTTAATTTTGATGGAGATTTTGGCTCTCTCAAATTACTGAAGACAGCTCCATTCCTCCCGAAGGAAGAGTGATTTTCTCTCCCAAGACTGTAGCTGTTTCCTCAGGTGGCTACCTCTGCCCCCCTGCATGGAACAGGAACTGAGTTCTGAGGATTTTTCAAGGTGTGTTTGCTACCTCGCTTACTGGGGGCTCTATGAATACAAAAATGCAACCCTAAATCTCTCAGGTCTGAAAAAAAGCCAGGTAGATTTATGGATTTGCTGGTTTCTGGAAGATTACAAAATCAGCCAGACATGTGCCTCTTGAGAGAAGAACAAAACATCATCCATGAAGTAGTCTTGACAAAAAAAAACCAAGTCAAACCCAAACTGGTTCACCCCTCTGGATCCCACCACCAATTCACAGAGCTGGGGCAGAGAGCAAGTTAAACTACCATGGGAACACAGTCAGCAAAATCCAGACTGTGGGAAAGCACCAGCCAAGCAACCCGGCTTCTTTAGTAGGAAGCTGCAAAGGAGCAAAAAACAAATGTGGAGGGAGAACTCATAAGCTGAGAGTCTTAGAAGTCATATCAACCCATCACCTTATTGAATCCTGATTTAACAAAGAAAACAGTTGAGAGCAAGAAAAAAAAAAAAAAGTAACCTTCTTTGGTATTCTCAGAGCAATAAACTTTCTGAGGGTTGAAGAAAATTATCTCACGCTGAAAGATTGTTCCAGAACAAAGAACAATAATCAATGATACTTATATGATATTCATAGTTCAAAGTCACAGCCTTTCTATCCACAGTGGACATTGTTGGCTGGGCTTCAGGGCTGGACAGGGTCCTGCAGGAAGAAGGAGAAAACAGCTTAAATGAGGGTGTTAGGAACAGCTCAGTTTAGACACAGGGAATAAACAGAGACGAATTAACAGGCTGTGTTTCACCCCCTCTCCTTTATGACAAATCCAGGAAATTTTGAATGCAGCTCTAGAGCATCCTACCTCTTCCCTAAGCCCTGAGAAGTAGTTCAGTTTTTAGATTGGAAGGAATTCATGGGCTGATGGAGGTTATGACTATCCACAGAATATAAGGGGAAGTTGTTCTTCTCCAGGTAAAATGCCTTCCACTCTCTCTGCCACTAGGGGCATATGTCTGTGCGCATCACTGGAAGGTGAGGCTGCCGTCTTGGTAGATTGTACATTGATCATGTCACACTCTTGCAGGTTAATTTAATGTTTTTATTTTATGAATCAAACTCCAAAGCTAAATGAAGAAGGAGAGGAGAGAGTCAGAGAGAGAAAAGGAATTTTTAGAGTTGCAAATTATTCTGGACCTAATAGATGGAGAAGGGGGAGATCCCTTGGCGACTTCCAGGTGGTGGTGGAGCAGTATCGGAGCCTTAGGAAGTGGCAGATCTGACCTGTGGGATACTTCTTGTCCTGGCCACCTGAGGATAGGAAAGTAGGCCGGTTCAGGGGCCCTGCAGACATGTCTTCTATGCTGCATGCCTGCAGGGCTGTCTGAGGCAAAGTACTAAGGTGCCAGATATTTTAGCCCTGAGCTCAAGTAGCTAATTGAAGTGACAGAGACTCTTACAATGGCTGCCTGAAAACCTTCCTACTCAGAACCAAGACCTACAGGGCTTTCTTTCCCAAATACCACAGCTGCACCATGTTCCCACAGCCATGCATCCCTTCAGCCAAGGTACGCCCCAAGCCAGCAAGATTTGTTGTCATTGTACTGCCCTGAGAAACCTTGCATTGGGAGGAACTTAGGGAGCAAAGCACACTGTCCCATTGCACAGGCCACAGTGCAATGGCCCAAATGGTCCAAATGTGCCCTCCAAACCCTGAAGAGATTCCAACTGCCACAGCATCAACTCCGTAATATATGTCCAGGGTCGGTATCAGTTTGCTTAGTATACTTTTGTGGATTAAGATGCTGGTGAAGGTGACGTGATGAACCAAGTCTTTCAAGTCTCTTCATGGATCAGTGAGTCCAGCTGCAGATCCTTTCATATTCCAGGGCTCCCATTACTTGTTAAATGCAAATTATTTACACTAAGAAATATACGTCAGACTGGGAAGTTAGTTGTGTTTTAAGACAGTAACGCTCTGACAGTGGTCCCTGGCTGGAGAGTCTCTTGCCAAAGCCCTCCTACCCCTCTGCCTTTGGCATTGTCTTGTCTTTCAGTGTGCCCCAGCCACATGGTGGGTTTCTGCTTCCTTTTCTGGAAGAAAGCTGGAGTCTCGCTCCTGCCTGTTTTCATTTCTCAGTTCCTACCGTACAACTGCTTCCTCCTAGGCAGCCAGGAATTTTTCTGGAACATAAGTAGCACAGTTGAGAAAAATTTCTCCTCTCCTAATTCTTCTAATAAGTGGACTCGGCAACTGATGCATCTAATCAGGATGAGAGCTGAGCGTTTATGGAACTCCTTGCTAGTAGAGCCTCTGGTCATTGTCAGCAACTGCCAGAGGTGGGATTAACACCACAGGAAACATTCCCGAAGGTCCCACTGGGTGAGCTTACTTAGTTTAGCATGGTCTAATGTGTTGGCCCAGAAGAAAAGCCTGGAGAGCTGCTTCCAAAAGGTCATAGCCTTGAAAATTCTCTGGCGTGCAGTTCTATCTGCTCATGAGGTTGCCATGAGTCAGAATCGACTTGATGGCAGGCAACTGGTTTGTTTTTTCAAATGTGTTGGAAATCATCACCTTGGCAATATTTTTCTATTGTGCTATAATACCTTTATATCCCTGGCAGCGTAGTGGTTAAGTGCTACAGTTGCTAACCAAAAAGTCGGCTGTTCGAATCCGCCAGGTGCTCCTTAGAAACTCTACGGAACAGCTGTACTCTGCCCTATAGGGTCGCTATGAGTGGGAATCGGCTTGACAGTACTGGGTTTGGTTTTGGTTTTTATAACACCTTTAAAATCACCTGGCTCAGTTTTGAGTGCCTGGGTTGTATTTTTGAGGATAGGCATAATTATATGTTTTCAACGAAAGTAAGCGATTCTAGGTAAAGAAAATAAAAATCAATATACACACAAAAAAGGAAGGTGTTGGTAAGGGAGGTGGGAAGAACTTTGTTTTTCAGGTTCTGATTCTGAGTTTCAAATTAATGGATTTCTTTGAAGTTTCTGTGTCAGAGTCCTCTGTTTTAGAATTTCTTTGTATTCTTGGCTTTATGAAGACCTAAAGGCTAATCCTCAGAATCCAAGAGTCCTCTATAAGGAGGAAGAGATATGAGGATTCACGTGAACGCTTGTTTCTTCTGTAAATTAGATTGGATTGAATGGTGCTTTTTCCAGTCATGAATGGTTTCCTTACGAAATTGTTTTTAACATGGAAATCAGTGTGCAGAAACATGTTATTAAATGCTTCAGAAAGGTTATAGGAAATGTGGTATAAAACCCTGGTGTCTGATTATGTAACAGAGATTGAGTTCATAAACACGCAACAAAATCTCCTGACAAGCAGCTGTTAACAAGGAAGCTTGCTCTGGAAACAGTTCAGTAAACTTGGAATTGGTGATGCAGTATGAATATTTATAAATAGAAGGCAAAGATCTTTCAGCCTAATCTGTGGGAGTGGAGCCTTGGCTTGACTAAGAGGAAGATGGAACAGGATGAGTTTTTTCACGTCAAATTTCATTTTGTCTGAATATGGACATTATTACAGTCACTGTTGGAGGTTCTGAGTGGTGACAGGAGCTTTTGGTCCGTGCAGTGCTGCTGCTGACCTTTCCCAACCTGCCAGCAAATTGCTGCAGCTGCTGGTTAGCCTGTGGAGACTCTGGGGCAGTTTGGAGAAACAGGTTTTTTAAAAAATTTAATGCATTGGTGCTTTGGAAGTTCCAAATGTTGAAATGTTAAGGTCAGCTTTCATATCATAGTTGTAATTTCTGGAATCCAAACCAGACCCATTGCTGTTGAGTCAATTCTGACTCATGGTGACCTCATGTGTTACACAGTAGAACTTCTCCATAGGGTTTTCTTGGCTGTAAATCTTTACAGGAGCAGATTGCCTGACCTTTCTTCTGTGTTGCCGCAGGGTGGATTTCTATTGGCAACCTTTAGGTTAGAAGATGAGCGCAAGCCATTTGGGCCACCCAGGGGCCTTAATTTCTGAAATATGATCACTTTAAAGCCTTACTTTATTTTTCGAGAAGTTTAGGAGGAAAATCTGATGAAACTGGTATCCGAGGGTACTGATTAGGACTTGTCCGTCTCATTGATGGAGCAGAAAAGCTCGTTTTCAATATTTTGGTATAAACATTCAATTATAGTATTTCCTATAAAATGGCTTTCCTGAAAGTAAAATGTGCTCTGGTTTAGCCTGCAAAGGGAAACTTTTAAATGCATTTCACAATTTTGCAAAAAAAAAAAAAATGGAAGTGAGAACTGGAAGTTGTTATAGGAAAAATATTATATTCTTGTGACTGGAAAAGTCTCTCAAATAGTCTTGAGGTAAATCCAGGTAAGACACAAAGGAAATATTTCCTCAGATTCTACCCTAAGGCTTTCCTTTAGGAGAATTTCCTGTGTTTTAGGGAGCTTGGGACTGTGTGTGAGAAGGGCCTCCACCAGAGTGTTGTGTTACAAGTGCTAGTGATCGAGAGGCGTCAAAACAGCCACATTTAGATTTTTAGTACAGTTTGTTGAATGTCTGGTAGCTCCAGTGAGAATTTCATTTTTCCAAAGTCATTCCTGGGAGTGAGAGAGTTACAGAATATTGATCCCATCTATAGATGGGGAGACAGTGGAGGAGAGAAAAAAGAAATTCCAATGTTCAAGGACTGTCACTGCTGGTGTTTACTTCAAATTTCTCTCTGTTCTACAGCTTCCACTGGTCTGCAATTAGACACCACCATGCTCAGGACACTGCTATGCCCTCCTGTTTTTTTTTACTTTTTTCCTAAAAAGTAATTTAAAATCTCATTTGCTATAATAGAAAAAGCTTCATCATCCCCCTACCCCAATCAATGTCTTCTTTTAAAATATTACCAAATAGTTGTGAGGCCTCTCTCCTGACTCTCTTTCAGGGAAGACTGTTTCAAACGTTGCTTGAGTTTTTTTTAGCAGAAAGCGGTGCTCTGTTTCCTGTTGTGTGTACTGTCTTCTTCCAATAGCCACAATTAAACCTGTGAGAGAATTGTACGCATCAATCTCTGGGTTTATTTCTTTTTTCACAACATCTATAAGATTCTTGGAAACCCTGGTGGAGTAGTGGTTAAATGCTACGGCTGCTAACCAAAGGGATGGCAGTTCGAATCTGCCAGGCGCTCCTTGGAAACTCTATGGGGTGGTTCTACTCTGTCCTACAGGGTTGCTATGAGTCGGAATAGACTTGACAGCACTGGTTTTTTTTTTGGTTTATAAGATTCTTGAACTGAATGGATCTGAACCCTGTGTCTTTGCATGTCACAACACAGTCGAAGCCACAGTATCATTTATGAGGTTTCCACATTTATGAATTTGGGATGGTGAGCAGAAATTTTTAACCAAAAGGATATCTTCTTTTGTAACATACTGTCCTTCTCCTATTTACCCAATCAATAAACTGGGTCATTCATTATGTTTTTATCAACCAGGTAAAAAAAAAAAAGACCCACTCATTTATATGCACACACAAGACATGTTCTTTTGCTAAGAGGTTTGAATAAGATAGCAGAAGAAAACAATAGAAAGGTAGAAGCACTGATGCCTCACATGACTTTTATGATATAAATGAGCTAAACACAATTGAATGTAATGAAATTATATTGCATTGTAAATTCTAAGCTCGTGTTGCATGTTATGGACCAAGTAGTCCTCCTATGTTGGATGCTGCATCTTAAAATTTTTATCTAAGAACTGTGATTTCTAATTAAATGTACAAAACAAATAAAATCTTTATTATTATTGTTTGTAGTTACACATTGCTCCTGGAAGACGAGGACAGTGGGTTTAGTTTGCAGGTGCAAACACTTTTGGGCATGAAATGGCCAAGTAAACAAATGCTTAACCTTTCTTGACCTGCTGGGATTTTACTGATTTTTGCAAGAATGTTATGGGATCTCTAATTTCCGGGTAGTGGACAGATCTGTTTTGAGCTTGGATTTCAACTAGTAACTAACTCAGCCCACCAAGTGTTAACAAAAGAGAGAAGAGAGGAGCAGAAGATACCACGAGACTCAGGACACAGACTGTGCCAGTCAAAGGAAGGAGCAGAGCTGTAGCAGAGCCACTGTTCCTGGGTGGTAAACAGACACACACATGGACATTCTGCAGAGTAATTGGAGCAGAGCCAAGCCTCTAAAACAGTAAAGAATTGATATATAAAGTCCCTATAACAGTAAAAAATTGATATTAATATCAATAATGAACTGATATTAGGACTTTGAGAAAGTGTATAAGCAAAGATCAAGAACATTCTGGAGTTTCAAAAGGGTCCTTTAACCAGGGAGTGACTTCCCACTGCAAACTATTTTGGGACAAAAATATTATGGGACAAGTAGAGGTTCAGCAGGACCTGGAGGAAGATAAATCTAGGTTATACCTAAACACGTATCACTTTCTTTGCCCTTAAGATAAGTGCTTTCACCAATGCCTTAGCAAGGAGATAAGAACTTAAATGCAATATTGTTGCGTTGTATTTAACTCATTTATATTACAAAGGACATGTAACGAGATGCCTACCAGTAGTAAAGTTTAGATTAGTTCTGTTATTCGGGAAGAAATTCCCATAAAACCATTGTAGACTCACTGAAGGCAGAGTCCTTTAGAAAAGAAAGTGTTGATACCATGGAATCACTGTTGGTGGCCTCTCTTAGAAAGCTGACAGTCTTATTTGGAGAGTCTCATTTGTGTGACTAAATCACTCCTGAGTCAATGAAGGTAGCTTCAATCAGAGGGGGACTGCAAGGTCTTCATGGGTTAAGAGTATCTTTCCTCAAGAGGAGTTGTGTATAACCTTATTTTCATTCTCAAGGAAGTGATTAGAACCTTTGGCTCTGAGGTATGCAAAACAAAAGGTATTTGTCACTTAGGTATGGATCCCATACCTTCTCCTTAGAAACAAGGATGGAGAGACTGCATCTCACACACTTTGGACATGTTATCAGGAGGGATAAGGCCTTGAAGAAAGACATCGTGCTTGGTAAAGTAAAGGGTCAGTGAAAGAGAGGAAAATCCTCAATGAGATGGATTGACACAGTGGCTGCAACAATGGGATCAAGCATATCAACGGTCATCAGGATGGTGCAGGACAGGGCAGTGTCTCATTCTGTTGTACACAAAGTCCCTATGAGTTAGAATCAACTCTACGGCACCAAATAACAACATGGATCTCAGAAGATGAAAAAGGTGCTGTTGTTCTGGGCCTGGTGTGACTGTCAGTATCAAACTAAACTCAGCATTTCTTGGAGATCTGTGGCCCAGAAGGTGCCCAAGTGCTTATGAAGGAGATGAGCACAGAGCTCTACAGTCTTGGGAGCCTGGACTTAGGTGCCCTTGGCCAAGCTGACAGTGAAGGAGTAGGATCAACCTCTGGGTTAGACATCAGCAGTGATCCAGCATCCCCTCTCGGACAATGAGGGGAGACAGGATGTCAGTTAGAAACAAGGCAGTAGTCAGTTGGTGGGGTTTAGTACTCCCTCTGCTTGGGTGAGTAAAATCGACCAACCTTTGCTGAACTGCCCAAGACCCCTGAATTCTTAGACAAATCAAGAATGTGCATGGGAAAGGCCTCAAAAAGGAGATAATAAATTTCCTGCTTATTCGGCAGATAGACCATCTAATAATTATTTGGAAAAATAATAGAGCTCCAAGGGTACTTAAATCCTGGTTTGTAGACCAGTTGTGTATACAAAGTTTTCATTTAATGGTCTGGGCTCAGGCCTTCTCAATTAACTTTTTTTTTTTCTTTTTTAAGTACCCAGAAACCCCAGAGGCATGGTGGTTAAGACTTCAGCTGTTAAACACAAGGTCGGCTGTTCGAATCCACCAGGTACTCCTTGGAAACCCTATGTGGCAATTCTACTCTGCCTTGTAGGGTCACTATGAGTAGGAATCGACTTGATGGCTACAGGTCTGGTTTTGGCTTTTATGATAAAAATCTCTCCACACATTGAGAAAAATAAATATCTAGACCCCATGGCTATTACCTCACTAGTGCAGTCAAAATTTTAGAAGGAAATACGAGCTAAGGAGCCCCTCAGAATATTCTTTTATAAAGTTTATGTACTTTTTTTCCTCCATTGGTGAATGCTATACATTATATTCACCTGCAAAACAAATAATGGCTCCATATTTCATAGGAATTATTTGTGACAGTTGCACTAAATATAAAATCTTTTGGTAAGGAGGGGCTAAGAGATTTTTGACTATGAGGTAGTAAAGGATAAACCCACTGCAGGCCAGTCATGGAGTCGATTCTGACTCACGACCTCATATTTTCAGGCAAGACTTGTTCAGGACTTTTTTCCCACATAAATTCATTTTCTTTTTAAGAAAATGTCCATAGTAAGGAAAATAAACATTAAAAACACCATCCTTTTTTCATTCGTTTAGAGCTTTCCTTGCAGAAAGAGGTACAGAGCCGGTAGGCTAACCCCCACAATCGTAGTCCCGCAGCTGAGCATGGAGCCGCAGCTGCAGGTTTGGGTACAGAGTGGAAGTGTCAGGGGAGCACTGTGTCTCCACCGCACAGAAGTAGGTGGCAGAGAGACCATGCTGGGGGGCCGCGACATGGAGGGTGCTGAGACGGGCTTTGGTATCAAGTGAGGTTGTGAACGGTCCCTCCTGCTTCACGGCTCCATGTGACAGCAGTAAAAACGTGAGGCTTTTCCCCAGATCCTGTCGGTACCAGTGCAGTCTGACTGAAGCAGTGCTTGAATAACTGCAGTAGAAAACACAGTCCTCTCCCTCCTGGGTGGTCAGGGACAGAGGACTTTGCTCCACTTTCTCTTCTCCACTTAACCCTGTTCAAAAAGAACGTTTGAAAAGTTGTCTGGTTATCCCCCTAATCCAATTCCTCCCCCCAAACCCGAAAAGCAAACCCGTTGCCATGCAGTCGATTCCAACTCATAGCGACCCTGTAGAACAGAGTAGAACTGCCCCATAAGATTTCCAAGGAGCGGCTGGTGGATTCAAACTGCAGACCTTTTGGTTAACAAACAAGCTCTTAAAAACTTTGCCGCCAGGGCTCCAGGGAACCTTTAATGAGTTAGACTGAATGTTTGTCTACCCCGAGCCTTGTGGAAAATTCCTTTACCCACATAATTCCTTTTTCCAATAAATCTCTAACTCACAGTCTAGGTGAAGCCATAGAATCACTCCTAGTAGCTTTTTCATTTTCTTTTTTTCCCCGGCCAGTTCACTGAGCACTCAGTTTTAGAAGCCTTGAAAGCTGGTCAGAGCTCTTCAAATATGGTAATTACATCTTTTCTCTACAGAAACAGACTTATTTCAACCTGATGGCCCGACCAATTAGAATTCAAGATGTAATTCACTCAATGCCTCCCATTCATTAAAAAAAAAAAAAAGAGGTTTTGTAGAGTTGAATTTTTTTTGTGAATGGAAACAGTGCCCCCTTGAGGATATACAGAGGAATCACTGAGAAAGTAAGTTAAAGAATTAATGTGTTGTTGCTAGGAGCCCGGGTGGCTAACTGAAAGGTCTGCGGTTTGAACCCATCAGTTGCTCCTCCGGAGAAAGATGTGACCTTTTGCTTCTGTAAAGATTATAGCCTTGGGAACCCTATGAGGCAGTTTTATCCTGTCCCATAGGGTCGCTATTAGTCATAATTTACTCAAGGGCAATGGGTTTGTTGTTGTTAGCTGCGGTTTAGTCTGCCCCAACTCTTGGTGTCCCCATGCAAAACGGGTGGGACCATTGTGAACTGTAGGATTTACACTGGCTATTTTTGGGAATAGATTGTCAGGCCTTTCCTCCCAACACAGCAACACAGCAAAATGCAAGCCTCTCCTGAGAGATGAGCGGTGGCTGCTTGAGGTGCACTAGTCAGGAATCGAACTCTAGTCTGACGCAGGAAAGGCAAGAATTCTACCACTGCCCTCAGAATTGATGTATACATAGGTGCAATTAGTTTCTTGTAAGCCAGTAAAGTGTTCCTAAAAATGTCGTAGTAAATAATTTTTAGAAATATCATTGATTTGGTCAGGACGTTGTCAATGACAGAATGTAATTCAAATAAGCTCAGGCAAGAAGAGAAATGCGCTGACTCCTCTAGCCTTGGCAACTGCAGAAGGGTATCTGGACCTCAGATATTGGAAGCCTCAGAATCCTGAAGTCTGCAAGGGCTCTCCTTTCATTCTGCTTCTCTTTGTGTATCAGAGAGACACGCATTTATTTGTTTCATTCACTCAAACTAGATTCCACCCCAAAGCAGGAGACGTGATTGCAAACATTTGCTGGCTGGGGCTCCTGTTACCAAAAAAAGAACCGAGAATCCCTTTCCAATCCCAAATTCAGAAAATCTAGGATAGGGCTTTGATTAACTAGGGCTTTAACTAGGCCTGAGTCAGGTTTCCTTCTAGGGACCAATTTGCGACTGATGTGGGGTGTAAATAATGCGATTGGCTCAGCTGGGTCAGGCACCCACCTCTGGGTCATTCAGCATTGTCTAAAGTGGTGACATAAGTAAGATGGCAGCTACCATTTAGCAGGAGAAAGTTGGTATTCTGAGCAGAGAAAATAGTAGATACCTACCACAATCCAGTCACGTTAATTTACCTGTGGACTCTTGGTGGCTGGGGTGGGGGCCAGGGTGAGAAGGCCTTAATTTCTCATGATGTGTTTGTGATAAAGTTTTGAGAATGATTCGACTAATAGAGAACACAAAGGTTGGAAGATAGCCTCTGGGGCTGAGGATGGGTTACTGGAATGTGGTGCACATTGTGGAGGGCTGTCTTAGGCTGGGTTCTCCAGAGAAGCAAAACCAGTAAATCATATAAATATATTTAGAGAGAGAGATTGATATCAAGGAAATGGCTCACATGGTTGTAGAGACTGGAACATCCCAAGCCCATGGGTCAGGCTGGAGGCTTCTCCTGATTCATGTAGATGCAGGGGCTGGCAAACCCAAGATGGGAAGGTCAGAGAGTAGGGCTCTTGCTCACAGGCTGCAAAGATTGATGAATCCCAAGATCTGCAGGCAAGACCACAGGTAAGCTGCTAGCTCAGGTCCTAAGAACCAGAGGTCAGACGAACAGGAGCCAACTGCAGGATCCAGCACAAGCAAAAGCCCATGAGCCTTGCCAGAATGTTCACTTATAGTTGATGCAGGCCACAAGCCCAAGGAAACTACCTTTCAACTGGTTGGCTGCTTGAAGCAGAT
Source organism: Elephas maximus indicus (assembly GCF_024166365.1). Lineage (NCBI taxonomy): Eukaryota > Metazoa > Chordata > Mammalia > Proboscidea > Elephantidae > Elephas > Elephas maximus. The sequence continues at coordinate 33,563,121 of NC_064828.1, read as the reverse complement.
CCCATCATGCGGGTGATCACATTACATCAAATCTCAACATGGAAGTGATCACAACATCATACGGCTGCCAAACCACTGAGAATCATGGCCCAGCCAAGTTGACACACAATCTTAACCATCACAAGGGTGCTAAGATCAAGTCAAAGAGGCTTAGATTTGTTGAGAAAGTAGGAATTTCTGTGAAATTTTGAACAGTGGAGTGATTGATGAAAAAATGTTTTTTAAAATATGGTGTGGCAGTGCTACGAGGTGGTTTGGAGTTAGTGAGATAGAGGAGGAGGGCAAGAAAGATGCTTCAAATTAACCAAGAGCAAGGAGCGGAATACTTCTTTCAACTAAGTGAGAGGATCTGAAGAACTTAAATAATAGTCAAGGGAATACTAAACAAAGGGTGGATCCAACAGCACTTAAAAGTAAAAACTGACAGGAACCTATGCCTGACTACAAACTCAAAGATTTCAAACGTGGATAAAGAAAGGATAGTGGTGCCATTTACAGAAACTGGGAAATTTGGAGAGGGACCCAGATTGGGAAAATATTTTGAGACTTAGGTAATAGTGAGATGTTAAGTGAAATGCCTAGGTAAGAGTTGGAGATAAAGGACATAATCTAAGATAAATGAAAATAACTCCACACATAGCAGAAACTCAATCAATGACAACTACTATTAGGCATCATCACACGTACCACACAGTATTATTATCAGTGTGTAGATCTGTATCTCCCATTAGACTGTGAATTCCTTGACAACAGGTACTTTCCCTCAGTAATTTTTGATTTCCCAGTGTCTAGCACAGTAATTGGCAAGAAATATTGAATATCCCATGAATTACCTGAGGAACAAACTGATCTGTCTTGGAAGAAGTACACCCAGAATGCTCCTTAGAAGCAAGAATGGTGAGACTTCGTCTCATGTATTTTGGATATGTTATCAGGAGGGCCCAGTCCCTGGAAAAGGACATCATGCTTGGTAAAGTAGAACAAAAAAAAAAAAAAAAAAAGTGGGTGACCCTCTATGAGATGGATTGACACAGTGGCTGCAGCCATGAGTTCAAACATAGCAACAATTGTGAGAATAACGCAGGACTGGGCAGTGTTTCGTTCTGTTGTACACTGGGTCACTGTGAGTCGGAAATGTCTTGATAGCACCCAAAAACAACAGCACGGTGACTGACACATAATGTGGATTGGAATATGTTTTTTTGAAAGAAAAAGGAACACAGGAGTGTTGGGACATGGTGCCTGGTATATATGTAGTGTTTGTGTCCTGAGTCTGTGGAGAAGAAGGAAGAGACAGAATTCAGGATTTTTTCTTATTATTTGATGCTGATAAATCTTCAGAAAGTTAAGATGTTTAATAGATTACATAGGTGTAAAAATCATCCGTTTCATCTTGATAATGAAGTCTGTTTGTACAAAACATTAAATGATGAATTTTGAAATTGTAAAATTCCCTCCCTAAGTGGGATTACTTTTCTCGTTTTTAATGCCGTATATTTTTATTTGTGTTTTCTGTCTTCTTTCTTAATTGTACTTTCTAGAACTTTTTGCTTTATTTATAAAACCCAATTTTTTTTGCTTTTAAAATTAATTTTATTATTAAAATTTTCCTTCTTATTTTGCTGTTCTTTTTTTTTGAATTAAAGACTTGGTTCCTTTATTTTACTCTTTATTAATAAATGTATTTAAGGCAGTGCATTTTATTATGAGTATTGCTTTGAACAAATCCATAGATTTTTATATGTAGTGTTATCATTAGTGTTAGTTCTTAATGGTCTGCAATTTTAACTTTGGGTCTTTGACCTAGAAATTATTTAGGATATTATTAGTGGTTAATTCCCTTCCTACTCATTTATTGACTATCTTTTAATTATTAATTACTAGATTTTTTTGTGCCGTGTTCAGAGTGTGGCTTGTATGAATATTTCCTATTTTCTTTTTTTGAAGCATAATATATGATGATTTTTTGGTAAATGTTCCATAGCTAAAACCTTTTTTGTTGTTGTGTTTTAGGTGAAAGTTTACAGTTTGTCATTCAAAAACTTACACACAGATTGTTTTGTGACATTGGTTGCAATCCCCACAATGCATCAGCACTCTCCCCCTTTCCCTTTACATTATGGGTTCCCTGTGTCCATTCACGCAGTTTTCCTGTCCCTTCTTGCCTTCTTATCTTGGCTTTTGGGCAGGTATTGCCCATTTGGTCTCATATACCTGATTGAACTAAGAAGCATGTTCTTCGTGTGTGTTATTGTTTGTTTTATAGGTCTGTGTCTGAAACTACTCAATGGCAATAGATTTGGTTTGGTTTTTGGTCTAATCTTTGTCCAAAAGGTGGGCTTCGGGAGTGGCTTCATTTAGCAGGGTGTCTGAGGGCCATAGTCTCAGGGGTCTTTCCAGTCTCTGTCAGACCAGTAAGTCCTAGCCTCTATGTCCTAGACTCAGGTTGTTGTCTGATGTTGGTTTTCTAATGAAGGACTCCTTTTAATGTATCTTGTAATTTTGGTTTTGTTTTTACAAATTCCCTTAATTTCTGTTTATCTGGAAATGTTCTAATTTTGCCACCATATTTGAGAGAGAGTTTTGCAGGATATATTATTCTTGGTTGGCAGTGTTTTTCTTTCAAGGTTATATGTATGTTTTCCCATTGCCTTCTTGCTAGTGTAGTTTCTGCTGAGTAATCAGAGCTTAATCTTTGCTTGTTTTTCTCGAGCTGCTCTTAGGTTTCCTTCTTTGTCTCTGGCTTTGGCGAATGTGGTTTTGATATGTCTTGGTGACTTTCTTTTGGGGTCTATCCTATATGGGGTTTGTTGAGCTCCTTGGATGGTCAGCTTTTCTTCTTTCATGATATTTGGGAAGTTTTCTGCCAGCAAATCTTCAACAATTTTCTCTGTGTTTTCCATTTTCTCTCCCTGTTCTGGAACTGCGATCATGTGCAACTTTTTGCTCTTGATTATGTTCTGCATAAGTCTTAGGTTTTCTACATTTTTCTTTATTCTTTTCTCTGATTTTTCTTCAAACAAGGTGGCATCCATGGATTTGTCTTCCATCTCACTGATTCTGTCTTCTGTCATTTTAAATTTGCTCCTAAAACCTTCTGTTGAGTTGTCCATTTCTGACACTTTGTTGTTTACCTTTTGGATTTCTAGTTGCTGTTTTTGTATGATTTCTAATTGTTTATTTATTTTGACATTTTGTTCTTGTATTTTTTTTTTTGAATTCTTCTATTGCTTTGTCTGTGTTTTTCTTGCTTTTGGCTATGTTTTCATTGGTTTTGTCTGTTTTCCATGATTTTATCTATTTTTTCCTTGGTTTTGCCTTGTGTTTTCCTTGATTTCTTTCCTAATCTCTTGGCAAACCCAAAATATTAGTCTTTTGAATTCCATATGAGGTAGCTCCACTGCCTTTTCTTCTACAGGAAGTCATCTGATTATTTTGGTCACTTACTGGAGCCACCTTTTCCTGGTTTTTTATATTTTGATATTGTCTGCTGCCTCTGAGACATTAAAGTATTATTTTCTGTGTTTACTGATTGTGTGTTCATTTGTTTTTTCCTGCTTCTTTGCTTTGTTTTGATATGTCAGTGTGGGCAGGCCAGGTTACCTTTGCTGCTTGTCCATCTGTGGGCATGATAGCTCTTACCACCTTGTTTGAGTCGGCAAGGCAGAAGCGGGCAGGGCAAGCCTGCTTTGCTGTACACTGGTTTGGTGAGATGGCTGAGGGTGGACTGGGCAGGCACTGTCTGCTTTTTCATGTTGGTTCAGTGGTGTGGGAGCATTTACAGTCCCTCACCAGATGGCAGGGGTATCACATGGGGGGTGGTAAGGGCTTGTTTCCTTTCATTCAGCAGCTGGTCATGTGGCAGGAGAGAAAGGGTAGTGCAGGCCCAGTGTGGCTGTGGGCCTGAGCAAGGGACAACAATCTAGCCATGGTAGCACAGAGAGGGCCAGAGGAAAGGGGGCAGTGATGTACAGGCTAGGTCGGGGAATAAAGAAAAGAAAAGAAAGAGAAAAGAAAAGGGTGGCTGGCAGGTGGGGGCAGGGTAGACCTAGGGGATGGCAGGAATGGGGGGGATGGTATATGGGACTGGGTGAGAGGGAGAAAGAAAAGGAAGAAAGGGAAGGAAGAAAAAATGGTGTGGCAGGAGCCAGTGGGTGGGGGTGTGAGAACCCAGGGTGGTGATGGACCAGTGGCTTTCTACCCATGGTGATGTGACATGGCCCAGCAGGAAGCGGTAGAGGTAGTGTACAGGACTAGGTGGGGAGGAGGAATAAAGGGAAAAAAAGGAGCTGGTGGGTGGGAGAGAGGTGAACCCAGGGTGGTGGTTGGCTGGTGGCCTTCTAGCACGGTGGCATGGTGTGGCCCAATGGGAAGAGGTAGGAGTGGTATACAGGGCAAAAACCCGAGGGGTGGTAAAGTGTGTTTCTCTGGTTACTAGGTGGTCTTTCTCCTGTTGGGAGCTCTGTGAAGGTGCCTTGCTGTATTCCCTGTCTGGGGGTGTTGCTGGCTGTGCTCCAAGATGGTGATGCTGTGCCATATTATTTGGTAGGGGACCTCCACTCTGTAGCCCTCCTCATTCTCTGTTTTCCATCAGTTTCTTCTTCCACTTGGTGTTTGATCTAGTTCTTTACCCCTTCATTTGATGCTTAGGTTTCCAGGATTGATGTTTGTATCTGTTTTACTTAGTTTTTGGGGTCTTTGCTGTAGAGGGACAGGATGATGGTCTAGGGTATCATGTTGGCTCATAGTTATATCTTTAATACAAAGTTATTGTCCACCTCTGTCTGTGAGGAATAGATATTAAAGTATCCCACAATTTATATGATATTGTCAAATGATTCTTATATTTCCAAAAGTTTTTGTTTTATGTTTTTCTGATATAAGGTTGTTTGCTGAATGAAAGTATGCTCATTGATATACTCATTCATCCATTTATGAATTCATCAAATAACTGTTGAGAACTCATTCTCTTCTAAGTCCCAAGTTGACCTCTCAGGCTACAGTGATGAGCAAGACAAAGACCCAGTCCCTGATTTGGGGGAATGTGCTCCCTTTTAGAGAAGGTAGACACTGGCACTTAGTCAACGATTGCCATTAAGTTTGAAGGATGTTGTGACGAAGATGTACAGTGTTCCATGGAAGGTTTGGCAGGCCATTACAACTAAGTCAAGAGGGGTAAGGCAAATACGTCCCCGATGAAGTAACATTTAAGCAAAGATTGGTACATTTTGGGATCTGAGAGCAGACTGCATCAGCTGGAGTTCTGCAGGAAACTTGTGGAACACACACTGGGTAACTTGAGGAGAGTTCTATAAGACTGTCTGGTATGTAGAGAACATGCAAGGGCTAATGCCCTGGGACTAGCATCACCCCAGGCCTTCACTGGATGGGAAGGAATGGTTTCTGGAACCTGGAGATAGAAACACTGTTTGGAGAGGCCATCTTAAGGAGATGACATTTTGCTAGAGGGGAAAAATCATCCTGTGTCAATACCTCCTTATTCTTCTGCTGTCCTGCTTCCTTCTGATCTCGAAGGTCCTTCCTTTGGGCCCAAACCAACTGGAAACCAGAAGGCAAGGTAACCCACTGATGCAGTCCCTGCAGGCCAGCCACCTAAAGCATAGAGCAGGGTGCAGAAGGATGAAGAGAGGACCTGAGAGGGCAAACAGACAATATTCAGCACAGAATCCAAGATAGGTCAAAATGAAATGGGAGATGAGACCAGAGAAATAAACCAGACTGAGAAAGGCTTTGTGAGTCTTGATTTTGTCATTTTGGATTTTGTCCTATGGGAAATGGGAAGCAAGAGAACAAAACGATCACATTTGCATTTTTAGATGATCACTCTGGCTAAAGTAGGGAAATGAAGGGGTTGCTGGTTTCCTTTACTAGGATAGCGGCACTGGAGGAGGAGGGATTTTAGGGTGGTAATATGATGAGCTTAATTTTGGGTTTGTTGAGGTTGAAGTCTGGGAGGGTCTACACTGAAGTGGGTTTTGGCTAGAGAGACACAAATTTGGCAGCCTAGAGCAACTTAATGGTGTTTGAGGCTTAGAAGTAGATGAGATAGCCTAGAATCTGTGTGTAGACCAGAAGAGGAGCTAAGAACTTCAGAATTCAAAGACTTGGTAGAAGAGGTAGAGCCTTCAACCCCATTGGCTGTGAATCAATTCTGGCTCATAGCGACCCTACAGGACAGGGTCAGATTACCATATCTTTCTCCCTCAGAGTGGCTGATGAGTTTGAACTGCTGACCTTTCAGTTAGCAGCAGAGCACTTAACCACTCCACCACCAGGGCTCCTTCAAGCCTTCCAAGGAGTGAGAAAATGGGAAGTGGGCAGGGAAGTAGGAGGAAAACTGGGAGAGTGCTGTCCTGGAGGCCAAGGAAAGGAAGAATTTAAGGAGGAAAGGTCATGTTCTTAAATCATTTAATGATGAGCAAACTCTTGGTATCCCTTAGGTGAGTCTGGATAGGATTTTATATGCAGAACATCAGGATAGTATTTAGAAAATCAGTTGCCATTGACTCATGGCAACCTCGTGTGTGTCAGAGTAGAACATTGCTCCAGAGGGTTTTCAGTGGCAGATTTTCTGGAAGAAGATTGGTGGGACATTTTTCCCAGGACATTTCTGGGTGGACTCCAACCTCCAACCTTTTGGTCAGCAGCTGAGCGCGTTAACCATTTGCACCACCCAGGGACTCCAGGGTAATATTACGAGGTCATTTCAATTAAGAGAGAACTTCACACTGACATTTGATAGGTTTTTGTCACCTTTAGTGATGACTCTGGCCTAGAAATCTGAAACATTTCAATGAAGATATGGATTAGAGGAAATTTGCTTCATGTAAGATCTCCCCGTCTGTAGATTCTGTTTTTGTGAAGCTGGGGTTCAAAGCCAGAATGTGCCATATGGTTATGGGAAAAGGTATGCAGTCCATGGAATTTGAAATTCTTATCCTAAATGAATCACCTACTTTTGTTTGCCTTCATGGCTGAATTCAGACTATTAAAAAAGAATTAGGAATGTTTTAGGACATCTGATCCATTAGATTTCCTCTGACAAGAAAATCTTTAAATGTCAGAATATAAAATTAAATGAATAATGGCTAGCTACCTTTCTGGCCAATCCAGATGTATCTGGAACCAGGATTTTATAGCCTAGATATCAGGAAGTAATTATCTGATTTGGGGCCAGATTTGCTTTAAATGTGCTGAAAAACAAAATTCTAATACTAATAGATAGTGATCTGTGCCCGAGCTTTATTGACATCAGTAGTGAATCACTAAGAGAAATCGCTGATTCCACAAGCCTTTACAGGGAGAAGATAGGAATGTAGAGATAGCAAAATAATATATCAGTAGGATTGATAGGTCCTTGAGTGGTGCAAACAGTTAACACGCTCCGCCCACTAACCGAAAAGGTTCGAGGTTCAAGTCTAGTCCCAGGCTCCTCAGAAGATAGGTGTGGTGATCTACTTTTGAAAAATCAGCCATTAAAAACCTCGTGGAGCACGATTCTACTGTGACACACATGGGGTCACCATGAGTTGGAAATGACTCAATGGCAACTGGTGGTAAGGGTTGATACAACAATTGTGGAGCTAACTTCTCTTCGAGGCTATGAACTCATAACACCTCTTGCATTTCTTTAGCCTAACCTCTAACACACAGTAGAGCACGCCATCTGAGCCTTTTCTCAGTAATGGATTGCTAGGTAAATATGCCGTGACAGCAAAGTTACATTCCCCAAGAGTGTAAGATAAGCACTTACTAGAAAATGCTCTTACGTGATAGAGAAAAAAGATCTAGCAATCGTCAATTTTCTTTTTTCCAAGACTGGAGTAACTTTTTCTTTCACAGTGTTATTAATGAATGACCATGGCATTTACAACCGCTTTTCTCAAGATAAAGATGCATGTTCAAAGGACTCTGCGTCATGCAGGAGCTCAGCCTCACACAGTTTTCTAACTCATCAGCAGCTATTCTTCCACACCAGAAATGTCAAACAGGTTTTAGGAAATTTAACAGGTTTATTGACATTCAAGACTTTCCCTTCAAATATCCTGCTGATTTCCTTCAAATCTCATCACTGAATAAAGACTGGCTGAGAATAAATCAATGATATTTAGAGCAGTCTAATGCAGTGCTCTTCAAACTGGGGAAACTGTATCCCCAGCTTTACAGGGTTATTGGGCTAAGATATTTTAAGGCAATCAATTTCCAGATCCTCAACTTCCCTATATGCCCTTCTCTACAAATGATTTGCCTGAGAACCTGACTGTGGTTCTCAGTCCTATCTCCCATTTCACAACTGCCCTTCTCCAACTTGACACAAGAAGGAATCTTTCTTTGTAGTGTTGCCCTGTGGTTTAAAAGCCTCTGGTGATACTGAACAAGAGGATAATTTTCTGGTGTCAGGGAAGCTTCCTTTAATCAAAGCACCGTAAATCTGATCACAGACATTGTATAAAGAAAAGCATTTGCAATAAAAATTTGCCTTTTAAAACTGTTAAAATTATATTTGTGTTATTTTTAATAAAGTATATATTAATAAATTGGGTTTATAACTCAATCCACAAAAAATACAATTAGAGCGATATGGTAAGAGAAAATAAAAAATTTAATTCCAATTTAGTACATGTTTTTGTTGCAGACATATTGTGTGGCCAATAAAGGACTTAAATATAAAAATATATCAGAATTAAATTCTGTAGGGTAAATTGAATGGAAATATAATTTCAAGGGAAAAAAGAAACCAGAAAAAATCTTCAATTATTCACGACGAGATTGTTCATGAATTTTAGTTGGATGTCGATGGTTATCAAATCACTTTGGTATTAAGATTTCTTTGGGTGTATTTAAAAGCTACTATATGTCAATATTTATGATACAGTGGAATTTATATGCAATTATTTAAACTTTTAAACTAATAATAAAATATTTTAGAAGTAATCTTGAAAATCTATGAAGTCTTTATAGTTTTCTAAAGTCTGACTATGTCCTATCTAAGGCACTGATTGGTCCACCAATATGAACATACTTTGATGACAATGCAGGAATTACTGTGAAAATGTGTTAATGTTTAATCCCCTAGTCACTTTTTAAATATTTTGTCTCCTATGGGCAATTTTTTTTGTCTCCTTTCAGTCCTATTGAAATTCATGCAGCTTCTCAAATGTCTCCCTTTTGGTCTTAATTCAGATGAAATAAGATGGAACAAGGAAGCTTTAGATCTGACATCACTCACTTTTCTTAATTTGCAGATGTCTGGGCAAGAAATTATCAAACAGTCTAATTCTGAGCTCCTGTAGAGGAGCTGTCTGTGGTAGATATCCACTGGGTAATCTGCTCCAATGCCTCCATTAAGCAGGAAATGTTTCCTCCTGTCAAAAGAGGTTTAAACTTTTGTCGACGTAGTCAATGAAAAACGCTGATTCCCTGTGTCACAGAGAGAATGCAGCTGTGAAAGATGGTCAACAAAAAGAACTCAAGTTAAAAACAGAGAGAGAGAGACAATTAAAGCTCCATGCTACTGGTTTCTTTAACAATCAAAGCAAGATGCAACTGTTAACAAAGCACATAGTAGGGAGCAAACTCTCCATAGGTATTAACTGATGGAGTCTCAGTACCTAAATGTGCTACTCTGAGTTCTTAAGGAAAGAATAAGATTAATACAGACACAGAAGCAGGAAGTGGACGTTCTGGCCCAGACAATGGGGCAGAAAAATAATCCTCCCTTATTTGGAGCAGGGGTGAGGTTCGGATTAGCTCATATCTATGACCCTACCTACCCATCCATTAGACTTTTATTTTATGAGTACCTCTGAACGCTAGTTTTGTTTTCGTTTTTCCTTTTCCTCTTGTTTCTTCACTAGTCGGCCTCAGCTCTCTCTTACCTGGTAGAATATTCGTTGTAGTATGGTGTTGTATATGTTACGTGTGTCCTAGGAAAACCAAGCCAAACCAAAGCTGTTGCCATCAAGTCAATTGCAACATTAAAACTATTAGTCTAATAACCCATTTGATATGGGCACAGACCAATCAGAAGAAACACTGTGGAGGGAGATCACAGTGCTAGAACAGAATCCTGGTGGAGATTCCCTGCTATATGTTCTTTATGCTGTGTGTTGCTTTAAGAATTACAGGCAAAATAACCATTAGACACATGGCTGATATTTTGTGAGTGTGCACTGTGGAACCCATGTTGTTGTTAGCTGCCATCAAGTCAGTCTTTGACTCATGACAGGTCCATGCACAACGGGATTAAACCTTTATGATCGATGAGATTTTCATTGGCTGATAGGTCAGAAGTAGATCTTCAGGCATTTCTTCCTAGTCTGTTTTAGCCTGGTAACTCTGCTGAAACCTCTTCGGCATCATAGGAACACACAAGCCTCCACTGGTATTTAAGTGGTGGCTGCACTTAAGGTGCGTTGACAGAGAATTGACCCTGGGTTTCCCGCATGGAGGTGAGAAGAGGTGAGGTTTCTACCACTGAACTACCACTGTTCCTGTGAAATTCATGTTATTAGTTTTTGTTGAGTTGATTCTGACTCACAGCTGTGACCTTTCAGAAGCAGATCACCAGGCCTACCTCCCATGGCGCCTCTGGGTAGGTTCAAACCACCAACCTTTCAGCTAGTAGTCAAGGGCTTAACCATTCGGAGCCACCCGGGGACTAAGTACTGGAATACTTCCACACTAGTTGGAATTAAGCCATTTTCCAAAGTGCTCTCCTTTAATCCCCACCATGTTGGTTGCCTTGGCTCCTCTCCCAGATTTATCCATGATTTAGCCATTTAAGAGTTAGTGCCTGGCATAGCAGGTCACCTCGCCAGGATTCTGTTGTAGCACTACGGGCTTCCTCCTCAGTGTTTGCTCTGATTGGCCTAAGCCCATACCAAATGAGTTATTAAATATTAGACCGTTAGTTTTGAATATCCTGTACTACTGAAAGCCATTCTCCATACTTCAGTCGCTGCACCTTAGAGAGATCGGCACCTCCTAGAGTCTCTGGTCCTGAAGGTTTCTGCTACCCTTCACTTGCCGTTTCTCCCCTTCTGAGAAAGAAGAAGTAACAAGTGATGAACACTGGAGAATTACTACGATTCGTCTCAAAGCACAAATAAAAATTCAAGATCGATTGTGCCCTGAACTGGTGAAAGAAAATGTGAAGCTTTTCAGACTGTGGTTTGCTAGATGAATAATCTGAAGCTTTTGATCCCTGAGGTAGGAGTGGAGATGAGAGCAGAGTTTGTATTCTGTTTTCTCACTCTTTGATGTTACTTGAAAGTGTGGCCAAAGGCAGAATCAATGCATACCCCAGTGATTGTTTGTGTTACAGAAAGAGCCCTCTTCTGAGTGAGTGGATGAATTGGATTTAACCAATTGATCTTTCAAGCAATAAATATTTATTTAGTGCAGAATGTGAGTAAGGTGCGTTATTGGACACTGTGTACATAAACGTGTGTGTGAGCGTATGTGTGTGTGTGCGTGCGCGAGCGTGAGATTGAGAGTGATGATGATCATTTACCTTATGTATTTCTTTTTTTTCCTTTTTGTTGTACTTTAGATGAAGGTTTACAGAGCAAATTAGTTTCTTATTAAACAATTAATACACATAAAGTTTTGTGACATTTGTTGCTAACCCCTGTGACATGTCAGCACTCTCCCCTTCTCGACCTTGGGTTCCCCATTGCCAACTTTCCTTCTGCCTTCTCGCCCTTGCCCCAGGGCTGATGTGCCCCTTTAGTCTCATTTTGTTTTATGGGCCTGTCTAAGCTTTGGCTGAACCATGAACCTCAGGAGTGACTTCAGTACTGAGTTAAAAGGGTATCCGGGGGCCATACTCTCAGGGTTTCTCCAGTCTCTGTCAGACTAGTAAGTCTGGTCTTTTTTTCTTATGAGTTAGAATTTTGTTCACATTTTTCTCCAGCTCTGTCTGCAACCCTCCATCATGATCCCTGTCAGAGCAGTCAGTCGTGGCAGCCGGGCACCATCCAGCTGCGCTGGACTCAATCCGGTGAAGGCCGCGGCAGTCACAGTCCACCAGTCCCCCGGACCAATCCTTCCCTGTTCCTTGGCTTTCCCCATTCTCCCTTGTTCCAGACCGGGTGAGACCAGTGGAGTATCCGATGGCCGCTTGCAGGATTTTAAAACCCCAAACGCTACTCACCAAAGTAGAATGTAGAAGATTTCCTTTATAAACTATGTTATGCCAGTTGAGCTAGACGTTCCCCAAGACCATGGTCCCCACGGCCCTCAGTCCAGCAATTCAGTGCCTCAGGAAGTTTGGATGTGTCTAAGGCGCTCCCGTGACCTTGTCTTGGACAAGTCGCCTGCCACATTTATTTCACTTTAATTCTTCATCTTTGAATTTTTGTGATGCTTTAAGCAACTTTTCTTTTGCTCTTTCCTTCTCTTTGATTGTTTTCATTAAGTGCTGATCATATTCTTGTATTTTCTTACCTGCCTCACTTCTTCAATATGTTCCCAAACCCTTTTGGATACCTCAACAACAACAACAACAAAAACCCTCCAAAGCAAAAAAACCAACCCATTGCCCTAGAGTTGATTCCAGCTCCTGGTGACCTCAACAACAGGTATGTTGTAACCAACATAAAATCTTCATCGTGGTTCTAATTGTCTACCATGTTTTTTCCTTCCTACTTTTAGCTGTCACTCTTTGCTTTTAAGAGACATCCAAATGAACTGTTGTTCATAAAGTGGGAGGTTTTGCATGGATTGGTTAAATAAAACTTTTACCTACAACTGAAATGTTCCACCTTATACCTAAATTGTTTATATGATTTAGAATGATTCTGTCCTGGCTTTTCCATATTTTCTGTCTTTGAGCTTTTTCTGAGTTTCGGTTTTAAAGTATAACGTCAGTTTTGGCAAAACCGATTATATCAAGCTGTCTCTTCTTTTATTCTTCAGTTTCAGTTTACTAAACATGCAATTTGACACATCCCTCAGCTAAATTTACCATTAAAGAGTTCTTATAAAACCTTTTATCTACTTGTGAGCACACTGAACTAATCTTGAATAACTAACTTTCTGTGTTGAATTTCTGGTCAACAGAACTTCTAAATTTTAGTAGAGCAATATTATTCATTGCTCTTTGCATGCTCTGTTGAAATGTAGATTTGGGTAATTAAAATAATTATTTTATGAGAATTAATATGTAAATTAATTATTGCTTTTGGTGACAAAAGGAGTTTGAAAGCAAACTAATAGTGTTGTGGTTTCCTGTTCTTTCTACCTATTCATTATTCATTACTCTTCTAGTAGCATCTTGGCTTTGCCTTAAAGAACTACCACTTCCCATTTCCCAGTTCTAAACAAGTCAGTCCAAGCAAAGTCAGCCCCAGGGTGTTTTCTGGAATCACTGGGAAAGAAACCTGCCCCTTCTGCTGGAGTTAAATTGGCAGATGTGGTGAGTGGAATAAGGGTCTTCCAAAGATATCCATGTCCTAATCCCCAGAACCTGTGGATGTGTTACCTTACATGACAAAAGGGACTTTGCTGATGTGAGCAAATTAAGATGAGAAAATTTTTCTGGAATGTCTAGGTGAGCCCAATGTAATCATAAGGGTCCTTATAAGAGGGAAACAGGAAGGCCAGAGTCAGAATAGGAGATGTGACAATGGAGGTGGAGGTCACAGTGATGCAGTTGCTGGTCTTGAAGATGGAATTGCTGATTTTGAAGATGGAAGTTGGTTATAATGCAGGGAATGTATGAAGCCTCTAGAAGCTGGAAAAGGCTCAGGGTTTCTGGCAGATGGAATGCAGCCCTGCTAACACCTTGGTTTTAGCCCAGTGAGACTTCTGACCTCCAGAACTGTAAGATAATTAATTTGTATTGCTTAAACCAATAGTTTTTTGGTAATCTGTTACAGCAGCAATTAGAAACAAATACAGCAAAACATAAAATCTGAGGTTCCTGGTGGCTGTCTTTGCCATCACTTTAGCCAGAGCCTGGTTCAGAATAAAACCAACATAGAGCAAAGAAGAGCCAAGTGAGATATTATTGGTGAGATAATTTGAGAACTTGGATTCAGTCTTTCCTGAAATGGATTCTCTCTGACTTGCATACAGATTTATGTACAAACTTTTTTAAAATCTCAGTTTTATTTATAATAGCTCCAGTTTAGAAACAACATATTTATAATACTCATCAGCAAAAGTTATTGGCTGAGTAAATTAAGGTATATTCCAAAGATATAAAATTTTGCAACCATGGGAACTCATGCTGTAGGAAACTATGTGGGCAAGTGTTCAGAATATGTTAGTTTTTCACTGGAGGAAAATAAATGGAAAATAGCATTCACAGTAATGCTCAACCATACAGAAAAAAAAAAGGGCAGGAAGTTAAAAAAAATGGATGATTTTCTTATGATAACTTGGAAAGGTTAGAAATCCCTTTTACACTCCTGCGTCCTTCACGGCATTATACAAAATGACACTTGGAACATTTACCAATACTCCTGCTAAAAACTATATTTTAAATTTGAAATGCTATTGAAAGATGCATTGCAGAAGTTGCAAATTTTTGTGAGTCAAAAAATCACACAGTAATGTTAAAGAGGCACCATTCCCTAACAAAAAAATAAATAATGGAAAGAGTGTTATTTTTACTTTTAACTTCTATTAATAAAAGAATCAGTCCCATCTTGCAATTACTACTTTAGGAGAAGTGAGAACAGGTTGCAAGGGTATGCACCGTGTGGCACTATTTTCATGCCTTTCTTTCTCTCTCATATTCTATTGACCTATGTATTTGTCACATTAGTGAGACGGAGAAGCTGTACCATCTTGCCAACGTTTGGGGAAGAAAGGATCTGGTGATTAAGGAACCACACACACTGTGTGATTCTCAGCAAGTTAAGCTCTTTGAACTTCAATTTCCTCTTATGTAAAATTGGGATACCAATAATACCTAGAGCAAAGAACTATTGGGACTACTAAGTGAAATAATACATGTCATGCACCCATCAAAAATAAGGCACATAATTCATCCTCAAGGAATGTTAAATACTGCTACTGCTATTATGAACATAATATTATCATTGCTATTAATTTTCTGCGCTCCACCTGGTTTCTGCTTCCTCTAAGTAAGCCCAGAATCTGGAGTAGACATGGTGATAGGAGGGATAGGACATTTAAAAAAATAATAGATTTCTACTTTATCATGTTTAAAGATGAAAATATCGTTAATTAACTACAGTGAAAAAAATTCCACATCTGTGACTTAAGAAATGCCGTGCACACTGTTGCTATTGAAATGACCAAACCACAGTCCCTGACAACTGAAGTTCACCTGTTAGTGACAGGCAAAAACACATGTAAGTTCCATAAAGTGTTAGGTTTGCTCTATTAGAAATATTCTTAGGGTTTACGTCAGGGGGAAAAAAGGAGGAAGTGTTCAAGTCTACCTCGGCAAGAGGGTCAGGAAAAGGATCCAGAGAAGAAGCGATGCTTGAGCACGTCCTAAGGACCTTTAATAAATGCAGGGTGAAACCAGGTGTAAGTCAGGCAGAACGACTGATAGATCAATTGGGAAGCAGTGGACTAGACATGATGTAGCTTTTTTTTTTTTTTCACGCTGTTTTGTGGTTACAAAGAAATGAGATGTAAATAAAAATTCAGATAGCCCAGGCTCAGAAACAGAGTGTGGAGAAATTCCCCAAGCTGGAAAGACCAACAATAACAAATTTTTATCGTGTGTTTATTTTTCTTTTGTGTCTGCACCTTGAGTGAGGCTAAGGAGGAAAAAAAAAAAAAGATTTGTAAGGAAGAGGAAGAATTCAATTTTGGAAATGTTGAGTTTAATGAGACTGAGAGGCTGTGCCATTTTGCCACCCTTTGGGGAGGCAAAGGACTCCGTGATTAAGGAGGCACACACACTGTGTGGTTCTAGGCAAGTTAACCTCTTTGAACTTTAATTTCCTCTTACATACTATTGGGACATTCTGATGGATAGTGATTAGAGTAATTAATCAGGTGAAAAAGTTAAGGTACAATTCCAGAAGAGTATAGCTTCAGGTCGAGTTATGAGATTTACCTGGCAGCAAGGACGCGTAGAATGTCTGACCTGACCTGTATAACACAGAGGGTTGTGAGGGTTAAATGAAATAATACATGCAATGCTACTTTGCAAAATTATAAAGCACAGTACAATTCATTGTTTTTATTAATATTTTGAGAGTTAAGCTCAAAGACATCTCTGTTCTTTATAGACAGAACTATGTATATAATATTAAAAATAATATATATGTGCATATGCATATATTAATTTTTTTCCTAAAGGAAGTCAATGTTTTTCTCTCTAGGTTCCTGTTACCCCAACCACTTCTCCTCCTGCCCCTTTGCACAGATGCTGAGGTCTGAGGTTTCTGTAAGCCTCTCTCCGCTGCTCTGCTCACTGTGGGCTACTGTAAACACAAAAATACATCGCAGCGTCCACCAGCTGTGAGTCTGAGATCCTGAGGCTGCAGGACTTGGCTGCTTTCTGGAAGTTCACAGAAAAGCGATTCTCTGTCGCATTCTGTTGCTTAAGAGCCTCCTGGCGAATAATGAAAATCATCTCCCTGCTGGGAGGCTGTTTGTACCAGAACAAATAATAATTACTTTCCCTAGTGTCATATGTGCAGTCCAAGGTCACTGACTCTGCCTCCTGGACAGACATTTGCTGTTGAGACTGAGTGACTGTCTGGGCTGTGCTGGATCCTGTGGGAAAGAGGAGAGAGAGAAGGTACCATGCTGAGGCGTTGAGAGGTCAGCTCAGAGACAAAGCAGACAGACTCTAAAGCTGGTTTCCATCTCACCCAACTTTTTTCTTCCTCATCCAAACCCCAGCTGAAGATATCAACTTTCTGCCTCCAATAGCTGGGCCCAAAGAGGATATTAGATCCCTGTGCTATTCATCTTTCCTCCTACTTCCCGATACTATTGGACACTAGTAAAAGACGTCCTTACCAAGATGGGTAGAGACCACGAGTGCCCACAGCAGGCTGGGCCATGTCATGCTGGCTGCTCTCCTCTGCAAGGTGAAGATCTTTTGTTCTGATGTGGAACTTGGATCTCAGCTGTGCTTAGAGACATGAATGGTTCAGAACAGGAAATGGTACGTCAAGTAGGCTGTTGGTGATGTCTCACTTACAAATGTTTATCAATATCTTTTATCTTTTGCTTCAGAGAATAAAACTTTGGCCCTAATGTCAAATGAAAAAGAAAAAAAAATCATTGTCAGGGCTGTAATTTATTCTGGGATTAAAATGAAGAGGCAAAGAAGCTGGTAAATTGTTTTCAAGATTAAGAGCTTGGCTGCTAACAAAAGGTCAGCAGTTTGAATCCACCAGAAACCCTATGGGGCAGTTCTACTCTCTCCTATAGGGTTGCTATGAGTTGAAATCGACTAGACAGCAGTGGGTTTTAATCTTGGAAAGGAGGATGGTGGGAAAGGCAGACACGGCTAATGCAATGACTTCGATTTTCTCTATAAACTTTCTTTTTTACTTATTTTTAAGACTCAAAGCCAATATCATAAAATGGTCTCTGGATTGTGATAATACAGGTATTCTTTGATTGATACTGTATATTAATCATTTTTCAAATTGATTTATTTTCAAAAATAAACGATGATGATGATGATAGCAACAAAACTAAGCCTAGAAAGAATCGGAACCAGGATCCTGATTTCTTACGACACTGATATTTTGCTCATTTTTTTTTTTTTTTTTAACCCCAAGAATCCCTGGCTTTGGCTGTGTCAAGAAGCTCCATGATACCTGTGGCAAATGCTCCTGTAAGGACTTTTGTGCACATGTATTAATGAATCTGTAACTGAAGAAGCAGAACAATTAACACAGCATTTATTTAGGAGCACTCTGTGTTGTGCATCTCACAGCTTTTCGCTCATTTTCCCTACATGCATTCTCCTGTGAGAGAGGAGAGGTCAGGAGTTACTGTCCCCATTTTATAAAAGTGGCAACTCAGTAAAAATGAAAACTCACAATGTAAGGAACCATGAGTCTCATTTGCATTAATTTTCTCTCCCTGCAGGATTTGTGTCGTTTTTTTTTAATCTTAGATAAGACCATGTTTATGTCCATCGTAATGTGGACTTTTTCGCCTTTAAACTAGAAGGAGAATAAAAGACTGAATTAAAGGCTTACTTGCCCTGAAGGGGGTAGTGGCAGGCCTCACACTGAGTGTGACTTTCACTGTCCCTTCTTGTCTATTATTTCCATTTGAAAAACAGGGCAAATAGTGGGTCTTTACCACAGGCTTTCCTAACTCCAGAGGACTACTTAAAGTACAACCTGGTGAATTGCTGTCGATGGCAACGTTTTCTTGTTTACTTGGTGATTACCTTTCTGCCATGTCTATTATTTTCTGATCAAACTCATGGAAAATTGATAAATATGTTGTTACTTTACAGTTTTCCCCTTTCTCTTCTTCAGCTGGAAACCCTGGTGGTGTGGTGGTTAAATACTATGGCTGCGAACCAAAGAGTCAGCAGTTCGAATCTGCCAAGCACTCCTTGGAAACTCTATGTGGCAGTTCTACTCTGTCCTGTGGGGTCGCTATGAGTCGGAATCAACTTGACGGCACTGGGTTTGGTTTGGTAAGCCCGAAATAGACTGCGTAGCCCTCCCTGCTTTGGCCTTCCTAGACCCATTGAGAATTTGATTCTGGAATGTGGAAATCTGACCTGGACTCTTCACGTAAAGAAATATATATTCCTGTTTTTTGTACGTACTGGGAATGTAGCAGATTCTTCAATATGAGGCAAGCTTTTGCAAATAACTATTGTCAATGGGAAACCCTGATGGCATAGTTGTTGAGAGCTACGGCTGCTAACCAAAAGGCTGGCAGTTTGAATCCATCAGGTGCTCCTTGGAAACCCTATGGGGCAGTTCTACTCTGTCTTTTAGGGTTGCTATGAGTTGGAATCAGCTTGATCCAAGGGGTTTTATTGTCAATGAAAGAAAGCAGTGCCCTCTTGAGGTCATAAGAGAATTACTTAGGCAATTCCTTACTCTGTACAGAAAGAATATGGCTTAGTCAAGAAATCTGTTCTGAAAGTAATATGTTTATATGTGTTTCAAATCTCTATTTACACTCAGCCAAGAGACTTTTATATTTATGATATACTTTATCCTTTCCTTTATTACTGCTTTCTTAAATCCAACTTGTATTTTTGTCTGTTCTTCTCAAAGGAACCTTCTGCAACTGTTAGAACATACTGAATTTTTTCCCTTAATGTTTGTAAAAATGGGTGTGTGTGGGGGGGGAGGGGGTGGTGTCTGACCTCCTCCAACCCCACAAGGGGAAAAGAGACCAAGGTCAATAGCCCAAGGCTGATTCTTATGAGGTGGAGGTCAGACATACCTCCTCTCTCTACCATCTCAATCTCTACCAATTCTGACACCAACTATCTCTCTCACGGCACTTTCTACTGGGTTTGATAATTCATTGCAATGGCCACACAGAACTCACAGACCATACTCACAATTATGGAGTTTATTAGGGAAGTAAGAGTTTTTTTTTTTTTAAGAGTTACAAGTAAGACTCAAGAACACTCAGGATACAATTCTTCCATCAGGCTAGCCTCTCCCCAGCTGTGCTTGAAGGCACACCTCTTTCTGGCCATCAGTCTCTGCCCAAAGGCAGTCAGTTTTCTCTCTCTGTGGGCTGGGAAGCCCACCACGCAGTCTCCTGCTGCTGGGTCTCTGCTGCAAGTTCTCTCCTGCTGGTGTCTCCTTCCTTGGTGGTGGTGGGCTCTCTTCTCTGGTCTGGGTTGGCTCTCTTTTAAGGCAAAACTGATCAGTCCCCTTGGATTACATTATCACACTGTTATCACACGAGATGACTGGGTGGGAATTACATGGACATGGCTAGAAAGGCCACACAAAAGCAATCAATCAGTACACAATCACACCACAATGTTCTTTCAGGAATATGGAATAAATTTTAAGCATCATCTTAGGGCTTTATCAAGCACTTATTGTGTACCTAACACTGGGTGCCAAGAGCAGTAAGAAATGCTGGTGTGTTCAAGGCAAAGTTCCCTCCTCATAGAGATTATAACGTATTTAAGAAGGAAAGGTCAGTACATTAAAACCATAACAGATTCCTTGAGAAAGCATGTCACTAAGAGTCAAATTGTTTGGTTCAGATTCAGTACTGCAAGATATTAGAAGAGAAGGAGTCCAAGGGTTCTGTGACTATGAGACTGACATCTGCTGACTAAGTCATTCTGTTGACCTGGTTGTTGAGGGCCTCTTATGTGGTGCATGCTCTCTGGGCAGCATTAACATGAGACAGAAAGAGCCATGTGCTTTGTGCCCACTCCTGTGGTCCACTCCCATGCCCTTTCCCCACATTTCATTGCCTGTGATTTTCCAGTATTTTTCCTTTCAAGCCTCTGCCCATGCAATGAGGCCACTTGTCACTGAACAGCAGTCTGTGTATGTCATTACTTCAGGTCATGTCTCCCTTCAAATAGTGGAGTACACTGCTAGAAGCTCAGCCCCTTTAGAGAATATACCCTTATCAGGGTCACTGAGAGGGATGAGAGGGCTACAGCAGTCTATTTTGGGCTTATACCAATGCACTGAATTGGTGTAATCCGCCAGGATCCAGTTTATTATTCCTACATTGGATAGGCATTGGGAAGCCCCTAATAGGATCATAATATGAGTCGAGAATGAGGATCAGTGCAACAGAGGCCGATGTCTTGGAATTTGGGCCACTTTTCTGTGCTACTTACTTGTGTCCTCTGGACCTACTTGGGCATGACCCGAAGCATACCATTTCCATTGCTCTACTTGTTTGATCTTATGACTTTGAGGGCCTGAAAACATAGCCATGCTGAATAGCTTGGTTACTTAGTCACTTGATATCCAGTGGTCAGGTGTTCTGTCTGTGCAGGAGACCCTTCACAAACGATGAATAGTCTCTGTAGCTCCAGAATTCTAGAGGTATGTGCTGCAATTGTCCTGTCAGGGCTTGCCAGAGATTTCACGTAGAATGCTTAGTGTTTCCCAATGGGAATTATTTCCTGGTACTTCTTGGGAAATTTCTAAGTTTTCTCAAATCCTGAGAAAAATCAGTCAAGAAATTGGGAAGAATAGATAAAGTAGTATGACTCCTTCTGTGAAAATTAAAGGTTAACAATCAACTTAGAGATGCTACTGGTTTGAAGGAATCCATTGGCATCAAGTCAAAAGCAAGATCAAGAAATGCATGGAGTTGAATGTTAAGGTCAATATTTCAAGGAACAAGATAACGTAGGAGAGAAACTATCACTTCTAATCAGGTCATCTTGCTTGAAGTTCTTACCATGTTATAAGTGTTTGTTGGTAGCTCTGTTGGCAGCCAATAGTGAGTCATTCCTGCAAATAAAATAAATATTAATAAGCTTACACAATTAGTATATTTTATACCAACCACCACCTGTCTGTTGTACTGTGGTGGCTTGCGTGTTGCTGTGATTTTGGAAGCTATGTCAATGGTATTTCAAACACTAGCAAGGCCAACCATGGTGAACAGGTTTCAGTGAAGCTTCTAGACTAAGACAGACTAGGAAGAAAGGCGTACTTCTAAAAATTAGCCAGTGAAAACCTATGGATCACAAAAGAACGTTGTTCAGTTTGCCTGCTTTGGACACATCATTAGGAAGGATGAATTGCTAGAGGAGGACACCGTGATCCTGGATTGCACATACCGGTGGAGTAGAAGGCCAGTGAGGCAAGAGAGACCCTCAGTGAAATGGATTGGTACAACAGCTGCAACAATGGACTTGAATATGCAACAATTGTAAGGATGATACAGGACCTGGAAACTTTTGATTCTATTTTACATAAGGTACCCACGAAGTTGAAGTCAACTAATATGAAAGCTATCTATCTATCTATAGTTTATACGAATTCTATTAGTGGAATTCCAAGAAATAACAAATTTTGAAAACAAAATAAATCTTTAAATTGGCAATTTCAGCATGTGATTCTGTGTTGTGCTGTTAACCTTGCTAAGAGAAATATATATTCAAATATTACTCCATGATGCGTTTTGGTGTTTTCCAGTATTTAAATAATCACTACAGTCTGTAATTCTTTGTAAATACTACTAAAGTTAATATTTTTTATTTACTAAACAACAAATTTTTAAGTGCTTCATAATATAGGCAGTCCCTGTGTTACAAACAAGATCTGTTCCTAAGCCTGCCTTTAAGTTGAATTTGTAGGTAAATCAGAACAGGTACGTATGGTTCTTACTTAGCATCAGTTAGTAAAATGTTTGTCTTAGTATGTATTTTACCTTTCCATGCATATAAAACACTTAAGAAACACTTCCAAATCATGCGATGTTTCCATGAGCACCACAGGGTAGTACATGCATTAGTTATTATGAACTATTGTGTGGATTTAACTCAAATTTTTAATATAATAAGCTTCAAGGCAGTCTGTTCTTAAGTACAAGTTGCCATAAGTCGGATGTTGGTACCCGGGGAATGCCTGTAATGGGTAAAGGATAAGAAAAAAAAAAAAAAAAAGAAAAATGCTGGAAATGTTTAAAAACAGTGTGTAATTTGGGGGGAAAGTCTTAGAATCCTAATTTCTCATTCCTGAATCCCTAAAATTAATATCTGGAATTTGGAAACACTAAGGTCGATTGTTATCTGTCAGGAATACCTTTAGCATAGTTAGATTAGCTGAGTGATATGGCCTGAATGACAGGGGAACTTGCATTGCAGCCTAGGCCTGCAGCAGAGCCCTTTCTTTCTCTGGACCCCACTCAGCATTCTGAAAAAAAAAAAAAAAAAAAAAACTGAGTCACCCAATAAATAGGGTAGAGCAATATTCCCAAGGATGGTATATGCTTCCTCCAAAACCAAACAGTCCCACCAAATGTTGTGCTTCTTTCTTAGTGGTAGGGATACATGTTGCATAACACGCTCTCTACCACATGGGATGTCCTAACATCCATTAAACTTTTGGATCTCCAAAACTTCGCCACTGTGGCAAGACCTTGAACATTCTCAGGTTTACCTTTCATTCTGTTACTCGCGTGTTTTGCTGGGTGCTTAGTCATCTAGTGCTGCTATAACAGAAATACCACAAGTGGATGATTTGAACAAAGAGAAATTTATTCTCTCACAGTCTAGTAGGCTATAAGTCCAAATTCAAGGCATTAGTTCCAGGGGAAGGCTTTCTCTCTCTGTTGGCTCTGGAGGAAGGTCTCTGCCATCAATGTTCCCTTGGTCGAAGAGATTCTCAGAATTCCCAGTGCTGCTTTCCTGGTGGTATGAGGTCCCCAACTCTCTGCTTGCTTCCCTTTTCTTTTACCTTTTGTAACACAAAAGATGGTACAGGCCACACCCCAGGGAAACTCCGTTTACACTGGATCAGGGATGTGACCTGGGCAAGGATGTTACACCCCACCCTAATCCTCTTTAATCACAGGCAGAGATTATGATGTATAACACATAGGAAAAATCACAAAATGGAGGACAACCACGCAATACTGGGAATCATGGCCTAACCAAGTTGACAGATGTTTTTGAGGGACACAATTCAATCCATGACACCGGGGGCGTCCAGAGGACTTGCCATCTTCTGTTCACCAGATCTGACTAACATGATGTTATCTGTGTATCAAAAATCAAAGACTGCAGTCTACAGTATGGATTATACCTCACCATAAAGAAAAAAAAAATCCTCACAATTGGACCAATAAGCAATATCATGATAAATGGAGAAAAGACTGAAGTTGTCAAGGATTTCATTTTACTTGGATCCACAATCAATGCCCACAGAAGCAGCAGTCAAGAAATCAAATGACATATTGCATCGGGCAAATCTGCTGCAAAAGACCTATTTAAAGTATTAAGAAGCAAAGATGTCACTTTACGGACTAAGATGTACCTGACCCAAGCCATGGTGTTTTCAATTCCCTTATATGCATGTGAAAGCTGGACAATGAAGAAGGAAGACTGAAGAGGAATCGACATCTTTGAATTATGGTGTTGATGAAGAACATTGAATATACCATGCACTGCCAAAAGAAAGAACACATCTGTCTTGGAAGGGGTACAGCCAGAATGCTCATTAGAAGCAAGGATGAGGAGACTTCATCGCACATACTTTGTACATGTTATCAGGAGGGACCAGTCCCTGGAGAAGGACATCATGCTTGGTAAAGTACAGAGTCAGTGAAAATGAGGAAGACCCTCAGTGAGATGAACTGACACAGTGGCTGCGACAACGGGCTCAAGGATAACAAAAATTTGTGAGGATGGTGCAGGACTGGGCGGTTTTTTGTTCTGTTGTATATACGGCCGCTATGAGTTGGAACTGACTTGATGGCACCAAACAACAACATCTGTATAATAGACCAGCATGATATACAGCAGAAGGTCCAGATGGTGAAGATCCCTATGGACAATATTGTGACAGAGGGCATGAAAGCCAGCATAGCCCAGGGTCAAGACAGTTATATGTATACTCTGTTCCTCCCTTAGTAAATGTTAACTGCATTTGACTGTCTTGGTTGATTGAGACTGAAAGAGTCTATTTGCTTGATCAATAACCACATACCAAGTATCAGAAGCTGTGTTGATCTATCTCGGTCATGACATTACATCTGGCATAGAAACTGTAATTGGTTTACTAAGTTCCACTGCCATCTGGCATGATCCATTTCATTTTTGCAAAGGAGAATTGAACAGGGAGACGGCGAGTACTGTCAGTTGTCATGGAGTAGATTCTAACTCATGGAGACTCTATGTGTGTCACAGGAGAACTGTGCTTTTACAGGGTTTTCAGTGGCTAAGTTTGTGGCAGTAGATTGCCAGGCCTTTCCTCTAAGGCTCCTCTGGATAGGCTTGAACTTCTAACCTTTTGGCTAGCAGCCAAGCGTGTTAGCCATTTACACCACTGAAGGACTGCATAGTGAGTACAGCCACCCATTTATCCTTTTAGTCCTTGACAGTGACTCTAATCCATGCAATCCTACCAAGGATGTTGTATCACTTCTGGTTTGTTGTCTTGTCTGTCAGCAGCTTCCACATAATCCTTCCCTCCATATGGCTCTTAATTCTCAGGTCATGGAACCAACCTAAGTGTTCTGCCAGCTGCTTAGTTTATTCATCCCAGCGATGCACTCAGGTAGTGGAGAAATGACAACAAGGTGGGTGTGATAATTATCTGGACTCTGTGAAATGGATTTGGGCCTGGACTGTATTTATCTCCTGGCCTCCATCAGCCCCTTCTCTGTATGGGGAGCCAGATGTTTTTTTGTATCCCTTGCTATTACTGTCGGCTTAGAACAGCTCTGGTCTAAGGTAGGTAGCACTGGCAGGAGGCTGGAGGTAGTGAGGAGAGTGAGGTTGTGGCTTCCTCTTTGTAGAGTCACTGCATGCTGGCTACGTCCTTTGACCAGGGTCAAAGCTTTTCCACACTGCTCTCTCCGTCTCCAGTTTCCAGTGTAACATCCTTTTCCCATCACTCCTAGAGGTGAAAATGGTGCTTGCACTGTTACCAACCCCAGAGGTACCACTATACAGTCTGATTTTTCTACTCCTACACACCATAGTATTACCCATTGCCGTTGAGTCGATTCTGACTCACAGCGATCATATAGGACCATAGGGTTTCCAAGGAACAACTGGTGGATTCAAACTGATGACCTTTTGGTTAGCAGGTAAGCTCTTAACCACTGTGCCTCAGGGCTCCATGCACCGTAGAATATAATCTCTTAATTAGACTCTCTTCAAATTACCCAATTTGAGACTGCTAGTTCTTTCCCTCTGGCATGCTGACTGATACTGAGGGAACCTGATTGCACGTATTGAAGTCTTAAAAATCGACTTAGCAATTTCCCTTCTGAAATTAGCTTAAGGAATCATTCAGGGATGTGTACAAGAATGTTTACAAAAGGAGGCTGAACACATAATAGAAAGATGTACTAAATGACTCATGCTGGAATACTTTACAGCTGATAAAAATCATGTTACAGCAGGAGTAAGTTGTAGTAAGAATAGGACTTTACATAAAAATATTTATGGGAGATAGCTACAAGAATCAGCCACAAAACAGCAGGTATGGCAGAATAGCATTTTTATATCTACATATGTACAGTAGTATATAAATGACCTACAGTAAGATGTTAATAGTGGTTTTACCTGGGATTTGGGGAGGTTTTTGTAATTATCTTTTGTACTTTCTTAGTTATGATTTCTAGGATTTCTTTCACTGAACATAAATTAGTTTTTGAAATTAGAAATAAATAAGCAGGCAAAAACAAACTAGCAAACAAACCCAAATCAGAGAGTTTGGGAGGCAGAGAAGGGACATGTTCTCTAAGCTAGAGAGACTTGCTTCCCATAGTTTTAGTTGTTGCCTGAATTCTTGGGCTGGGTCAAGGAGAAGATTGCTTTCATGAGGATGAAAATTTGGGAAAAACAGGTTTTTGGAACATTTAATGAATTCAGTTTTGGACATAAATGGACAACTAAAATAATAAACACCAACAAACAAAATGGAAAAGGTTAAGATCCCTAGAGGCAAGGGCTCGCAGGAAAACTATAAACGTTTACTGGACAGAAGAAATGTTTAGGAAGTTTGACTTGTCACGTATACTACATAAAGGTGAAATGTGATAATACATGTGAAAGCACTTTGTAAAACTGGAAATCACTATTTTTACTATTATTTTAGTATGTAATATAAAGAGACATCCATCTCTCTGTGTTTCTTACATAAGAGATTTTTTTTCCCCAAGAGAAATCAGTGATCCCCTCCCTAAGTTCTCATTATCCTAACCACTCCTCCCCCCACCCATCTGCATAGATGCTGAGGTCTGAGGTTTCTGTAAGCCTCTCCCTGTTGCTCTGCTCACTGTGGGCCACTGAGAGCACAGAAATACAACGCAGCATCGTCCAGCTGTGAGTCTGAGATCCTGAGGCTGAAGGACTTGGCTGCTTTCTGGAAGTTCACAGAAAAGCGATTCTCTGTCGCGTTCTGTTGCTTAAAATCATCCTGGCGAATAATGAAAATCAGCTCCCCGCTGGGTGGCTGTTTGTACCAGAACAAATAATAATTACTTGCCCTAGTGTCATACGTGCAGTCCAGGGTCACTGATTCTGTCTCCTGCACAGACCTTTGCTGTTGAGACTGAGTGACTGTCTGGGCTGTGCTGTATCCTGTGGGAAAGAGGAGAGAGAGAAAGCATCGTGTTGAGGTGCTGGGGATTCAGCTCAGAGACAAAGCAGAGAGACTCTAAAGCTGTTGTCCGTTCCCACCCATGTTTCTTCTTCCTCATCCAAGCCCCAGGCCAAAGGTATCAGCTTTCTGTCTCCCAGTAACTGGGTCCTCTGAGGCAATGCAGTTCCTAGGCTACTAATCTCTCCTGCTTCACAGCCCCCTTGTTGTTGTTAGTTGCCTTTGCGTTGGCTCCTAATCATGGTGACCTTATGTAGAACAGAACGAAACATTGCTTGGTCCTGTACTATCTCCATGATCTTTGATATGTTAGAGCCTATTATTGTTGAGGCTATTGGGTCAGTCCATCTCGCAAAGACATGTACCATCCTTACCAAGACAGGTGGAGACCGCGACGGCCCACAGGAAGTTGACAAGTGTCATGCTGGCAGTTCTCCCTACA
Organism: Elephas maximus indicus; assembly: GCF_024166365.1. NCBI lineage: Eukaryota > Metazoa > Chordata > Mammalia > Proboscidea > Elephantidae > Elephas > Elephas maximus. Next base: position 33,535,443 of record NC_064828.1, on the reverse strand, counting down.
GGGTGAGAAGTCTGCCCTGATCTGGCTTGGTGACACTTCTGCTTCACAGCAGGAAATGGCATGACAGGTGGGTGGGCAATTTTGCCCTATTGAAGAATGCTTTTCCAATACTTTTTGCTCTCTCTTTCAGAAAATTGGCCATTGGTTAAAATTTTAAATGAAAGTGAAAACTGTTTTCTGAGTTGTTTTATTCTAGGACTACAATCAAGAGGAAATGGAGTTGGCAAATTTATCTGTGGTCATATCAGACCTTATCCTGGAGAGGGGAATGGTGGGCCGAAGTAGCAGTGTTCCATCTAAATAATGGCAAGCTTTTTGTAGTTTTTAGTTTCTTTTTTAGTAAAAATTACAAGACAAATACAGTAAAAATGTGAACAATTAATTATGGATGATGAAAATGCACATGCTATATTAACGTTTTCAATTTTTTATATTTTTATGACTTCTTGAAATAAAGAGCGAGACAAAAGATCTACGCTAGTACTTAATTCAGAGTTAAGTGGAAGCAGAACATGGAGTGTCTCATCATGTTTGTGTTTTCCGTGGAGACCTTGTTTTATAAGACCTTGTTTGTGCTGTATCAAGGAGCTCTGAAATAACTGTTGCAGTTTCTCTCTCTTGCAACTTCAGGTATCGAAGCTCTCGTCAGCACTGGATTGCCTCAAACAACACATGTCAAGAGTTGCTCTCCTCATTCCCTTACAGAAAATATTGTGAGCAAAGAACTCTTTAGAAACCTCTTTATAGCTTATTAGGAGTCCTGATGGCGCAATGGTTAAGCTCTCAGCTGCTAGCCACAGGATTGGTGGTTAACATCTACACAGTGGCTCTGCAGGAGGAAGACCTGGTGATTTGATTCTGTAAAGATTACAGCCAAGAAAACCCTATGGGGCACTTCTGCTCTGTCGCATGGGGTTGCTATGAGTCAGAATTGGCTCCATGGCGCCCAACAACAGCAACAACTATGTTTTATTAGAATTTTGCATTTCTGGAGGAAGTGATAGGAATACTTACATGACCCCAGAGTTGTAACAGAATGGCCTTGTTACATGTGAGTACTGTCTGGGGAGAACGGATTCGCTGTAACACGGGGGTAGGTGGCTGACCCTCCCTATGGAGAATTGTGCAGAAAGCCTTGAGATTTGGGCCCAGCACTGAATGAAGCTACTAAACTTCCCTTACGCTCCAAAGCACAGTTTGGTGAGAATGAAAGCAGAGGCACCAGAATTTCTTCTAGAGTTTCTTCATCCTTGTCCCATGATTTGCATTCCTGTATCTTGGTTTTGGATCCCCAAAAGTCAACTGTGATACAAGGATTTATGTGAAAATAAATTCTTTGCAGGTGCTTCTAGGAAACATTGGTGGGAAGTTAATCAGGGAAGGGAAGGAATCCAATACAGATTGTGTCATTAAACTAGTTAAACACTATGAAAACCGGAGCTTAATCCAGCTGGATAACTCTGGGAGACAGTGTAACACACCTAGGAACATTATCCTAAATGAGGCATCTCTGGTTGAGGGGCATTAACCCTCTGGCATTTCTGGCTTACCCTGCATGCTGGTCTCGTGTGCTCCCATGGCCCTAAAATAGTGCTCATAGTTGCTAGGTTTTTCAGCAATCAGTGTTTGGTGCATAGAGCTGACCGCCAAGAGGATATAGGTGGGCCAATGATAGTATCTGTATGGTCCATCTGTGCACTGCTCAGATACAATTGTGCTCTAAGTCAACTCTGATCACTAGTAATTAAAAAAAAAAAAAATACATCAAAGCATCCCCCAGCTGTGAATCTGAAATCCTGAGGCTGAAGGACTTGGCTGCTTTCTGGAAGTTCACAGAAAAGCGATTCTCTGTTGCGTTCTGTTGCTTAAAAGCCTCCTGGCGAGTAATGAAAATCATCTCCCCGCTGGGAGGCTGTTTGTACCAGAACAAATAATAATTACTTTCACTAGTGTCATAAATGTGTCCAGGGTCAGTTTCTGTCTCCTGGACAGACATTTGACAAAAAAAGAAAAAAAAGTAGAAAGAAAACACCCAAGAATGACCAGACCCGTGGGGAAAAAAACAAAACAAAACAAGACTAAAGGGGTGCATCAGCCCTGGGGCAGGGCCTGGAAGTTAGGATGGTAGGGAACCCAGGTTGGGAAGGGAGAATGTCGACATGTCATGGGGTTTTTAACCAATGTCATACAACAACGTGTGTACTAACTGATGAGAAACTAGTTTGTTCTGTAAACCTTCATCTAAAGTTCAATGAAAAAAAAAAAAGAAGAAAAAGCTTTCAACAGTAAGGCTAATATTAGTGGGATAAGTTACAGTTATTACAGTTAATTCCACATCTGTAATTCATATTTATCATCTTTTATCTACCTTTGTACCGCCCATTTTTGATTATCCTTACCTTTGGCCAAGGTTTCTATTGGTCTTGAGTTCCTTCCCTGGGAGGTAACTTAGACTTTCATCCCTAAGGGCCTTACTCAAGGGCCTTAAGCAGTTGGTTATTCTGCCCCGGGCAGGTCATTGTTGCTACAACCACCTGTTTACAGCAGTCACAGGGCATGGAAAAACCAAAAGGCATCCTAGTGAAACCCCTGGGTTTTAGACACATTTTCCCAGCTCCCGTTAGATAGCCACAATCTTATATCCTCATGATAATCAGAATCAACTGCCTCTCCTGGGGTAGTAACTCCTTTCTTGGTTTTCTGGTCTACTGTCATGATCAGGTGATAGCTGTAACTTTAGGTTTTGTGAAAATCTTCCTATGTCCCTGGTAGAAACATTTTCCTTCCCCATTCCCCAAAGGGAAACAGAAACTCTAGTATAACAGAGCCTAAAGCTGTGTGAAAGGAAGCACAAAATCCCCAAATGTGTCACTGAAAGAGGAGTTGATGGGGAGACAGTCCTATTTCCACCTCTTGGTCCCCAGGCTCATGTACTTTACCTAACAGGGACATATTGCCATCTTGAAGAGTTGCTGTCCACCTTACAGTGTTATCCCTAAGCGGGTGCTTTAGCTGAGCCATTGAGTGGCCATTCCAATATTCCATCAGACTAATGATTTGTGGATAATGCTGTATGTATTAATATCAGTATACCCAATGGTCACATGCCTCTTGTCATACGCCATGCTATAAAGTGGGTCCTTTGGTCCAAGGGGATGTGAGAGCTCATGACGATCATGGATCAGACACTCTGAGCCCTCAGTTAGTGCTGTTTTCTGTGGCACTGCTGGAAGAGAAGGAAAACCCAAACCAAGAATATGTATTAACCCCAATAAGAAAATATTTCTGCCACCTCCAGCACGGAAGTGGCCCAATGTAATCAATTTACCAACATATGGGTGGTAGGTCTCCCTGAGGGGTGATTCCATATTGAAAGCTCAGGGTTATTGCTTCTGCTGACAGGCCGGATATTTGGTAGCAGAAGTAGCTAAGTCAGACTTGGTGAGAGAAAACTCATGCTGCTGGGCTCATGGAATGCCTCTATTCTGTCACTTTGGCTAATGTATTCACGGGTCTGTTTTTCAAGCACAGGAACGGACAAGGGCAGAGGCTGGGTGACATCTCCTGGATGAAACACCCTGCCCAACTAGCTGTTCAGCGCCTCCCCTATAGAGTGCTTTCTGGTGGGTATTGACAGGAGACACAATCATCTGAAGAGTTTGTGTCTATACTCATTGCTCCTTTAATTCTGGGTCCCCTTAAATATGATAGAATATCACCTCCTCCCACACCACCTTGCTTGGGGTTCTGACCCTAGAAAAGGGCAGGATGCTTTTCAAAGACCCACTGTTTATAACCTCTAGTCACACTCCCTTTGACTCTTACTATCCAGCTGGTTGAACTTCTGAGTAGGAATCCCTTTTCACAAGTCCTTTACAAACTTTTTACCCTTCTCCCTCAGGTTTTGGTACTTGATCTTTTAAGCCAATCTTTTTGAAACACGAAAAAAAAAAGATTTTTTTTTCAGTATAGAATTTGAACTTGATGGCTTTCAAGATACTGTGTTTTCTATAGATTTATAAAAGTGTACAATGGAGCTCAAAAGCAAGAATTTTCCTCTGTTCTCTCTTTGTTCTTTAGTGTTCTTTCTGATACTAAGCTCCAAGTTTTGGACCAGTTTTATCAGAGTCAGGGATTCATACTGAGAAATACATTAGATAGTCTCTCAAAACACCATTCCTCTGCACGTGGTCTTCAAATGAAACAGTTGGCATTATGTCATAAATAGCCTCTCGCATTTCCCTTGGCTTGCAGAAAAGTAAAAGGAGGTGCCCCCAGAACCGCTATAAACAGAGATGTGCTTGGACCTGTGCAAGGTTTGGGTACAGGGTGCAGGTGGCTGAGGTACACCGTGTGTTTGCTGCGCACAAGAATACGGCTGAGTCGAGGAGCTGGGAATCCTTCACATGCAGGGAGAAGTGCTGGTCTCTGTTGTTAAGCCTGGCTGTGAATCTTTCCCTGACCTTATGGGGCACGTTGGATAGCATGTCTATCAGGGAGGTGAGGCCATGCCCAGGATCCTGCCTGTACCATTGGAAGAAATTTGAAGCACTATCTCTGTAGCTGCAGTTCAATGTGAAGCCCTCGCCTTCCTTGACTCGCAGGGCGGGGGGACTCTGCTCCACCTGCGCTTGTCCACTTGAACCTGTTCAGGAGGAATGAAGACTTTCATACTTCAGAAACTGTTCCCCTCCACCCTGAATTTTCCTTAATTGTTTCACACTCCTTTTAATGAACCCCAGATTGTCCTTGGGATTCTTCAGGTCTCATTGCCAGAGTTGCCCCCACATTCCCTTGCCTGTACCCTTCCTTCCCACCTCCACCCCAGCCTCACTCACAGGTGAGCTGCACACACAGGAGTGTCAGCGAAGCCCTCAGGCGATCCCCCATTCTTTCTTCTTTCCAGAGTGTCTGAGGATTCAGTTTGGAGGTCTGGAACTGACCATGTTCAATGGGTCTAGATCACTGCTCTAGATTTTAGTGCGGAAGCCCCCATGGTCTTCACTTCTGTTTTCTCAACCAATCAAAATCTCACTTGTCACATTAAACACATCACTGAATCTGCCCCGTCTCGCTCCCATTCACACTCTTCCAGGGGCCAGCCAGTCATTTCTGCCAAAGGAAATGCTGCCCCCATGTGGTCTAAACTTTTTTATTTAAACTAATTTAAATAAATGATTTTTATTTTATGGAACGATTTTATTTATGTACTCCTTAATGCAAAGTAATTCAGTATGCTAAATTTTGAAAAGATAGAACATATGGAGAGGCAAAAAGCAAGCAAGCAAACAAACAAAAAAAGAAAACAATCATAGCGTCAAAACACTCTCCAGGGATGACTGTCTATCTTTTAAACCTGAAATTCCTTTCCTTCCTCTCCTCACCTTTAATGGAAATCTGTGAAAAAATTTTTCTGTGTATGACAGTGTACTAGGCTCTGAGGGGTATAAGTAAAAGATTTAGAGAAGACCTGGTTCTTTCTTTCAATTGGTTAGCACCTATCATGGCTTTCTGTCATTCCAAACAGTATTATATTAGTTAAAAGAGTTAGGTCTTTCCCATACTCTCTCTAAAAAATACGAAGCAAGAAAATATATGCTTTCAGGTGCCAGAAAGCAACCTGATATCTGACTGATTTGGAAAATACTAGGGTCTCCAAAAGAATCTAAGTGCTTCTTATATTTAGATCTGGATACTTGTGCAGACTCCGGTAATTTTTTATATTTTGCATATTAGTTATCTGAAACCCTGTTTGATGGTCTGCTGTATTTTTAGAAAGGATTAGGAATTCAGGAGAAGGAGCGGTGAAGGAAGAAAGTTCTGTTCTTTCCACTCGGTGCCCACCCTGCTGACTCTAGTGCCTATCACTTAACCGCATATTCTCAGCTGTATTCCTTTTTTTTTTTATTCCTTGGATAAAGCCCTGGCCCTGACAAATCTATTCCCCTCTCTCCCTTTCTCTGTTTCTATTTTGTGGGGGTGAGGTAAGTAGCTGAGAGTCTGTAACATGTAGAGAGCTATGATCTTCTTTAATGTTGATGGTAAACGTTAATCTTCTGTTCTTCTTTATGTATGAAATTATGTCAAATACAGAGGCTCGGCTCCCCCTAGCATTCTTTCTGAAGCACTGCATAATAATGGGCAGCATAGTTGTACCTGAGATTGGTGTTACTCCCTCTTGGAAATGCAGGCTTCCACGAGAACTATACCTTCCCCTGTCCTCTACGTCTACTTGAGAAGAAAACAATAGACAGGGGGCGGTCGCTGGAGAATATGGCTCTTCCTGTATTGCTCCCCAGGAACTTGATGATCATTATTTCTCCCAATCAAAGCTTCCCCAAATCACATCAAGTTTGGAACCACAGAAGTGCTAGCAAAACTTCTAGCTGTCCTCTTCATGATTTCTCTTATTGATGAGGCTCATTGCCTGGAATGCTTCCAAAGGAATTCTAGTCTGGAAAGAACAGAAGAAGCTGTTCCAGTTGCTTGGAAGAAGTACCATTTTACTGAGAGTTTCTCTAGGAATTTTCTTCTATCATAACTCAGAGGTGACAATTTCAACATTCCAGGTGAGAAGGAGTAGGAATAGGCCTAGTTAAAGATAATATGACTCTCTTGAGCAATGAGAGACAGGAGTTGTAGCAGGTTAACAATAAATGTTGAGTGTCTGCTACCTAAAGTGCATTCAACTTTAAGTCTGTGGGAATGTTTTGCAAAACGTACTAAAGAAAAAAAAAAATTTTTTTTTTTTTTTTTGAGAGAATGGGCTAATTATACAGTTGGGGAGAAAAGAAAAAACACACATATAAGGTTAACTAACTCTAGGGGGCAGTATATGACAGACATCAACATTAATTACTTTAAAAGCATAAAAGCAAATTATTTGCAAATAAGAGATAGTAGCTTAATAACTGTCAAAAGTGCTAGGGAGAAAATTCATATAATCATCTCCATTGATGTAGAAAAGGTGCATGACAAAATACAACACAAATTAATGTTAAAAACACTAAAAAATTGGAATTAATAACTAGTTCCTTAACATGAAAAATGTGTATGCCACAACCCCAGAACCAGCACCTACCTTTTGGGAAACACTAGAAGCTTTCCTGTGAAAACTAGGAGAAAAACAATAGTTTTCACTACTTCCACCACTATTTAAGATTGTGTTGGAACTCCTAGCTAATGCAGTCAAGCCAGAGAAAACAATTAGAAGCATAAGAATTGGAAAGAAAGAGGTAACATATCATCTGCATATTTGCAGATGATATGATTATCTATCAGACAACACAAAAGAGTCAGAAGAAAAACCACTGCAAACATGCAGGTTAAAATACAAGCAATTTTTTAAAGCATTAGCAAAAAACAGTTAAACAGATTTACTGTAAGAAAAGAACACATTCTCCTGTTGGAAAAAAAGAAAAAGAAAGTTCTTAAATGCAAATTAAGATTGGGCAGACAGGTCTTTTAAATGGAAAGAAAATCAATGATTAGATCCAATAGCATATTGAAGTTTGACATATGATAAAGACAGCATCTCAAATCAGTACATGTGTGTGTGTAAGTGGGTGGGGAGGAGATGACTTTCCAGTAAGTATGTAAGGATAACTTGCATACTTTGTAAATATAACATTGCTGGTTGTGCCTCATTTAGACCAACACTCTTCAACCTGGGATTCCTGTACTCTTGGAGGTATATGAAGACTTTACAAGAGTTATGCAGGCAAAGATATCCTAAAGGAATCCATTTTCCAGTCCTCAACTTTTGTATATTTTATTTTCTAAAATGGTCTGCCCTAGAACAAACTAGAGACTCAGATGTCAAGCTGCTTTACTTTTCCCATTTCCCATTCTACAATCACCCTTCTCTCAAAAAAAGAAAAAGAAAAAAAATTGTACATCTCAACCATCCTGACTCTTGCTATGGTGCCTTGCTTCAGGGTGATAAAATCTCCAGGATCAAAAAAAAAAAAAAAAAAAGGGGGGGGGGACAATTCATTAGCTTTTGGCTTCTGAGGGACAGCCCTTAACATCTAAGTAAGAAATACGGCAAGATAGGAATATATTTCAACAAAGCAAAATTCTCGAGGTGAGACTCTTTGCCTTATTTATCTAGCTTAGAATTAGAATTCAGAAATGAGTTGGTTGTCACTGGGACTCATCATGTAACATCCTTATTTGAACTGAAAAATAAAGTCACTCTTTTTCTGATACAAAATAAATTTATGTGGCCAGTTTGGCAGTGTAGGATGTGGGAGAAAGAGAAGAGTTAAAGAAGACTCCAAGTTTTTTGGTCCCAGTAAACAGATGAATTGTTTTGTCGTTTCATTGAGATGAGGTAGAGTGGGGGAAGGGTCTATGGGGAAGAGAATTGTGAATTGTTTCGAGTATGTTAAATTTTAGATGCCAATGGGACATCCAGTATAGATGTTATATATATGTTACAGGATATATGAGTGTGGCTTTCAAAGAAGAGGCTCGGGATGGAGGTATAAACTTGAGTGTCATGAATGTACAAAAAAAAAAAGCCAAACCCATTGCCATAGAGTCAATTCCGACTCATAGCTACCCTACAGGCCAGAGTAGAACTGCCCCATTGAGTTTCCAAGGAGCACCTAGTGGACTCGAAATGCCGACCTGTTGGTTAGCAGCTGTAGCACTTATCCACTATGCCACCAGGGTTTCCTCATGAGTGTATAGATGTTATTTAAAGATGAGATCACTTAGAGAGTGGATGTAGGCAGAGAAGTTTGAGGACTGAGCTCTGAGACAACCAACATCTAGAGGTCAGGAAGAGGAGGACAATCTCAAAAAGGATATTGAGAAGGAATGTCTGATGAGGTAGAGAAAGAAAACCAAGGGAGTGTGGAGTCCCAGAATTCAAGCAAAGGTATTGTTTTTTGAGAAAGAGAGAGTATCCATAATGTTAAATTCTTCTGAGAGATTGAAATGGTAACTGAGCATTGGATTTATTGATATGAAGGTCATTGGTGACCTTGGCAAAAACGGCTTCTGTGGAATAGTAGGAATGAAAATCTGATTAGAGTGGATCCAGGAAAGAAAGGAAGTGAAGAGAATGGGTTTAGAAAACTTTTTCCCTCTAAATTTTATTTATTTTGTTGTTGAGAATATACACAATAAAACTTAGAATGATTCAATTTTCTAAAGGAATTACATTAGTAAGAGGGACAAGGGACAACAGACTGTAAACTGTTTTTACCCAATGAGCCACTAGTCCCAGTTCTAGGATTCTATCTTAATAAAATGGTGAGAAATTCTAATGAATGTTAATACTTTAAGCATCATAATGCTATATAAAATGATTAAAAATGGGAAGTAAAATTAAAATATCCAACAAGAGGAAAATTTTAAAGTTAAGTATGGAATACCTATGGTGTGAAATAGTAGATAATCAATTCAAAACTATGACTTCAAGGCATTTTTAGTGCCAAAGATGAGGCTGTTAATAAAAGGACATAAAATTGTTCCTACCATACTGATTTAACAATGTGTAAAAAACATAAAAATGATAGAAACAAGTAAAAATAATGAGTGCTCATGTCTGTGTCACATTGAAGCCACCGCCCAAGCTTCCCGGCTCTGCTGTAGTTCCCCCCTGGCAGCCAGCCAAGCCATGGTTTCTAACTAGCTTGGCCCAGCTGCACCTTGGGCTCTAACTGGTTTCAATTTGCTACCAAAATTCTGCGCAAGTGCAAACCAAGATATCAGGGCATGCGCAGAACCTGAAGAGCCGTGGCCCCCGAAACTTGACCCAGACCTGAACTTCACAGGAGAGGAAGATGCTGTGCTGCACACAGCTGCACCCCAGCCAGTTTGCAAAGCGACAGTTCCCTTCCTTTGCAAATGACTCAGTACCTGGATCTCCAAATATGGGCATGGGAGGAACCTGGGTATCGGATTTTGGACTCCAATCCAGCCTCTGGGGACTGGAGGCATAAAACCTCCAAGCTCCTCTGGGGCTGGGAGCTCCTGGTCTTTCAGCTGCTAGGCCCCAGTTGCTTCCTGTTTGTGCAAACAATAAATTTCTACCTTCTGTTTCCCTTGCACCTGGTGGGGTGGCATCTGTCTTATTTTGACTGGCTAACCCTGGTGGCATAGTGGTTAAGTGCTATGGCCACTAACCAAAAGGTTGGCACTTCAAATCCACCAGGCAGTCCTTGGAAACTCTATGGGGCACTTCTACTCTGTCCTATAGTGCTGCTATGAGTCAGAATTGACTCACGGGCAACAGGAATGCTTATGCACTATAAATTCAGCTCATAAAATAGTACAAAATAAAAAATTGTCCTCCCCCATTTTAGACTGTATTAAGTATGGCTGTATTGGTGTAAGTGACAGAATCTCAACTCATGCTGGCTTGATCCGAGGAAAGAGTATATTGATTGCTGTAGCTCCAGGCAAGGCTGACTCTCTAGGCTCCTGTGATGCTATAAAAAATCTTTATTTCTCCACATCTCGGCATTATCTTTCTCCACTTCTTAGGCTAATATGTGAATGATGCCCCCACAGAGTTGTGCGGTGAATAACTTGTACAACTCACGATAATAGGTGGCCGCTCTGCTGGGCAGAAAAAAACAGCAAAACCACAAATGTCCACTAAAATGAATCTGTGTTATAACAGAGACTTGTTGTTTGCATCTTTGTACTTGGAGGTTGAGATGCTGTAAACCTATCCTGCTGGACAGAAAAAAATCAGCAAAACCACAAATGTCCACTAAAATGAATCTGTGTTATATTCGTTTGTTTTTTGCATCTTTGTGCTTAGAGGTTGATATGCTGTAAACCTATTCTAATATCTCTTTCAATTTTGACCATGATAGATTAAAATAAATCTTGAAAGTGCCCTCTCTGTCCATTCCTGATTCTCGTCCCTTTCTCCAAAATTGTTCTTGGCCCCTCCCACCCCTTCTAGATCCCAAATGAGTCTATAACATTACCCAACATTCTTCCCTTGATGAAAGCAATAGTGAGTAGGATTCTTCTAAATCTACTGGTTGCTTTTCTAGGATGTCCCATCTGGGCTAGACATTCGATAAAAATAAAAGGTGCAACTCTGGAAATTTCCACATCTGTCACATCATCTGTCATTGAATAATAAAACAGAAAGTCTTTTATTCAGTAAGGTTCTCTTTCTCACTATTCTCAATTTTTATTTCTAAAGACTGCCTTTCTCTTTCTGAATGATGTACAAATAAGACTCAATCACTAGAAGACAGAATAACCTCGTTTTACTATGGTGTTTATGTCTACTTTTTATGTGCTTCCTTCGTTCTCAAAACCTGTATCTCCAAAAAGAAAACTGGAGCTGCACGACCCCCTAAAAGTTTGGCATGTTGCTGCCTGAAGAACCATTCTTTTTTATGTGCCTCAAATGGTGTTTTACTCTGAATAAACCAAATCAGACAACAAACATGTTTGTGATGATAAAAGTAAGACACTGGCGGATAAATTAGAAATTAGTCCTGATGTCTAAGGACTATCTGCTTGAATTATCCTCATGGCAACTCAATACCCTGGAGACCAGGGAAGTAGATGGGAACATATCTGAATCAGGCCTGTGCAGGCTCTGAGAGAAGTAAAACCTCACATGAATTTGTGAGCCATTTTCAACAAAAGGGGTTTTCTTGTCAGACAGGGAAGAGAAAAAAGTGTAAAATAAAACAGAATGTAGCTATGTGTTTATTTGTTAGATCTGTATTATTTGATGCAAAATTTTATCCTCTGTGAGATGAATAAATGCAGAGATGCTATTGGTCTGCCCCTTGTACACGTGAAAAACCGTGTTGAAGAGTGATTGTAAAATGGCAGCACATTTGGAAAAGTGTTTAGATTTTTCGTTTCCTACAATATGTGCTATTGGTTGGTGGTAGAATTGCTCAGAAGAAAGAGAATTTATCTGTCTATTGAATCGAATATTATGGAAATCCAGTTTTTTCATAAATTCAGAAATGTGCTTGGAAAAGTAAATGTTTGATACTACTTAACAGTTTATATTTAGATTAATGGCACCTTATGAAAAACAATTTCAAAATACTCAGTATTGTCTATTGTAAGGATAGAAAATCTCATGTTTTCTCTTGGTTCTGGAATGAAAACCAGTTCCGAGTGGTGTACAGTCTTCTTACACTAACAGTTGCTTCAAGCTAACATTCCACCTTATCTCCCAGTACTTCCCTGTAAAAATTGTTTCTTTTGGTCATGTTTAAAAACTTTTAACTCCTCAAACTCATTTTGCTTATTATTTCTTGACCTTTGCCCTTGATAAGTTTATCCTGCCTGGAATGTGTTCTTTTACAATCTCCCTCATTTAAAATTCTGTGCATGCTCCAAGTACAAACTCAAAATCCATTTTCCATGAAGCCGGAAGTGATCTTTTATCTTTGGCGAATTTTGCAAGCTCTTTGGTTGTTCAATTCTTTTATGGCATGGCTCTTTTCCCCCCACATAAAACTTAAGTTTTTAGTTTTACACTAAAAGAATATCATATCATTTTGATATTCTTTCTGCAACATCACTGAAAAATAGGTGTTCCACTTTTCCTTGAGTATTTTCAAGAATAAGGAATATATTACACTGTAAAGCACTCTGTTTTGTTTTGGGGAACCTCTGATTGACAGTTCTTCATAGTGAGCTGAAATTTGGCTCTATATAAATTCTAACCATTGGCTCTAAATTTATGTTTGGAGCCACGTGGGTGTAAATGTAATCATTCATTCAGCCATCAGTCAGTGAGTGCTTATTAGTAGGAAAAAACTGATGTTGTCTTCACAAGGGTTACATCTAGTGAGAGAGCTCTTCTCGTGTCTGTTAGATAAGCTCATGTGTATAAGCATAATGCCTAAAATACTTTTATATTGCCTATTTTTTTTTTTTAACAAAGTGTATACAGAGGAGGAAACAGAAAAGCCTCAGATATGACTTATGAGAAACACCACCATTTTGTGCTGATTAGAAGGAGAAACTAGTGAGTCACCCTTCTTGAGGGTTTGTGTACAGACTGAAGGTGCCTGATATTCCCATGGTTTTAGGGCAGAAGTTGGTGGCTGAATCTGTGACCCCCAGAGAGCTATGCCATTCTCTTCTGGCTGATTGGAGCCCTGGCTCTTGCTTTCTGCTGTATCTCTGAAGTAATGAAAACTATCAGGACAAGGTCTTTCCTAGGATTATGTCTGAACCATAAAGACTTATAAATCAAAATCCTTTGTCTTCTGGTCCATTCTGACTCACAGCAACCTTCTAAGCCTGTTGCCATCCAGTTGATTCTGACTCATAGTGAACCTATAGAACAGAGTACAACTGCCCCATAGGGTTTGCAAGGAACAGCTGCTGGATTCGAACTGCCAACCTTTTGATTAGCAGCCATAGCTCAACCACTGCCCCACCAGGGCTCTGTAAACACCTATAGTCTTGTGTAACTGCAGTTAGAAACAGAGCCCTCTTCTTCCTAGATGCTCGTGGACTGTGGGCTCTGCTCTACTTTCTGTTGGCTGCTCTTCCCTGTTCAGATAGAGAAACAGACACAAAAGACCAGCCACCAGCTTTCCACTTATTAGATGATTCCTTTTGTTTTCCCAGCCTCCTGTTCCCTGCTGGTGAGCCAGAGTCAATTTATTCTTCCTTCAGTCTTTTTGGGAATGCCGTCTGGATATTCCTCTTCTCTTGTTCAGAAACATTCCAACTCACACCTTCATTGAAGCACTGGAGCACCAAGGAAGGTCTTTGGGGGTGTTACTCATGCTTCTTCCCATCTTGAGAAAATAATACGTTCACTAAAGGTCCAAAATATGGCCTTATTAGCATTATTATCTTGCTTTCAGAACTACTGGCCAATCATAGCCAAGTCTCACTCTTTCACCACTCTTACCTTCCCTACTAACCAAACAACATTCAAACATAGGCAGGAAGAAACACATAAACAGATACACACACCCTTGCAGTTATACACTGAAAAACTATCTATCCATTCAATGAGGAAAGAAGAGTCTCTTCAATAAATGGTGCTGAGAAAATTGAATTTCCACATGCAGAAAAATGAAACATGATCCACGCCTCACATCATACACAAAAACAAATACAAAAGGGATTAAGGACCTAAACATGCAAACTAAACCATAAAATTCTTAGAAGAAAAAGCAGGGGTGACGCTGTCAGGCCTAGTTTTCGACAATGGATTATCTAATATATTAACAAAAGGACAAACGACAAAAGACAAAATAAATAAATGGGACCTCATAAAAATTAAAAACTTTTCTTCATCAAAAGACTTTATCAAAAAAGTGAAAAGACAAGCTACCCACAGAGAATATTTTCAGAAACCATATATCCGACAAGAATCTAATAAGCAAATAATATATAAAACTTTGACAACTTAACAACAAAAAGACAAACAACCCAATCAAAAATGGGCAAAGGATTTGAATAGACATTTCACCCAAAAGAACTTTCAAATGGTCACCAAACACATGAAAAGATGCTCAGCGCCATTAGTCATCAGAGAGATGCAAATCAAAACTATAAAGAGATACCATTTCACTCCTGCTAGAATGGCTAAGACAAAACAAACAAGCAAACAAACAAAAGAGCTGGAAATAATAAATGTTGGCAAGGATGTGGGGAAACTGGAACCTTTACGCATTACTAGTGGGAATGCAAAATGGTACAGCTATTGCGGAAAATAGTGTGTTGGTTCATCCAAACACTAGAAATAGAACTACCAGCAATTCCATTCCTAGGCATATACCCAAAAGAATTGAAAGCAGAGACTTGCACACAAGTGTTCATTGCAGCACTATTCTCAGTAGCCAAAAGGTGGAAATGACCTAAATGTTCATCAACAGATGAATGGATAAACAAAATGTAGTACATACATACAATGAAATACTACTCAGCCAGTCAGAAAAATGAACTCCTGATACATGTTACAATACGGATGGAGCTAGAAGACATTATGCTTAGTGAAATAAGTCAATCACAAAAGGACAAATGTTGTGTGACCTCACTTATGAAAAGACAAGAAAAGGTAAAAATATCGAGAACAAAAGTTTATTAGTGGTTACCAGGGGTAGGAGGAAGGGAGAAAAGAAGGGGGTTAATGATATTGGAAATACCACATTGATTAAAGGTAGTTGCACAGGTGATTACTGTAACTGCTGCCAATAAGTTGTACACCTGTAAAAAGGTAAATTGGCAAAATTGTGTGATTACAACAATAACAAAGGCAACAAAAAAGAGTAGCTGCCGAGCCTGCTAAGTACAACCAAATGTCTCATGGAATTTGGTTTCTTGGTTTGGAGGTATAGGTCATAGTTTCATGGGTCATTCCAATTAATTGACCTAATAATATTTTTAGTGCTTCTGTTCTACCTCCCAGTTCAATGCATATTGCCTGGGGTCTTAAAAGCTTGCTAGTGGCCATCCAAGGCATAACAATTGATCTCTATTCACCTGGAACAACAGAGGAAGAAGAAGAGTCAGGAATAAGAAGAGGAAATGGAATTGTGGCTAATTGCCTCCAGGAACAACTGCCCCTTTTGCCATGAGACCAGAAGAACTGGATGGTGCCTGGCTACCTTTGCTGAACATTTTGATCAAAGATTTCATAGAAGAATCCTTATCAAAATGGGGAAAATGCAGACCCAAATTTCAAATTCTCATAGACTCCAGACTTCTTGGAGACAGAGAGGTTGGATGAACCCTTGAAACTATTGCCCTTACATGATCTTTAAACTTTAAACCAAAAATATCCCCTGAAGTCTTAAAATAAAAAAATACTTTAGCTTAACTAGTATAAAATGTCTGCCTTGAGCATTATGCTCTTTTCAGAACTCTTTATATGGGATCAAATTGACAACAGCAACTCGAAAAATCTGAACCTTAGGGGACAGTGAATGTATGTTAATGGGGTTGAGAATGGTTACACAATTCAAAGAATATAATCAATGTCACTAAGTGGTACTTGTAGAAACTGTTGAAATGGTGTACGTCTTGTTGTGTATATTCTCAACAATAAAATTATAAACAAAAGAAAACAAGCTATCCTTTTCCAATGGAGAGAAAGGAAAATACTAACTTCAGGTGGGCTCACACAGCACAGGTGCTGAGAGGATCCCAAATTATCTTATTCCCCCAGCCAGGGCTTCTCAGTAAGTACTCTGGTGACAAGGGTCAGAAGCCTTTATTCATGTCTCCACTAGGGCCACTGACTCTGTGTAAGCAAGTCTTAACTGGATGATGGGAAACCAAGCTGAGGTAGGCACACTGACAGCACTCCTAAGTTGAATGACTTTTGGCTGAGGTGAAAGTATGTCTGCTTATCTTCCTTTTTGAAAAACAATTGCTGAAGATGCTAAATTAGAGTGACTTTTAAACAGATGGTAGGAAAGAGATGGTAGAACATTTCTTAAGTAAACAGAATGTTTAATTAAGTACTGTTATCACTAATCTTTGATTTTTATTTGTGTCATTCACTGACTCTCAGAACACAAAGATTCTCCTAGCAGTTTTTGGATATAGACTTGCTCAGAATCCAATTTTGTCAAAGGCCCAACAAACTCATCAGTGCTGTCTTCTATCTCAGTTTTACATATTTTACTGACATCGCCACAGTACAAAGGGTAATTAAAAGGAATATCTTAATGCTATACTTTAATACATTTTAATAATAATATTTTCTTTCAGAAATCCTGTTTACCAAAGCCAAGGAAGAGGATGAGGAGGAAACATTTCTAGTCAGCAGAGCAGCACAGACTCTGGAATCAGATGGGTCTGAACCCCACTTCTACACCAACAAGCCATGCAATAGAGATTAATAACCTAGCCTCCCCACAGTGCTGCTATGCAGAACCCTGTGATAATTCATGTAATAAATTCATGAATTATGAATTCACATTGCCTGACACATCCTGATCAGTCAGTAAATGCTAGCTATTATTGTTTTTCCATAGAAAATGTCAAACCTATGCCTTCTACCTTCCCTTCTGTATTTTAGTCATGAAATTATTGAAGCTATTGGACACTTTCTCCAGTAAAGGATGTCCAGTCTTACCCTGAGTGCATCATCCCATAGCACCCATGGAGCACTGAGGGTGGTTCCTCTGAGGAGGTGGGATGGGGGCATCTGTGGGAACTCAGGGTCTACATTTACCTGAGGTCATTGAGCCTTAGATACTGGCATACAGTAAATTCATTGGCTCTGAGGGGACTCAAGACAGTGGTACTCAGTCCACACAGAAGTGGGGAAAGTGAAAGCAACTGGGAAACAGGTGAGCTTAGTGTCCTTGAACACAGAATGTATTTATTCTAGAAGACATAAAGAAAGGATTCTGATGAGGTGTCCAAAGGAATTTGGGGAAAAATGAGTGTTTGAAAAGGATGAGGAAGGAAACCCATGTGACTGGATAAAGAAGGAAGAAGGGAAAAATTAGCTGGGAAGAGAGAAGAGAAAGACATCAACTTTGGGAATGGTTGTAAAAGTGGATGAAGGAGAGAGCAAGAAGAGCAGAGGTGACAGGAAAAAACTTTTCCCCTATTTAATCTGATTATTTCTAAAAATTTCTGAGCCAATTTAGAATAAGTTCTGAAAAGCATGGCAGTCTAAATAAACATATGTAAGAATAAAAGAGGATAGAGGTGAGGCTCATGGAGTTTTCTGTTAGTTCACGGCATTGTACAGAGATTTTTACTTACTTGTTTTGTCAGGTGAAGGCTAAATTACCCCTAAGATAAAACATCTCAAAGTCATGTATATGTGTGTGTTCATCTAAAATAATATGAAGAATCTCTGTCAAATTATTAATGATGATAGTTTTGGGGAGAGGGATGGTTACAGGTATTTTCAATTTCATTATTTTTGCTATATTTTGCCTGATATTTTTGGAATTTCTGTTGGTAGTTTCCATTCTTTAATAAGAAGAAAAGCAAATGTAATTTCTAAAACTACATTTTTTTCTAAAATCTGTCTACTGTGAAATGAAAAACTGAAAAATTAGTAACTAATAAACAGAAATTTTGCAAATCTCTTTTTTTGCAATGAGAGGTCATACAAAAATTGGGAGCAGTGTGTAGAACACCATTTCTAGGCAAGAATAGCAGGTCTAATTGGTAAGGTGGTCTCCTTGGAAAACTGATGGGGCAAAGGATACTATTTATTGTGTGCTCCTCATAGGAATTTTTTTTCCTCATAGGAAAAAGATGGAAATTTCCCTAATTTATTTACTGAAGCTAGTGTAAACCTAAGATCAATATGTGATAAAATGTGTATCCCAATGTATAGAGCGGTATCACATAATAATGTTAGTACAATACACCTACTCGTCACTTATTGACTATCTCATTACCCAGTGTTTCACATTTATGACAATAGTAAAAAATCTACTATCCAACTATTTTGTGCATTAATGTTGTATGTCTGGCAATAACCAATGTGAAAGTGCGAGGTGAGAATAATGCTGGCTGTGATGGTTCAGGTCAACTTGGCTGGGCCATGATTCTCAGTGGTTTGGCAGTTATGTAATGATGCAATTTGGCAGTTATGTAATGATATAATCACCCTCCACTTTGTTATCTGATGCGGTCATCGTTCATTTTTGTATAATGCTGATTTTCACAAAATGACCTGTCTTTGAAACCTAACCATGTCTTTAAGTGAGGAGTGGTTGCAATTTTAAATAAGATTCTAAATATTCATATCTATTGTGTACAATGACAACAATATAACATTCACTCAATCATTCATTTAACAAAATTTCATTCATTCATTCATTTGTTAAACAATATTTAGTGTCTACTTTGTACCACATTCTTTACTACATGCTTGGAATTTAGCAATTAACAAAACAATGCTCTTGTTCTCATGGAGCTTTTATTCTTGTAAAGATTTAGGTATTATTTTTGGGAAGGGAAACATCAGGGAATCTCTCAATATAATTTATTGCACCAATAAATTAAAAGAGAAGAAATATTCGAGTATGTTGTCAAATACAAAACTTAAAACTTTTGCAGAAGGGCATCCTCCCCCCATTTCTTTGCAAGAGATCAGATATTTCTTCCTTCCATAAACTGAATGACCTTTGAGGATAGTCCTTCATACTCCGTATTTTGGGTAATGAGGTTCTCTAAGAAATGCCTGGCCAGTTTACCCTAAAACAGTTTACCTTGAAGTCATTCTGTCAACATGTTCTGTGCTGAAACATGGAGAACTAAATTAGGTGTTTTAGTCTGTCACCCTTAACAACGTAAGACTACATAATCAAGGATCAACAGATATTTGAGAAACATATCTAGCATAAAACAGAGAACAATCAGAAAAAAAAAAAATTACCCTGGAGGAAACAGAGATGATTAATGAAATAGATGAGGATTTGAAGAAAAAAAAAATTAGTATTCCCGAAGTAATTCATATATGCAGTGTATACAATAAAAATCTAATTAAAAAAAATGTATGGGAGAGCATCAAGAAACAGGAATGAGATGTTAAAAATAAAATTGCTGAGTTAAAAAATAAAAACAATAGAAGAGTAGAAAGATGAAGTCAAAGCAATCTCCCAGGAAACAGGTTAAAAAGTCAGAGATTAAAAGCAAGAGAGAGAGAAAAGAGTGATATACAGTGTCAAAACAGGAGATTCAAATCTGACAAAATACATATTTAGAAAGAATACACAGAGAAAATGGTGGAAAGCTGTGTAAGAAATAAATTGAAGGCTTTCCTTATGTATAAAAGAAACAAGCTTCTAGACTGAAAGAGATGTGAAAATGCCCACTATAGTGAATGGAAAAAAATACATAATCTGGGATAAGAGAAAAAGCCACTAGTCCACAGAGACAATAAACAAATCAAAGGAGCACCCAATGATGGCAAATAATGTAACAACAACAAAAAATATAAATAGGAAATTATGGGTAAAATGAAAAGACTTACAAGTTAAGAAATAAAATCATGGTATAATAGTTGGCTCAGCATTGCCCATCTTTACTTAGGCAAAATAATACCAACATTGCTTACTTATTTAAGTAAAATATTGGTATAATTAATCTGAAAAGTTGGGGGTAGGTGGAGAGAACTAAATCTTCATCTGACCTAAAAAATCAAGAGGTAATGTCTAAAATTCACAGCTCAAGAAACAAATTTTAAAGCATATTATTTAGAATATGGAGCTCATTACCAGAAGATCTAACAAATTAAAAATATATTTTTTATAAGCGAGGACTGAAGGGTGGGAAGGAAATAAGTATTTGCATTTGTCCTTTTAAAAATCAATAAATAAATTACATAAATTGGCTATCAAGCAAATATTTAAAAAATCAGTAACTACATAGAAAAATTTTTTCTAAACGGAAAAAATTTCCATCATAACACAAACATAAACCATAAAATATTTCACAATTAATTTAATAAGAAAGTAGAAGATCTTTAAGAGAAAAACAAACACATACTTTAAAATGCTGTTTAAAATACTTTTTTAAAAGAACAAAAATAAGATTGAATAAATGGACAGGCATATAGCATTCTTGCATAGGAAAACAGAACATCCTAAAATGTCAAACTTTCCAATGCAGTGTCAATCAGCATCCCATTTTTTTGAACCAGACAAAATGCATAAGAGAGAAAAAACATGTAAGAACTGTCAACAGCATTTTGAAAAAGAATATTAAGACTGTATTTTTTATGACGTAAAAACTTAGTCTAAATCTGCTCTAATGCAAAACCGTATACTATTAGCATGGGATTAAGCCAGTATGGAACATAGCAGAATCTAAGAGTCCAAATAGCATTGGTTTGACAGTGTTTCAAGTCATGGGGTATAAACATGAAAAGATTTTCATTTTTTCACAATTTGCTAACTGTTTTGCTTAATCAACCCTCTTTGTTCCACTGGGTAACAGTTACCATTTTTCATTCAGTTATCAAAATACTTTTGTTCCAACTATTCATATATTCATTTTAAAATTTAATTATCATTTTAGAGCTGAAACTCTTCCCTTCACCCACACCCAGTATGAAGACTGCAATGGCTCCAATGAAGGTGGACTGCGCTGTTCTTTCACATTTTATTCCCTGTGACCCTCAGATGTTGCTTTTAGCCTCTACCGGGCTAAGTAGCCTTTTGTTGCCTTGGCAGTTCAGACTGCTCTTCCCTTCTGTGAACATCCCCAGGTTGTGGTGGAGAAGTCCCTGCCCCTTTCTGTTCGTTATTTCTTATCTCTTCCTGGCTATGGATTCCTTCTTGGTGGCAGCTATCCAAATGCTTGCTTTCTCATGATAGTGTGTTAGTGGTTTCTTCAGGTGGCTACAGGAGCCTCCACCTGCACAGTTTCCTGGAGTGGGTGATCAACCTCGATCTCCTCACCAGGCTGACATCTGGGCTACTTCACAGCCTCTTGCTGCTAGGGCCCCATACCCAATTGCAGCTCTGGGTGGGTGGGTGGGAGAGGGAGAAGTGTTTTAGGTAAGTTGACTCAGAACCTAGACAGATTCATTTGATCTAAAGGAAATGGGTGGAAAATTGCCTCAACAAAATTTGAGAATGCAGGATGCTACTGGTGTGTCTTCTTTCTGCATTTCTGTCTTTTTCTTGCATTTTATTTCCGTGCCATAAGAACTTGGGATGCTCTACCAGTTCAGAAGCTCATTTTCTTCCAGACATGTGACTGTAGCCACACCTCAACTTAGTGGAATGGGTGGAGGATGGACTGGGCACCTCCAGTCATATGAGGAGGGAGTTGAGTGAGGCAAGTTAAGTACCCTCCTCTCTTCTGCACAGGCTTTGCGTTTCTCCAGCAGGTCACTTCTTGACACTCTCAGTGTCTCTTCTAAAATCTTTTTGTTGTTAACATCAGTCAAACCAGTGTTGTCTCTTTAAGCCCCAGGGGAATGGTCAACAATTTCTCCTTTCAAGTTGGCACTTGTCTTAGTCATCTAGTGTTGCTTTAACCGAAATACCACAAGTGGATGGCTTTAACAAAGAGAAGTTTATTCTCTCACAGTCCAGTAGGCTAGAAGTCTGAATTCAGGGTGCCAGCTCAGGGAAGGCTTTCTCTGTCTGCTCTGGAGGAAGGTCCTTGTCCTCAGCTTTCCATTGGTCCGGGAGCATCTCAGCGCAGGAACCTTAGGTCCAAAGGAGGTGCTGTGCTCCTGGTGCTGCTTTTTTGGTGGTATGAGGTTCCCTCTGTCTCTCTGCTCACTTTTCTCTTTCATATCTCAAAAGAGATTAGCTTAAGACACTATTTAATCTTGTAGACCTCATCAATATAATGGCCGCTAATCCATTTTACTACACCGTAATGATAAGACTTACAACACATAGGGAAATCGCATAAAATGGCTGACAATCACACAATACTAGGACTCATGGCCCAGCTAAGTTGACAGATATTTTTTGGG
Organism: Elephas maximus indicus; assembly: GCF_024166365.1. NCBI lineage: Eukaryota > Metazoa > Chordata > Mammalia > Proboscidea > Elephantidae > Elephas > Elephas maximus. The sequence continues at coordinate 33,513,047 of NC_064828.1, read as the reverse complement.
GATACAGTCCAATCCATGACAGCACTGGAGAATTTAGTAACTGCTCTCACTAGCACCCAATTCCACAGTGACTGTTGCACAGTCCTGTAATGTTTGGAGGCAGGTAAAGTTCTTCTTTTTAAAAATTTTATCGTGTTTTAGGTGAAATAAAATTCTTAATAAGAACTTACATCATTTAGTTACACAAGTATATACAGGAACATAAAATATGACAAAGGCATTGCAATGATGGGAAGTAGGTTGCATGTATAAAAGCAATTTCCAGATGATTGAAAGGTTTTATTGTAAAAAAAATGACTAAACTATTGGCTAAAAATCTAGGAATATTTGTAAGTCCTTGTACTACAGGAGCTCTTCTTAAGTAAAGTGGAAATTTAGAAGCTATAAAGAAAACAGACATATTTGACTATATATAAAATTTAAAATATATTGAGGTAAAAGATACCATAAAGACAAACAATACACTGGAATCACAAGACAAAAAATAGACCGGAGAAATAACAGAGAAAACATTAACATTTCTAGCATACAGTGAACTTATACATATTAATAAGAACTAAATAAAGGAAAAGAAAAATAGACAAAGATACAAATGGCAATTCACAGGGGAAAGTCCAATTGGCCCTAAAGCTATAAAAAACTGTTTGATCTCAGTAGGAGTCAGGGAAAAACAAATTAAAGCAACAATAAGTTCATTTTTGGCTCACCGTATTTGTAAAATTGAAACAATTTGTATTACACAAAATTAGTAAGAATAAAGGGAAAAGGAAATTCACACAAATTACTGCTGTGAGTGTGAAGTGCTATAACTTTACTGGAAAGCAATCTAAAAAAAGGCTGTGAAAAATAAAGATACAGATATCCTTTGGCCCAACAATCTCCTATTAAGAAATCTACCTTAAAGGAACAAATTGTTCAAATATACAGATAGATACAGATACAGATCTCACAACATTATTGGTGAAAAAATGATAAAATAAACACCCACTGTCATCGAGAAACCCTGTAGGACAGAGTAGAACTTCCCCATAGTGTTTCCAAGGCTGTGAATCTTTACAGAAGCAGACTGACACATCTTTCTCCCAAGGAGCAGCTGGTGGGTTAGAACCGGCAAACTTTCGGTTAGCAGCTGAGCTCTTAACCACAGTACAACCAGTGCTCCTTGAGTTGTTAGTAGTAGTTCCAAATTGAGAAAATTGGGTATCTGTTAACAGGCAAATGTTTGAATAGGTTACAGTACACCCATACCTGAAAAATTACACGTTAGTTAAAATGTATGCGTTAGAACAAAACTTACTGCCCTGTAGGGATGTCTATGACAGTATTAAGTGAAAAACTAAACCATTTTGTTATATAAAAAATAAGCATATAAACCAACTAACCAACCAACAAAATATATATGAATATACATGTAAAATCTGCCTAAATTTACATAAGCAAGGAAAGTGGTGGGAAAGGGCACTCACCTGTTTTTTTTTTTTTTTTTTTTAACATTGTTTACCTTTGTGGAGGGCTGAAAGATGGTAGATAGGCAAGGAATAGCTTTATATATACATACATATCTTAGTGTTTTTGTTTTTTATCTGTTAAGATTTTACAGGAAGAATCAGTTTAAGGACTGTGGATTCAAGGCATTGCTCAATGAGTACAGTTTGAGATGGCTTTTCCTACAGCACCACTACTCCATCCACAGTTTGTAATCTTTCCAGGTTAGGATCCGTGGGTCTCCCCTGGTCTCTGTAGCAGGGCCCTAAGGCAGGTGAGCTCTGAGGTTTTGGTCTTGCGGTTTCTATTGTTTCTCTTATTGTGGGAGTCTCGATTGCACAGAAATATTCTCCTGAGTCTCCTGGCTTTACCGCTGAGATGGTGAGAATGATAGTCTTGGTTGCTTTCTGCAAGTTCACAGAAAAGCGTCCTTTCCTTGCATTCCTGGAGACTGCTGACGACTGAGAGATTAGGTAAAATATCCCCCTGCTGGGATGCCTTACAAACCAAGCCAGAACATGGTTTGGATTGTGTGTAGTGTATCTGCAGTACAGAGTCACACCCTCCCCTTCTTGTCCAAATATCTCAGGTGGGGACTGCGTGATACTTTGGCTGCTGCCGAACCCTGCCGAGGAAGCAACAATGGCAACATCAGCAGAGAACAGGATGAATCTGATCTCCTCCCCCCAGTCTTAAAAGATGGCCCTGACAGCAAAGGGAAGCACAGCCTTGTTTCTATCATTCCTTTTCTCTCCCTGACCCCTGTAGCTTTCAGATCTCCCCAGGTGTCCATCATACCATCTCAGGACCCTGAGGGTGGCTCAGTCCCTACCCAGGCAGATGGAGGCTACAACCGCCCACAACAGGCTGGGGCAGCATATGCTAGCAGGCCTTCTCCCTGAGTCAAGTCTGTCTGGTTCAGTCACAGCCCCAGGCTCAGCTCTGCTTTGTGTGCACAGCCCGCCTCAAGTAGACCACTGGGGTCATGTGACACTGCAGCCACAGAACTGGAAGCAGGGCTTCTGGGTAGACCTTCAACACTTGATTGTGTCAGGACTCCACGGCTACCTCTGTCTAATGCCTGTTTTGTGTCCTATTAGAGAACAAGGATCAGGCTTGATTCCCTGTTGCTGGATATTTAAATGGAAACATGGTTCTCTGGTTGGATAGAAAGAAGAGAAGGAAAAAATTGACAACATCAACTAGAGTGTAGCATTATTGAAAAGTTTTCAAATATGGGGGATGGGGTGTTAGTTACCTATTTTGACCAAGAGCCAGAAAAACAGAGCCAAATGAGAATTTGTGTAAGAATCCATATATTCAGGGCTTGTATGGAAGCTGTGGTGTCACTAGGGGGGTGTAGGAGGTACAGGCCACACTGGGTGACACTACCAGTGGGGATGACACCAAAATGACTGTCTATAAAATTTTTGTGTGGAGTTCCAGCAATAATTTATTATTTTTTTTATAAAAAATATCCCTGTAGTTAGTTTTAAAAACAAAAAAATTTTTTGTAAGCCCAGTTTACGTGTATCAATATACCTATAAGGCTAAATAAAATTCTACGCTAATTTACTTTTTGAACCTATAGGGTGGCTATGAGTTGTAACGGACTCAACAGCAACAGGCATTTCTGTTTAATGCAGTCCAGTCAGAGCTGTCATTATTACCCAATTTCAGTGAGGCTTGGAATCACATGGTTTCGTCTGCAAGCGTTACAACCCCATGCTGTCGTTTTCATTGCTGTCTGTGTTTTTATAGTCGCTGATTTTGTCAAATTTTCTAGTATTTTAGCTACAATATTGTGGTAATTAGCATGGGGGGCGGTGACATCATGAGTTACCACACTGAGTGACACCAACCCTAGTGATGCTACTGTATGGAAGCTTAGATTTCTGTGAAGAAAACCTTCGTCTTGGTCACTAAACACTTTGGGAATGAGACACAAGACTGAACTAAGCCAAACTTTCTAATTAAAGTCAGAAGACTTGATTTGTATCCTATTCTTCCGCTTACTAGTGTGTAACCTCAGCAAGTTAATGTTTCTGAGCCTTGTGTTCTCTATGGAGAAATATTCGAACTGCCGACCTTTTTGTTAGCAGCCGTAGCTCTTAACCACTAGCCACCAGGGTTTCCATACTTACTATTAGTATTAGTAAATAAAATGTAGTATATTGATACAATGATTTACTTTGGGTAAATTAAAAGGAGATAGCTAATCTCTTTTTATCAACATGATTAGTCCCTAACTCCATTTTGTTGAGTAAAATAAAAGGAAGTTGTTGATCAGAACATATAGTGTGTTAACACATGGTGTGCTAAAGCATGCTTCACAAACCCAAAGTAGTATTTTCCTCTGAGAAGAGACCTGATGAAGTTGTGAATAGAAAGGACTTTTTCTTTAACTGTAATGTTCCAACTTTTTAAAAAAATGAGAAGGCATAAATCTCTTACAGGTATAAATTAAATTAAGTATATACTTAAGTATTTTTAAATAATTGATGACACGAAATTCAATGTAACAGCATAGCTGCGCCTAACATTCCTTCTTTGAAGCCAGCGGTAGCTTCCTGTAAGATGTCAATGGAGATTTCTGAGTTTTGGCTACAATCAGCTCAATCCCCTACCTATTGGGTCTACTACAGAGAAAAGAGAGAGAAGCTGAAGGGAGCCCTTTGTTATTTGCCTATCCCAAAGTTGCCTTTGAGACATGAAGAGAACATTTCAGTGAAGGCTCTGTCTGTGGGTCTCGGAGGAGAAGAACTTGGGTAGAGGAGTCAGCATGGCAGTAAACCAAAAGCTCCAGGGTCTGAGAGAGGAGGAGTAGCATATGGCTCTGGGCTAGAATTGACAAGAGTTCTCAGTTGTTTAACACTAGCTACAAAGTTTGGAGCTGAGAGTCTTAAAATTTTTTTTTTATTGTTAAAATAAGTTCATAATCATTACTCTAAAAGATTAAAACATCAAAAAACACAACACCTTAAATAAATACTTATTTTCATTTTTGCATCAACTCTTCCAGTTTTTAACCTATGTGCTTCAACCATTTGATATTATTATAAGCATAACATGGTTACAAATATGTGCGCTATAGTTTACTTAACTGTATGTCAAGTTCATTTCCAGGTGAGCTCATTAAATGGTTCTAGAACATTCAGTCAAGTTGCTATACAAATTCCTCTAATTTTGAAAATTTTTACTAGGGTATTTTCTTGTCTATTCAAGAAAACAGTTTTTTTTTTTTTTTTTAATTATTCCTTAAGATAAATTCTGAGAAATGGAGTTGGGCATGAACTGCTTAATGAATCTAAAAATCCCTTTCCAAGCTATTCTGTATATAAAAGCTTGTGCCGATACACTGCATTGCTACTAACAAAGTATGAAAATAACAATTTCCCACCAATTGAAACCAAGGGAGACTGTATATTGTTCCCCTCGAATTATCTTATGTTTCCTTGAACAACAGAATCTTGTAGGAAAATGTTTACTTTAAGCAGATCTTTGAAAACTATTTTTCTAGGCACATTATTTTGTGACTCATTATTTTACCTATGTCTCTTTTATAAAAGAAAATTTGAGCATTGCTTAAAATTGGGTTTGCTGTCTTATTTACAAACCGCGTTTAATGACTATGGGGTCACCATGATTTGGAATTGACTCCACGGCAACAGGCTTGGGTTTTGTTTTGTTTTTTAATGGCTGGTGAGTAGTTAGCCATCATGCAGGAAGTGTGGCTGGTGCAGACTTCACCATGAACTTCAGGAGCTGAGTTTTCTGGTCTGGACGTTGTAAGGCGCCGGTGCTGTAGCAGTTTGTGTTGAATATGGCTGTAAATCTTTCTTTTTCACATTCCATAGGACACTAGTCTAAGCAAAGAGACTAGGCTTTGCACAAGATCGGGACTGAATGGTAGAGTCTGCTGGAATTACTGCAGTAGGTGGTAGAGTGCACTCTGGCTCCAACTCACCATTTGGGAAGACAGGAGTGGAGTTGACACAGGAGCGTGGTAATTGTCATCAAAATAACTTCTCTCCCTCCTCCCCCACTGCCTAATGCTGAACCTCCTCCTCTTCCCTTTTCCCTTCCCAGACAGTGGCAGCCACAGACTCAGGAACAAGTGCCTGAGGGCCCCTCTCTCCTTTAATTGCTAGACTTGAGCTCACACTTCAAAGCCTCCAGGTGTGTGATTTTAGGTTTTTAATTGTTTTTCTGTTTTGGTGGTATGTAGGAGGTTCTCAGATATTGACAGAAAGATCCTTTGAGGCCAAAGTAGTTATTGAGAGAGAGAAAGGTAAAAGATAGTATCCACCATTTGCTGAGCATCTGAGATGTTATGGGCTGAATTGTGTTCCCCCATCCCTGACAATATGTGGGAGAATCCAAACTCCTATCCTTGTGGATGTAATTCTGTCTGAAGGTAAGGTTTTGTTTTTTATATTAATAAGGCCCTATCTGTGTAGGGTGTGTCGTAAACCTAATCACTTTTGAGTTATGGGGAGCAGCATAGACACAAAGACAACAGAGCACAAATGGGGAAAATAGATGCCACATGAAGATTGCGAAGGAACTGAGGAATGCTGGAAGAGACAAAGATCTTCCCCCAGAGCCTACAGAGAGCTTTCCCCTAGAGCCAGTGCCCGAATTCAGACTTCTAGCTTCCTGACCTATGAGAAAATAAATTTCTCTTCTTGAAAACCATCTACATGTGGTATTTCTATTATAGCAGCACTAGGAAGCTAAGGCATAGGACAGGCAAGATAAGGACATAGCTAGGTATTTATTCCGAGTGTTAAAATCACATCTCATAACAACTTATAAAGTAGAATTACTACTTCTAATTTCAGGAAATTCCAAAAGCTATTTGCCCATGATTATATATTATAGAGTTAGAGTAGGATTCTCCTGACCCAATGTCTCCTAGCTACCATGATGTCTCTTGCAAAACAAAGAAAAAGAAAAAAGAAAAAAAAAAAACCCACAAAAATTCAGTGGTTATGTGTGCCACCCTGTCCTTCCTCTCGTGCGCTGGTATTCTTGAACAGCTCTCCCATGAGGTATGTTCTCTGTGTATCTCTCAGGGCACAGTAATACGTGGCAGCGTCTGCAGGATGAGGGTTTCTGATGTAGAGATTTGTTGTGTTTGCTGTACTCCTTGAATAAAACCTTTCTAAGGCAAAACTGGCATCTCCTTTTCCAGTGTATCCCCACCCTCTGTAGAGGATATATTCAGGTGCCTGGTTTGGGTGCTTTCGATACCAGTAGAGATCAACAATACGTGCACTTGAGGTACCATAATAACAAAGGAGGTTCACAGATTTCCCCTCTGTTCCAGATACCTCTGTCTCCTGAGGTCGGATCCAATCTGTTCTCCTGGGACCTACAACAGCAAAGACACACATCATACTAACTGCTTCCTCCAGGAGGGCAGCTAGGGGAACAGGACAGGACTCGATTACCTGGAAGGGCCAGTGCGAGAAGCAAAGTGAAGAGAAACTTGATATTCATTGTTTCTTCTGAGTTTCTTGATTTATGACCTTATATTACTCATGGATGTTACACATATAGCATTTGGGAGGGGATATCTGGAGGGTAATCACCACGACTCACAGGCCATGAGTGGGTGGGGTTCAATGTAACAATTTTTTTTGAAGGAAGGGAAACACCTCCTTTTGTAAATTCTCTCTTGGTGCATCTCTGTACCAGCACAAGACAGAGTACTTGGACTCTCCAAAGGAGGTTTTGGCCTTCAGGAGTGTCGTCCTATCAAGGTGCCAGATATGTGTGTTCTGAGATAAAAGCTCAGAGTCTTGGGAGTTTATAAAAATATCCAAGGGCAGGATAAGTTTTTTAAAATAATTTTTATTGTGCTTTAAGTGAAAGTTTACAAATCAAGTCAGTCTCTCACATATAAACTTATATATACCTTACTACATACTCCCGTTGACTCTCCCCCTAATGAGTCAACCTGCTCCCTCCTTCCAGCCTCTCCTTTCGTGACCATTTTGGCAGTTTCTTATCCCCTCTACTCTCCCGTCTCCCCTCCAGACAGGAGATGCCAACATAGTCTCAAGTGTCCACCTGATGCAAGTACCTCACTCCTCGTCAGCATCTCTCTCCAACCCATTGTCCAGTCCAATCCATGTTTGATGAGTTGTCTTCAGGAATGGTTCCTGTCCTGGGCCAACAGAAGGTTTGGGGACCCTGACCTCCGAGGTCCTTCTAGTCTCAGTCAGACCATTAAGTCTGGTCTTTTTATGAGAATTTGGGGTCTGCATCCCACTGCTCTCCTGCTCCTTCAGGGGTTCTCTGTTGTGTTCCCTGTCAGGGCAGTCATCGGTTGTGACCGGGCACCATCTAGTTCTTCTGGTCTCAGTATGATGTAGCCTCTAGTTCATGTAGCCCTTTCTGTCTCTTGGGCTCATAATTGCCTTGTGAGCTTGGTGTTCTTCATTCTCCTTTGATCCAGGTGGATTGAGACTCATTGATACATCTTAGATGGCTGTTTGCTAGCGTTTAAGAGCCCAGATGCCACACTTCAAAGTGGGATGAAGAATGTTTTCTTAATAGATTTTGTTTTGCCAATTGACTTAGATGTCCCTTGAAGCCATAGTCCCCAAACCCCTGTCCCTGCTTTGCTGACCTTCGAAGCATTCAGTTTATTCAGGAAATTTCTTTGCTTTTGGTTTAGTCCAGTTGTGCTGACCTCCCTTGTATTGAGTGTTGTCCTTCCCTTCACCTAAAGTAGTTCTTATCTACTATCTAATCAGTAAATAACCCTCTCCCGCCCTCCTTCCCTCCCCCCTCTCATAACCACAAAAGAATGTTTTCTTCTCAGTTTAAACTATTTCTTAAGATTTTATAATAGTGGTCTTATACAATATTTGTCCTTTTGCATCTGACTAATTTCACTCAGCATAATGCCTTCCAGGTTCCTCCATGTTATGAAATGTTTCACAGATTCATCACTATTCTTTATTGATGCATAGTATTCCATTGTGTAAATATACCATAATTTATTTATCCATTCATCCATTGATGGACACCTTGGTTGCTTCCATCTTTTTGCTATTGTAAACAGTGCTGCAATAAACATGGGTGTGCATATATCTGTTCTTATAAAGGCTCTTATTTCTCTAGGATATATTCCGAGAAGTGGGATTGCTGGGTCATATGGTAGTTCTATTTCTAGCTTTTTAAGGAAATGCCAAATTGATTTCCAAAGTGGTTGTACCTTTCTACATTCCCACCACCAGTGTATAAGTGTTTCAATCTCTCCACATCCTCTCCAACATTTATAATTTTGTGTTTTTTGGATTAATGCCAGCCTTGTTGGAGTGAGATGGAATCTCATTGTAGTTTTAATCTGCATTTCTCTAATGACTAATGATGGAGAGCATTTCTTCATGTATCTGTTAGCTGCCTGAATGTCTTCTTTAGTGAAGTGCTAAGGGCAGGATGATTTTTTTAGCACATAACAAGTGTTGGAATTGTGATTTTTATTTTTGGATTTTGGCCGTGAAACAATCCTTGAGGATTAGGGGTGAGGAGAATGATAACATAAAAATTAATTTTACATAAAAATTTTGAGGAACATACCTAGGACACTAATGATGGCCACCTGTAGAGTGACTAGCCATTGGTCTTCTTCTAAGTCTTTCTTTCTAGGTCTTTTTCCTTCTTCCAGTTGTTTTCACTTTATAATATTTGTGCTAGAAACACTGGGAAACTTACACAAGATATCCACTTCTATTTTGCGGTCTTAAATAAATGAAAACTGGGTTTTCCTCCCATCTCCACTACCTGGTCTCTGACTTTGTGTTCTTGGTGTAAATAGAAATGGAGGAAAGAAAAGAAAAGAAAATGGACAGAGGTACGTGTAGGCTGAAATATGGCAAGATACAGACCACTGATCTTCACTCCCTCTCTTCTGTTCTTCTTTGGACAATTACCTATCCTTTTCCTATACAGTCTTCCCATTACCTGGGCAGTGAATCCTAAATGCTTAGAATTTAAACTGTGATCAATTGCAATGAATTTTCTAATAGTGTCACGAGCCCAAGTTGCCTTTACTCTCTGCCATCACCTACACAGAAGTGGGGCTTTAAAGCAGAGCCACCTGTACTTCACCTACAGGACAGTCATAATCAATTATCGGGAGAAAAAAATATTTCTTTACCACATTCCTAATTTAAGGGACCATTAATCTACAGTGATTTGAAAGGCTTGCAATCCAAAATCTTATTTTAATGTTTTATCTTTTGGTCATGTATATTCCTCATCGTAATTCAATTGCTGTGAGTGTTAGGTATAACTATGTAATACGGTTTCATCTCACTTGGATTTCAGTATTTTTATTCTGCCTCAGAAAATTCCAGGAAGGCACTTTCATCTAGAAGATGCTCTGATCCTTTGTTTTGAGAGCTTGTTGAGGTGATCATGGTCTGTTTCTTTATGTGACTTGATATTGACTGTTGTCTCTGAGCCATCTATAAGTTATTGTATTAGTTTATTTTATGTTTCCTTACTGTGTCGTAGCATCTTGTTTCTTTTGTTTTGATATGCCCAAATCAGTTGCTTGAGTGAGTTAGCTTGATTATTTTTGCCTTTGGAGCTCTGACATCCTGTCTCCAGATGGCTAGAGTTCTTATCAAGTACATCAGTCTAGGAGTCCATTCACTTTTCTTGTATAAATTCAACTCAGGTGTCCAGGTAGCTGATCATCAAGTGTGTGGTACAGGCTCTGTTCTACAATCTTAGAAGGGCAGGGGTGATTGGTGTAAGTACCTGTATCTGGTTGCAGCAGGGGATCACACTCTGAACAAGGTAGGAGGCTGAGAATCATCCTCCACGTGTCTCTCAGGAAAGCGTGTCCCTGTTCCCTAGAGTGTACAGGTGGGTGGGTTCTGCAGATGGACTGTGGGCACTCAATGTTTTTGGTTGTAAGGACTGGGAGGAGCAGTTATCCTTGGACCCTTGTTGCAGGTGGCTGGGTGACCTTAGTGGAGCTACCATTCCTTAGGACCCTGATATAGGTAGGTAAGGACCCTGTTTAATAGGCAAAGCAACGTCAAACATCAAACACCCACTTCGCCGCTGCACAGCTGAAATGGTTGGAGTCTGCCAACAAGGGCCTACTCTGAAACAGGCCCACACAGGCCCATGCAGAGGGGAAAGGTACTCAAAGTCCATGAACTGTTTACGTCTGGACAGAAGCCACTTTTGTCCTGAGCTCCCCTGGTTAGTGGAGGTGGCAAAATATCTTTTCCCCCACTTGCAAATTTATTCATTCTTCAAGGCCTGGAGGATGGCTGTAGGTGCTGACCAGGGCCTATCTCAGGCCCAGGGAATCCAGCTGCTAAAGCCTGCTTTGGAGGTGGGGAGGGGGTGGTAAAATATATGCAAGACCACTGTGCCACCAGGGTTTCCAAAATAATGCTTAGTATTGACCTAATAGTAGGTAGCTTGAAAAATAAAGAATATTACAAAGGCAATAAGAAAAACAATAAGCCTAGTAGTCAAAGACAACTATACTGTTGCAAATATTTTGGTATTATTTTATTCCAGTGTTTGTATACATTATTTTTTACACATAATTGTAGTCAAGCAGTGGACGATTTTTTCTCCTGTGATATTTAACATTGGGCATGTAATGGAGAAAGCACAGCCTTTGGTCATATAGTCCTGATTTCAAATTCTATCAGCTATTTGTCTGGGGGAAATACCTTTCTCAGTTTGCATGCCTTAATCCTCTAATGGAGAAAAATAATAACGGTCCTTCAGGGTTATTTTGAGAATTCAGTGAGGTACTATTAGCAAAATATAGGCACAAAGTATTTCCTCTCAATAAACAATATTTTCTTTTGCAAACTCTTGGTTAGTAAAACATACGTGATTATATTTTATTGAAGGACTATATGATGACATAATTAAACTAATTTTACATTAGTTTTGCTTATCTTAATTTGCTAAACCCTTTTTTGGGGAAGACTGCTTAAGGTACTAAGTGTTCCAATTAATGTGAAGCCCTTGAGAAAATTCCACCACCATTTCAATTAAACACCTAGCATAGTCAGTAGTCCTTCAACAGTGGAAGTAAGGATACCAAAAGTCGGGAAAGGAAAACTTCTGTTGTTTGAATGCCTGCTGGTCCCTACTCTTTGTTCTTTGTTAATAGGTCCAGAAAAAGAAAAGTTGCAGGCAGAACTCTGCCTGTAAATATGCCTATTCTAGGTGGGAAGACAAAACCAAAAATAGACTCAGCTTTTCATCTATGCACTTTTACTAGAAAGGGTCCTTGATGTGTAGTGACCATTAAAAACAAAACAAAACATTGCTATTGAGTCGATTCCGACTCACAGTGACCCTACAGGAAAAAGTAGAGCTGCTGTATAGGGTTTCCAAGGAGAGGCTGGAGGATTTGAACTGTGGACTTTTTGGTTAGCAGCTGAGCTCTTAACTGCTGCACCACCAGGGCTCCGTAGTGTCCATACCAGTTGCAATCCCAAAAAAAGGTCTTTCTTTATACCACAGGGCATCAAGCATGGTAATGCAATTGGTGTGTAATATGAATGATCCTCTAAAAATATTAGCTATACTGAATCACAGAGAAAAAGACAGAGAAGGTGGCGGAAGCGAGGATATGACTAAATCAGAATTATGACTGAGTAAATTGCTTATAGCTTATTTTTGAGGGTTTACCCAATTTAGTCAGTTTCCCCCTCTGAAGACTTTAGAAGCCTCAGCTGTGGAGTTTGAGTACAGGCTGCAGGTGCCTAGGGAGCACTGTGCCTCTGTAGCACAGAGGTAGGTGGCTGAGTCTCCGGGCTGTGCGGTTGAGACATGCAGGATACTGAGAAGTTCTTTCTTATTTAATGTGCTACTCAACCTTCCTGACTTCTTGATCTCATTTGACAATAGTGTAAAGAGAAGTGTGGGAGCTTTGTCTTTCTGCTTGTACCAAAGTAGGCTTCGAAAGTTAGTCACTTCGTAACTGCAGTTGAGAGTTGCACTGTCTCCCTCCTGGATAACCAGAGACAGGGGGCTCTGTATCACCTTGTCACTGCTCACCCCTGTTTTGGGAAAAGTAACAAACATAAGTCAGCCAGAGAGAATGAGATCAGATCAAGTCTTCACAGAGGTCGTAGTGATTCTCCACTGGAAACTTAGGTCCTCCCAGATAAATCAGAATGAATTCCTCTTTTTATCTTTAGTCTTCTGAGGATCAATCCTCAGTTTTCCCAGTTGTCCCTGACTCCATGTAGTAACCCTACTTACAGCTCAGTTGAAGCCAAAAGATTATTAGTGAGGTGTGTGGCTTCTCCATCCTTCAGTTTCTGAGTTTGTGTTCCTGGGCAAAACTTGACTCACTGCCCTGAGCTTTCCTTTTTCTTTTTTTAACCAACACCCTCTTTCCACAACACACACACGCACGCACGCACGCACGCACGCACGCAGACAAACAGGGAAATAGTAAACTAGCTACTCTGGCCAACCAGAAGAAAGTATCATTTGGCCCTAATTCAAATTCCTCCCACTCAATCCCCCATGGGAGTCATGCAAAATGGAGACACTGCCATCTTGTGAGTTGGTGCAGAATAGCTGAAAACTTTTACCCATAAGTTTTACCAATGTGATAGATTCTCCCAAAATAGTCTCACTGTTGAAGGACAGGCCACCCAGAGCTCCCCAGAGCTCAAAGATCCAGTGTTTCTATGGCTCAGTAAAGGCAGAGAAGAGCAGTACATGGGCAAGTGTTGGAAAGTGCTGTTAGTTCAGGTAAGAACCTAGGTTGTGAGATGAAGGATCTAAAGGCCAGAAGTATTCTATGAGGAGCTGGAATGGAGGGAAAGGTGGGAGAGAGACAAAGGTCTCCCTAAAAGCTATTTGAATGTTCTATATTGAGCTCATTACCCTGGAACATATATTTAGAAAGCGGTGCTTCTGATAAACAGTAGAGTGTCTGAGAACTCACAGGGAATATTTGGGTGAAATGAAGCTGTGAAGACTTATCTTTGCTGATTCATCATGACTTGATCAAAGCAAATACCAAGGCAGCTCCTTAATGCCCTGATTTCTAAATGCATTGAGACTCTCTCCTCCTACTGATTATATCTGATTATTGTTTTCCACCCAGGGGTTTCTTGTTTATCCCATTCACCAATTCTATAGACTTCTCTTTTCTTTAAACTTCTATGCTAAATACATTTCTTTCCAAACTGTGACAACTGTCATAGAGTAAACATCCATACTCCGGTTAGTGTAAAACTGAGAGATTTACTGAAAGAAAAGAGACAGCTCCAGCTGGAAATGAACTGAACGCCAGGTGGTGGAATCCAGAAATTCAAAATGGGCGCTCAGTAGTGACGTTTTTATAGGCGAGCAATGACTATGAAACACATTACTTGATTGGTTCTTATAAACTTAGATCATTGAAAGCCATTATTGAATTGATAGTCAATCATTTTAAGGCAGGGCTTCCTGTGCCCAGTTCTGTAAGGCGATTGGCTTAAAAAGGTGCAACTCTCTTTCTTAAACTGGTTGTAGTGCAGCAGTGATGCAGATATGTGACCGGAAGGGGGTCGCAGTGTAGTTAAGTCATCATTAGCTGATACTCCTCTCTTTTAGAAACAGTATGGAAGATGGCTGCCTGCAGGGTGAAAATGGAACCCACAAACAGGGAATCACATCCTATCCTCAAATTGGCCGTTTCAGATCATATCAGGGCCCTCAGTTTTTTAATTAAAAAAAAAAAAAATTCCCTTACACACAACTTGACCCTTGGGAACATAGTTTGTACTGTACATTGCTAACGTGTACTTATTCGCATGGGTAAGTGTTCATACTTCAAATTGTGATGAGAGCCTCTCCTCTTTTTTAAGCTAAAAAAGATTGACTTCTACTTCTTCCTTACAAATACATTTTTTTTTTCTGATTATAAAAAAAATAGAGAGAGAGAGACATTGCAGAAAATTTGGAAAAGTACAGGAGAGCACCAAGAAGAAAATACTAATTGTCCAGATTTCTAACCCCCACTGTTGACATGCCTGCTTCCAGACTCTCCCTTTTTTTTTTGTTAATAATAACATATAAAAAAAAAAAATCATCACATATTTGCTCAAAAGTAAAGTATGTCTTTCAAAATCATTTTCTAAATTTTTTTTAAAGCATCTATAAACTTTTAGCAGTGGGGAGGGGGTGGCAAATGCACTGTTTGTTCCACATTTAGAAACATAGTGGACTCTTCTCACAACTGGCCCAGCTCCTGATACTCTAATGTACTTACTTCCTGTCTCCATCCTGCCCACCCCCTTCCCTGAGGCACATGGTTGCTAGAGCAACTCTCCACAATCCAGGTGCCCTCAGTACTATTTAGCTTTCTTGTTGCTTTGGAGGCACTGTGAGCTGGGTTAAAGGCTGGAAGGGATTTTGCTGCCGAGAGAGAGAGACACACACACAGAAAGAAAGTGAAAGAGACACAGAGAGATAGAGACAGAGAAAGGCAGAGAGAGATAGAGAGGGATGGAGAGAGACAGAGAAAGAGACAGACAGAGACAGAGACAAAGAGATAGAGAGAGAGACAGAGAGAGAGACGGAGATAGAGAAGTGATCACTTGGATAAAGTCTGGAAGTTTCTGGCACAGGCTTTATGATGGTCAACCTCCTGGAGACTCATGTTGGAGACAGGGCTAAGGAGTGGGGAAGGCGATGAGCTAGCCTGGTTCCTGGTCCCTCAAACTGTGTCCTTAGCAGCTGCCCCGTCTTGGCCACTTGCCCTTTCTTAATCCCTTTTCCGCATCAAGTGCCTTGGCATTGCATGTCCTCTGGGCTCTCTGACTCTTCTGCTTCACCTGACTTCCATTAAAAATGTCCTTTACCCTCCGCATCAAAAGTCACGTTCTTTCTCTTTCTTTTTGTTTCCTCCTAGAACAGCCTCAAGGAAAGCCTGGGTAGAGCAAATGGTTAAGCCCTTAACAATTAGCTGAAAGGTTGGCAGTTCCAACCTACCGAGAGGTCCTCAGAAAACAGACCTGGGGATTTGCTTTTGAAAGGTCACAGCCTTGGAAACCCTATGGAGCACTTCTACCTCTGCACACATGGGGCTGCCGTGAGTCAAACTGACAACAGTAACTTTATGCAAACAGCGACCGAAAATGTGGGGTCTATTTTCTTCAGCTCTGGGGGGAAGATGAAATATTTACAATTATCCCTATTGGACAAAGTGACCTCTTGACATAAATCCATCCATAATGGACCAAATGAGAGCAAAAAAGCAAAGAAATAGCTAAGTTTCACATCAACAGAGGCTGAATATTTATATTCAGAGAACTTTTCACAAATTAAAAAAAATGCAATTGTATTTTGTATTATTCTGTAACTTATTTTTTTTTTCACTTAAATACTATATCTTAAATGAATTTCAATATCATTACATGCAAATCTACTTCATTTTTCTTTAATGGATGGGTAGTATTCTGTAGTATGGCTATACAATTATTTAATCATTTACTGTACACATAGGTTGTTTCTAGATTTTCTGCTCAGTATGATGTTTACTGTGAAGTTTTAGTAAGTAATTAATTTTTACTAGATTTAGGGAACTTCCATTCTTATGAAAAATTTAAAATTTATCAAATATCCTTTGTCATCTATTGAAATGATCGCATATATTTTTCCTTTAAATTATTATACAAACTGAATGATCTTTAAATTACTCAACTTGTATTATTATTTTAACACTGAACTTGATTTACTGGTGTTTTACTTTGGGCTTTTGCATCTCTGTTCATAGTTCAAATCAGTGTAACATTTTGCGTGAGTGTCTGTGTGTGCGTGCCCATGCTATACTTTGTAGGTTTTGATATCAAGGTAATAGTAACTTTTTGGAGTAAATTTGAAATTTGTTAGCTTTTTTTATGTTCTGTTAGGTGCCATCGAGTCAGTTCCGACTCCAGTGACCCTATGTACAACAGAATGGACATCCTCATGAGTGTTGTTATGCTTAACCCCATTGTTGCAGCCACTGTATCAATCCATCTTGTTGAGGGTCTCTCTTTTTCACTGACCCTCTACTTTGTCAAGCGTGATGTCCTTCTCCAGGGACTGATCCTTCCTAATAACGTGTCCAAAGTTTGTGAGACAAATTCTTACCATCTTTGCTTCTAAGGAGCATTCTGATTTTATTTCTTCCAGGACAAATTTGTTTGCTCTTTTGGCAGTCCATGGTATATTCATATTATTTGCTAACACCATAGTTCAAAGGCATCAGTTCTTCTTCGGTCTTATTTATTGCCCAGCTTTTGCATGCGTATGAGGTAATTGAAAACACCATGGCTTGGGTCAGGTGCACCTAAGCCCTTAAAGTGACATTTTTGCTTCTTAACACTTTAAAGAGGTCTCTTCCAAACTGTTGGCCAGATAGCTGTCTTCCATATTTCTTGGCATAGACTAGTGAGCGCTTCCAAAGCTGCATCCAGTTGATGAAACATCTCAGTTAGTATTCTGTCAATTCCTGGAGGCTTGTTTTTCACCAGTGTCTTCAGTGCAGCTTGGATTTCTTCCTTCAGTACCATCATTCCCTGATTGTATGCCACCTCCTGAAAAGATTGGACGTCTATCAATTCTTTTTGGTACATTGTGCATTCCTTCCATCTTCTTTTGATGCTTCCTGCGTTGTTCAGTATTTTGCCCATAGAATCCTTCACTATTGCAGCTGGAGGCTTGAATTCTTTCTTCAGTTCTTTCAGCTTGAGAAATGGCGAGTATGTTCTTCCCTTTTGGTATTCTAATTCCAGGTCTTTGCACATGTCATTATAATACTTGGTCTTCTGGAACTACCCTTTGAAATCTTCTGTTCAGTTCTTTTATTTCATCATCTCTTCCTTTTGCTTTCACTACTCTACGTTTAAGAGTACCTTTCAGAGCCTTTTCTGACATCCATTTTGGTCTTTTCTTTCTTTCCTGTCTTATTAGTGATCTCTTGCTTTTTTCATGTATGATGTTCTTGATGTCACTCCACCACTTGCCTGATCTTGAGTCATCAGTGTTCAATGTGTCAAATCTGTTTTTGAGATTGTCTCTAAATTCGCGTGGGATATACTAAAGGTTGTACTTTGGCTCTCATGGATTTATTCTAATTTTCTTCACCTTCTACTTGAACTTGCTTATGAGCAATCGATGGTCTGTTCCGCAGTTGGCCCTGGCCTTGTTCTGTCTGATGATATTGAGCTTTTCCATTGTCTCTTTCCTCAGATGTAATTGATTTGATTCCTGTGTATTTCATCAGGGAAGGTCCAGGCGTATAGTGGCCATTTATATTGTTGAAAAAAGGTATTTACAAAATTCTATCATTCAATCTCCAGCATAGTTCCTATCACCAAAGCTGTATTTTCCAACTACTGATCCTTCATCTTTGTTGCCAACTTTTGCATTTCAATCATCAGTAATCATCAATACATCTTGACTGTATGTTTGATATATTTTGGATTGCAGGAGCAGTAAAAATCTTCAGTTTCTTCATTTTTGGCATTAGTGGTTGGTGTGTAAATTTGAATAATAGACATATTAACTAGTCTTCCTTATCAGCGTATGGATACTATTCCATCACTGACAGCATTGTACTTCGAGATAGATCTTGAAATGTGCTTTTTGACGATGAATGCAAAGCCATTCCTCTTCAATTTGTCATTACCAGCAGAGTAGACTATATGATTGTCTTATTCAAAATGGCCAATACCAGTCCATTTCAGCTCACTAATGATGAGGATATCGATATTTCATTTTTCATAGTTTCCTATTTTACTAGGGTTATACTTCATACTTTGCATGTTCCTATTGTTAATGGATGTTTGCAGCTGTTTCCTCTCATTTTCAGTCATGTCACATCAGCAAATGAAGGTCCCGAAAACTTGATTCCATCAACATCATTAAGGTCAACCCTACTTTGAGATGCAGCTCTTCCCCAGTCATATTTTGAATGCCTTCCAACCTGAGGGGCTCATCTTCCAGCACTATATCCAACAATGTTCTGCTGCTGTGCATAAGTTTTCACTGGTTAATTTTTTTCAGAAGTTGTCTGCCAGGTCCTTTTTCCTAGTCTGTCTTAGTCTGGAAGCTCAGCTGAAACCTGTCCACCATGGGTGATCCTACTTGTATTTGAATACTTGTGGTATAGCTTCCAGTATCACAGCAACAAGCAAGTCCCCACAGTATGACAAACTGACAGATGCATGGGGATTCTATGTTCTAGTCTAGAACACCTAAAATAATGTAGAAGCTATCTGTTACTAGAAAGTTTTGTAAATTCCAGCCATAAATCCCTCTGGACTTGGTGTCTTTTTTTTTTTTTTTTTAAACTACCTTTATTTTATGCTATTGGCCTATTTATGTTTTTTTTTTTAATCTCTTCTTAAGTAGAGTTTAGCAATTTACATTTTCCTAGGAAACTAACCACTTCATGAAAGCTTTAACATTTATTGGTATAAAGTTGGTTGTAGTGTTCTCATATTCTTAAGGCTTCTCTATACTATATTGTAGTTATATCTCCCTTCTCATCTGCTATGTAGATTTGTGTGTTTTACTTTTTGACTTCATTAGAATTTTCAGAGGTAGTTCCAAGAACCATACTTCAATCTATTGTTCACAGCAGCTGGATTATTGTCTGTTTTCTGATTCCTTATTTTTAAATTATATTTTTATTAATTTCAAATCCATCTTGATCCGTAGTTTGCTTCTTAGCCTCTGAACTAACTTTCTTAGTACGTTAATTTTTTTTTAATTTTCATTTGTAATTTTTCCTTGGTGGAGTGGAGATTGCTAACTGTCCCCCCAAATCCACTTCCCCCTTTTTTTACTGTATAGAATTTGACATGGCACATAGCTACCTACCTACAGAATACATTTTTCCAACCCCCCTTGCAGTTGTGAGGTATGCTACTTCGAATCTGGGGTCCTTAATGCAATGGGCATGCCTACTCCATGCCCCCTTTCCCCTTCTTGCTAACTGGAACCTGACATGGCAGTGCCCAAACCATGACTGTGCACACGATGGCAAGGCTCTAGGGAAGGGTAGAGTCTCAAAATGGAAATATCCTGGATTATTTTCAGATATTACATGGAACAAAACCATATGCTGATCTGGAATACTCAGTTCAGATTATTACAAGAGAGACAAATAAACTTTGTTCTTTAAACCTTTGAGTTTTTGGCATATCTTTGTTATAATAGCTCAGCCTGCCTTACTAATACACTTGGAGCACAGCTTTGGCTGCATTCTGTAAATGTTATTATGTGGTTCTCTCAATGTCATTGTTTAGGAAAGTCTGCTTTTAGTAAAATAGGTCTAGTCCATCCAGGGAATGCCTAAATCTAAGAAGATTAATATTTCTTGCTTAATCTCTATGCTTACTAAGAAGAAAATTACTCACCAGGAAGGGCAGACACCAAAGCTGCAGAACAGCTATGTCATTCAGTCTGGTGATATGATGGATCACTTGGTTTCTAAGCCAACATGTTTGTGACAATGGTTCTGTGGCTTAATTCCCCAGATCATAAGCAAGAAACAAAACCCAGAAGCTATAAAGTAGGAGACTGACAGATCTGACAGCACCCTGGTATACTTTAAGTGATAACATTCTCTACTACTGCTTATGAACATAGCCTGTAATGTTCCTGTGACGTTGGATCATTTTATCCTTTTTTTTTTTTTTTTTTAGGTTTCTTTCTGCATTTTGAGACGGTACAGAGGTATAGATGAGAGAACTAATTAACGTTTTATTCTTTCATTCATTTACCTTTTTTTTTATTGGCTATTTCCTTCATGTCAAGAACTGAGGAACATGGAGAAATGAATAAGGAAATCTTTACCCTCAATACTAAAACACACATTAAAACACCTGCTCTAAGGTAATCTGTGGCTTAAGTCATAGATGGTAGGTATGCCTATTTACAGCTAAATGGGAATGGGGGAAAGGAAGGGAAAACAGGATTATCCATGGTTAGCCACAACCTATTTCCTTAAGTTCCTGGGGCAGAATCATGCTGGACATCCTATACAAATATGTGTAAGCGTTGTTTACCATATTTTTACACAAATAACGTGCACCTTCTACATTTGTTTGCCAAGTGTGCCCTTCCACCCGCTGTGAGTTATTTTCGTAAGTGCACTATGCTAATTTTTTTACAGCAACATGTGAAAAAAATTAACATAGCAGTACTTATGAAAATACCTCCTGGGGGGGAGGGCACAGCTGGGAAACAAATGTAGAAGGCATGCGTTATTTGTGTAAAAATACAGTAATTAGAATGTTCGTAGGATTTTCAGGATTATGTCATCTGCATATGTGGAATCCATGGAAATACTAATCTGGGTCTGCAGGTGACTGCTCCTCAGGGAGGGGGAAGTAGATTTTGCATGGCTGCTTGAGAACATGGTGAGTTCTGTGAGACACTGATGCTATTAACTTTAAAGAAATGCCTGGAAACTGCCTATAACACTGTCATTGACAGTGGACCAGTCTGTCTTCAGAAACATCAACTGATTCCACCTGAGAGATCATGAATTCACCCTCCCCAGGACACCTGCAAAGAAGAAAGCTTACAGTTTATTTTTTGGTGCATAAACAATAAAATGTCTCGCCCCATTTAATGTACGTTTTTACTGTGTATGAGACAGCACCATATAGCTCTTTCCAGACTTCTTTCTTCAGCACTTGCTGTTAGGGTAAGTAAGTCAGAAGGTGCTTTGATCTTATATTTATGGGGCATAAAACAGTAATAAGGACATTAAGAATTATCATCAGAGTCTCTTCTAGAGAGTGATAACCTGATATCATGTGGCTTTTTACACCCCAAAACCATCTTCGAAGTTCATCTCCATGTAAAAAAAAAAGGAAAAATTGCTGTAGAGTGGATTCTGACTCATAGCAACCCTATAGGACAGAGTAGAACCGTCCACTGGGTTTCCAAGGAGTGGCTGGTGGATTTGAACTGCCGACCTTTTGGGCAGCAGCTGAGCTCTTAACCGCTGTGCCACCAGGGCTCCATGTAGAGGCTGGACGAGTTAAATACTCACTTTCCCAGACTGTCTTACAATTAGGAATAGCCATACAACATGGGATGTGACCAATGATATGTAAGAGGAAGCTAGAGGCTTTGGAATTAGCTTCGTTCTCCTGATAAAAGAGAATGTGAAACTGATGCTTATTTCATTCTTTATTTCTTCCTTGAATCCAGCTATAGTTCCTGGAGCTACATCAACCATCTTGTGACCATGAAGCAACAAATGAACACATTAACGAGGCAAAGAGAAAAGGAGCTTGGATCTTCTGTGGGGATTCGATGTTATCACCAAACCTCTGCATCTGCCTTGCCTGCTAACTTTTTGTTATGTGAGCTTAGTAAATGTCTTTATCACTTAGGCTACTGTTGTAAAGGTTTTCTATTACTGCAAAACACAGGGAATCCTAACTGATACCTGGTAAATTCCAATAGCTGCAGGGGAGGAGTGAAGGTTCAAGGATCAGATTTTTTTTTTTTAAATTGTGCTTTAGGTGAAAGTTTACAGCTCATGTTAATTTCTCATATAAAAATTTATACACATTGTTATGTGACCTTAGTTGCAGTCCCTATAATGTGACAGCACACTCCCCCTTTCCACCCTGGGTTTCCCTTGTCCATTCAACCAGCTTGCATCCCTTTCTGCCTTGCCATCCCGCCTCTGGACAGGAGCTGCCTATTTAGCCTCGTGTTTTTATCAACTTGAACTAAGAAGCACACTCTTCACAAATATTATTTTATGTTTTATAGTCCAGTCTAATCTTAATCTGAAGAGACAGCTTCGGGAAAGGTCTCAGTTCTGGGTTAACAGAGAGTCCGGGGGCCATGTCTTCTGGGGTTCCTCTGGTCTCAGTCAGACCATTAAGTCTGGTCTTTTTAAGTGAATTTGAATTCTGCACCCGCTTTTCTCCTGCTCCATCAGGGACTCTTTGCTGTGTTCCCTGTCATTGGTGGTAGCTGGGGACTATCTAGTTCTGGTTTCAGGCTGATGGAGTCTGGCTTATGTGGTGCTTTTGTCTTTTGGGCTAATATTTTACTTGTGTCTTTTGTGTTCATTCTCCTCTGCTCCAGGTGGGTTGGGACCAGCTGATACATCTTAGATGGCTGCTCACAAGCTTTTAAGACCCCAGGCACAACTCACCGAAGTGAGATGCAGAACATTTTCTTAATAAACTTTGTTATGGCCAGTTGACCTAGATGTCTTCTGAAACCATGGTCCCTAGACCCCCACCCTGGCTACTCTGTCACTTGAAGGGCTTGATTTTGTTCAGGAAACTTCTTACCTTTTGGTTTAGTCCAGTTGTGCTGACTTCCCCCGTGTTGTGTGCTGTGATTCCCTTCACCTAAGATAATTCTTGTCTACTATCTAGTTAGTGAATTTCCCTCTCCCTCCCTCCCCACCCTCGTAACCATCAAAGAATGTTTTCTTCTGTGTTTAAACCTTTTCCTGAGTTCTTATAATAGTGGTCTCATACGATATTTGTCCTTTCATGACTGACTAATTTCACTCAGCATAGTGCCCTCCAGATTCATCCATGTTGTGAGGTGTTTCTTGGATTCCTCACTGTTCTTTAATGTTGTGTAATACTCCATTGTGTGTATGTAACATAATTTATTTATCCATTCACCTGTTGATGGGCACCTAGGTTGTTTCCATCTTTTTGCTATTGTGAACAAGTGCTGCAGCAAACATGGATGTGTATATATCTATTCGTGTGATGGCTCTTATTTCTCTAGGATATATTCCAAGGAGTAGGATTGCTGGATCATATGATACTTCTATTTCTAACTTTTTAAGGGAATGTCAAATCAATTTCCAAAGTGGTTGTACCATTTACATTCCCACCAGCAGTGTATAAATGCTCCAGTCTCTCCAGAACCTCTCCATTTCTTATTTTGTGTTTTTTGTATTAACGCTAGCCTTGTTGGGGTGAGATGGAATCCCATTGTAGTTTTGATTTGCATTTCTGATCGTGAACATTTCCTCATGTATCTGTTAGCCACCTGACTCTTCTTTGGTGAAGTGCCTGTTCATATCCTTTGCCCATTTTTTAATTGGGTTATTTGTCTTCTTGTTGAGGTTTTGCAGTGTCTTGTAGATTTCAGAGATTAGACGCTGATCAGATTTGTCATAGCCAAAAATTTTTCCCCAGTCTGCAGGTTGTGTTTTTACTCTTTTGGTGAAGTCTTTAGATGAGCATAAGCGTTTGATTTTTAGGAGCTCCCAGTTATCTACTTTCTCTTCTGTCGTTTGTGCATCGTCGGTTATGTTTTGTATTCTGTTTATGCCATGTATTAGGGCTCCTAGGGTTGTCCCTATTTTTTCTTCTATGATCTTTATCATTTTAGATTTTATATTTAGGTCTTTGATCCATTTTGTGTTAGTTTTTGTATATAGTATGAGGTATGAGTCTTGTTTCATTTTTTTGCAGACAGATATCCAGTTAGCCAGCATAGCATCATTTGTTAAAGAGACTGTATTTTCCCGATTCAACTGACTTTGAGCCTTTGTCAAATATCAGCTTCTCATAGGTGGATGAATTTACATCTGGATTCTCAATTCTATTCCCTTGGTCTATGTACCTATTGTTGTACCAGTACCAGGCTGTATTCACTACCGTGGCAGTATAATAGGTTCTAAAATCAGGTAGGGTGAAGCCTCCCACTGTGTTCTTCTTCAGTAATGCTTTACTTATCCAGGCCTCTTCCTTTTCCATATGAAGTTGGTGATTTGTTTCTCCATCTCATTAAAAAATGCCTTTGGAATTTGGATTGGGATTGCATTGTATCTGTAGATCGCTTTGGGTAGAAATGGCATTTTCGCAATGTCGAGTCTTCCTATCCATGAGCAAGGTATGTTTTTCCACTTATATCAGTGTCTTTTGTTTTCTTGCAGTAGTGTCTTATAGTTTTCTTTGTATAAGTCTTTTATGTCTCTGGTTAGATTTATTCCTAAGTATTTTATCTTCTTAGAGGCTATTGTAAATGGTATTGATTTGGTGATTTCCTCTTCAAAGTTCTCTTTGTTGGCATAGAGGAGTCCAACTGATTTTTGTATGCCTTTTGTCCTGATACTTTGCTGAAATCTTCTATTAGTTCCAGTAGTTTCCTTGTGGATTCATTGGGGTTTTCTGTGTATAAGATTGTATCATTCACGAATAGAGATACTTTTACTTCTTGGATGTCCTTTATTTCTTTTTCTTGCCTTATTACTCTGTCTAGAACCTCCAGCACAATGTTGAATAAGAGTGATGAGAAAGGGCATCCTTATCTGGTTCCCGTTCTCAAAGTGAATGCTTTCAGACTCTCTCCATTTAAGATGATATTGGCTGTTTGCTTTGTAAGTTATTGTTTTGTTAGGCGCTGTTGAGTTGGTTCCAACTCATAGCGACCCCATGCACAATAGAATGAAACACTGCCCGGTCCTGTGCCATCCTCACAATTGTTGTTATGCTTGAGCTCACTGCTGCAGCCACTGTGTCAATCCACCTCATTGAGGGCCTTTCTCTTTTCCTCTGACCCTATATTTTGCCATGCATGATGTCCTTCTCCAGGGACTGATCCCTCCAATGACATGCGCAAAATATGTAAGACTCAGTCTCTCCATCCTTGCTTTTAAGGAGTATTCTGACTGTACTTCTTCCAAGACAGATTTGTTCATTCATTTGTTAGTCCATAGTATATTCCATATTCTTCCCCAACACCACAATTCAAAGGCGTCGATTCTTCTTCGGTCTTCCTTATTCCCTGTCCAGCTTTCACATGCATATGATGTGATTGAAAACACCGTGGCTTGGGTCAGGTGCCCCTTGGTCTTCAAGGTGACATCTTTGCTTTTCAACAGTTTAAAGAGGTCCTTTGGAGCAGATTTACCCAATGCAATGTGCCTTTTGATTTCTTGACTGTTTCTCCCACTGCTGTTGATTGTGGATCCAAGTAAAATGAAATCCTTGACAACTTCAATCTTTTCTCCATTTATCATGGTGTTGCTCATTGGTCCAGTTGTAAGGATTTTTGTTTTCTTTATGTTGAGGTGCAATCCATACTGAAGGCTGTGGTCTTTGATCTTCATCAGTAAGTGCTTCAAGTCCTTTTCACTTTCAGGAAGCAAGGTTGTATCATCTGCATAATGCAGGTTGTTAATGAGTCTTCCCCCAATCCTTATTTCCTGTCCTTCTTCATACAGTCCAGCTTCTCAGATTATTTGCTTAGCATACAGATTGAATAGGTATGGTGAAAGGATACAACCCTGACGCACACCTTTCCCGACTTTAAACCAATCAGTATCCCCTTGTTCTGTCTGAACAACTGCCTCTTGATCTATATAAAGGCTCCTCAGGAACACAATTAAGTGTTTTGGAATTCCCATTCTTTGCAATGTTATGCATAATTTCTTATGATCCACACAGCTGAATGCCTTTGCATAGTCAGTAAAACACAGGTAAACATCCTTCTGGTGTTCTCTGCTTTCAGCCAGGATCCATCTGACATTAGCAATGATATCCCTGGTTCCAAGACCTCTTGTCTTTTATTTCTTTTATTTTATTTCTTGATATCACCTTGACTTCCCCTCCATATGAAGGTTCTATGACTACATTATTTAGTCCTTCTTTTTTTTTTTAATGTTGTCACCTTTTACATATTGATATCTCTGTTTCAGATATATATATATATATATATATATATATATATATATATATATATATATATTTTAATTGGGATGATTTATACAACAGTGAAATGGTTTCATGTTAGCAAATTCATGTTTGAAAGAAGATATTTGGCTGGTCATTGAAGAAGAACATTCCTTTTGAGGAGACCTTTGTAGTTGACATTAAGTGAAGACAAATGGGGAGAGACCTGAATTGGGAGGAGAGTTAGGGACTAGAACTTCCTTCGATATTTTGTCAGATTTCTTTTGCCCAGTGACCCAGAAAATAGAGGAGAATGTTGAATACATTTTTGCACATTAGACAGTGGTAATTTGAACTTCAGATATCCCATGGAGATGATTTTCTCTCCTCCATAAATCCTCAACTGTCATGTATTTTCAGTACTTTATTGCTTTGTGACGTTCTCTTGACTTTTGTCTTCTGTTCTGAGTGAATCAGGAAAACCACTAGACCCTTCAGGGTAACAATAATTGAACTAAACTGAATCTTCCATAGCGCTAACATTCATAATTGTTGACATTAAGAAGTCCTGTAGCTACCTGCTCATGCTGTTTCTTGTTCCTTTAAGAAACAAGACTCAAATCTCTGCCTAACTTTGTTTTGAAACAAATTCTAACCTCATGTTTTTATAACATTCTTAAACCCAGAATTGTTTTGTTTCTAATTATAGCCATTCTAGTGGGTGTTGTTGATTTTAATTTCCCTAATGACTAATGCAGGAGCTCTGGTGGTACAGTGGTTAAGTTCTCAGCTGCTAACCAAAAGGTCAGCAGTTTGAACCCACCAACCACTCCACAGTACAAAGATATGGCAATTGGTTTCCGAAAAGATTATAGCCTTGGAAACCCTATGGGGCAGTTTTTACTCTGTCTCATAGGGTTGTTATGAGTTGGACTCAACTCGATGGCAGTGGGTTAATGACTAATGATGTTAAGCATCTTTTCATGTGATTATTTACCACCTATAAAAAAAAAATTTTTATATATATTCTTTGCAGAAATGTCTATTCAAATCTTTTGCCCATTTTTAAATTGGGATTTTTGTTGTTGAGTTGTAGAAGTTCTTCGTATATCCTAGGTATTGTTGTTATCATGTCATATCTAAGAAACCACTACCTAGTCCACGGTCATCACAATTTATACCTATGTTTCCTTCTAAGAGTTTGTAGTTTTGGCTCTTACATTTAGAGCTTTGATCATGCAAGTTACTTCTGTATATGGTATGAAGTAGGATTCCAAATTCAAGTCTTTTGCATGTGGCTATCCAGTTGTCTTATCATTATTTATTGGAAAGACCATTCTTTCCCCTATTTACCCTTGTCAAAAATCACTTGGCCATAGATGTATGGGTTTATTTCTGGACTTTCAATTCTATTCCATTCATATCTATCAATATTTTTGATATCTACCAATTTTTAATTTTAGATGTGCTAAAAATCTTCTGTTGTGATTGTGTATTGATTGATTCTCTTTATACTCTGCCAAAAGTAAGCAAGTATATTCATTATACACATTAAAAAGGAATTGAGAGGGGGAAGCTTCATTAAGCAAAGAGCACAATCTTTGGAAGATAAACCCTCCAATATGTGAGAGTTTTGCGGTAATGGAATGGCAGGGACAATGGGTTGTGTGCATGATCACATTTTATGCCAAGAGGAGCGGCACCTGACTGCAGCCCCAGGTGCAGGTTTGGGTACTGGGTGTAGGTGCTTGAGGAGCACTGTGCCACCCAGCACAGAAGTAGGTGCCTGCATCATCAGACTCGGAGGCTGAGATATGCAAGAAGCTGTCCCTTCTTGTTCCACCAAACTGAGCAGTCAGTTTCCCATTTCTGGTCAATTCACCACCTTTGTATAAAGTTGTCAAGAGGACAAAACCTTCCCCTGGGTCCTGCTTGTACCAAAATATGGTGCTAAATGTGCTGGAGGAATTGCAGTTCATGGTGAAGTTCACTCCTTCCTGGATGGTCATAGACTGAGGACTCTGATTCAGCTGTTGCCCACTTACCCCTGTTTAGAAAGACAAAAGAAGGTATTCGAGATTTGTAGACCGCTTTCTGAGAGCTGTGATGGGCACTCAGCCTATATCCCCATCCCTGCCTCTGTGCTTTTTCTTTTCCTCCCTCCCTCTCTACCTTTTCTCCATCTTTTTCTCTTTTCTCATACTTGGAGAAAGCCTCACCCACTGCCCTCACAGAATTTCCACCCCTTTAGAATTCTCTGCAGAAGAATCAGGAATTCTCAAGACTTACATGCTGTCTGCATGGATAGCATCATCAATAAACCTTCAAGGAGCATCTCCAAGTCCTTCAGCAAATAATTATTTCCTAAATAGTATTTTCACTTCAGGAAGAGTCTCTGGGCTTAGAGTAACACTATAAACATCATCCTAACATTCACATTTGTGTTCTGTGTATCATTCTGATCTCTTATTGAATGTTTCTCTGAGGGTTTTGAGTTTACCTTTAAAGGAACTCTATGAATGGAGATACTGCCCTCTATGGCTCAAATTGCTGTACTTGCATGCCGCACTTTCAGAGTTTCTTTTAATAATCTTTTTTTCTTTTTTCAGTCATTAATTTACTGAACACATTTAATGAGCACCAACTGTATGCTATGGAAATATCATAGAGACATGAACAAGACAGACAGGAACTCTGCCCTGGGTGCCTTATAGTATCTTTATGGCAAATCAACAAAGGCTAGACTTATAATTAAACATATAGAATTGAAAATAATTTTGTTCTCGCCACTAAAATAACAGTAAAAAAAAAAAATTTTTTTTTTAAGTTTTGAATCCCAAAGGACAGATAGGAAAGGAGAGGAATGGCAACATGTGAGACATTTTGATAAGTGGGAGTGGATGGACATGTGGTAAATGACTTAGTCTACCGAAGAAAGTTGAATCTTAAGTGCCTAGAGAGGAAAATCCCAACAAATTCCAGGAGTCCTGAAAGTCTCAGGAAGATCATAGTAAGTGATGGGGGCAGGGGACTTTAGACAGGATGTATAAATCATAAAATATAAAGTACAATTGTATAAAGTGCAGTTATATTCTAAGATCTCCCATCCTGACCTGGGAAAGCCAGGCGTCCACTCCTCCTCAACTGCTTTAGTAGCAATAAAAACCTTATTCTTTTGAAGATATTGAATAAAGAGGCATATGATTCTGGGACACAAGGCTCCGTTGAGAGTGAGGTGAAGCAAATACAGGTAGTCCCCGACTTATGATGTATTCCAGATACCATCAACTGCTCTTACAACCATCAGTGTACCTGGAACATTGCATCTTCCTAGGAGGAAGTTGCATGAAAATGCATGCAGGGGATATGGAAAAAATTGTTGAGTTATGTTAACACACTCCAAGCATTTGATCAGGATAATAGGATGGAAGACATTGGTGGAAAAATTGTCCATATGGCAAGAATGCTGAATTTAGAACTTGATATTGCCGATGTGGAACAACTTATAGACCACAAAGAAGCAAAACTGAGAGATCATCACTTAATGGATTTTGAAGAAGAAAGAAATGCTAAAGAAGAAAGAAATAATGAGGAAGAAGAAGTAGGGATGTTGTAAAAAAAAAAAAAAAATTGACAGTGAAAGGATTCGCTAGAGTTTTTTCTAATCTAAATCAGGGGCTTCAGTTGCTTGAAAATATGGACCCAAACACTGATTGCTTTGCTAAAGTCGATAGGCAGGTTTCAGAAAGCAGTGAAATGTTACTGCGAAATATATGAAGATAAGAAAAGAAAAGGACCATGCAGACAACTCTCGCTAATTTTCTGACTAGAAACGCCATGCTCATTCCCAGGGATAATCCAGATGATCCGGAATCTTCCACAAGTGGCGTTATTACCCCAACTGATAAAATGCCAGCATCACCCAACTCTTCTCCATCATTGGAGTGCATTTTTATTATTATTAGTATTATTTTTTATGTATGTGTCTTGGATTGAATTGTGTCCTTCAAAAATATATGTCAACTTGGTTAGGCCATGATTCCCAGCATTGTGTGATTGTTCTCCATCCTGTGATTGTAATTTTATACTAAAGAGGATTAGGGTGGGATTGTAACAGCCTTACTGAAGTCACATCCCTGAGCCAATGTAAAGGGAGTTTCCCTGGGGTGTGGCCTGCACCACCTTTTATTTTACAAGAGATGAAAGGGAAGAGAACAGAGAGGGGAGGACCTCGTACCACCAAGAAAACAGTACCAGGAGCAGAGCTCCTAGTCCAGAGGAAGATTGAAGAGAAGGACCTTCCTCCAGAGCCGACAGATAGAGAAAGCCTTCCCCTAAAGCTGACACCCTGAAATCGGACTTCTAGCCTACTAGACTGTGAGAAAATAAATTTCTTTGCTAAAGCCACTGTGATATTTCTGTAATAGCAACACTAGATGACTAAGACAGTATGCATGCATGTATATATTAAAATATATCTGTAAGATTATGCGTAGTGTTTCCAGTCCCCAAAGACAAATAGTGATCGGATTTGTAACAATACTGATGATAAAAGGCAATAACAAAGAAAACTAAAAAAAAAAAAAAGAGAGAGATTCAACTTACGTCAGAACCGACTTACAATGGAACCATTGGAATGGAGCCCCTTAGTAAATTGGGGACTACGAGTACTTAAAAACATAGGAACCAGTGCCATCTCCTTTGTGCACATCCCAGATTTATTTCCCACTAAATCTGAATGGGAGCTCTGGTGGCGAAGTGGTTAGGATCTCAGCTGCTAACCAATAGGTCAGCAGTTCAAGTCGACCAGCCACTCCTTGGAAACCCTACGAGGCAGTTCTACTCTGTCCTATAGTGTCACTGAGTTAGAATTGATGGCAACAGGTTTGATTTTGGTTTAAGTCTGAATGGAGGAGCCCACGGGGCACAGTGATTAAGTGCTTGGCTGCTAACCAGAAGCTCTGTAGTTTGAATCCACCAGCCAGTCCACTAGAGGGAGAAAGATGTGGCAGCAGGCCGCTTCTGTAAAGTTTACAGCCTTGGAAACCCACTGGGGCAGTTCTACTCTGTGCTATGGGATCGCTAGGGGTTGGAATCCACTCAGGGGCAATAGATTAATCTGAATGAGCATCAAAGGATCACTAGACATTTCAAAAAAAAAAAAAATACTCTTTAACTTGAAAGACAAATAAAAACAAAAAAATGTAAAGAGCCCTGACAGAGACAATGTAAGGAGGTTATCATTGGTTATTTACACAGTGAAGTGAACATTCAGGCTTTTCTCACAGAAGCAAATAAAACTTTGAATAATAGCAAAAACCCAGTTTTACAGTGAGCTTTGAAAGTTTGGGTTTTAAGAATAAAATGGATATGGCAATTTGGAGTTTCAGATGCAGAGTGCCTGAGAAATACTTCTCAGCCTCAGCCCCGATTTAAGGAAATAAGCTTCTGCGTGTACTGATCAAGGTTTCTGTTTTATATCCCGTTGTGCTTCTCCGAATTGGGAGAGCTAGGAAATTGTTTCTGTTTCTAAGTGTCCTTGCCTTCTCCTAGTTTCATTGTTAAGTTTTTTTCTCTGTACCTAGGATCTGCCTGAGATTTACTTCTGTGTGTGTGTTTACCTGGCTTATCTCCTCTCTCCTATTGTGTAGGGGGAATGCACCTCACTCTGAATTCCCTCCAACCAAGGAAAAATGTAGATAACCTTACAAGCTTTTTTTCCTTTACTTTTTAATGGCACTGTGATATTTTATTGGAGGAAACATATTGCTTAAAAAAAAAAAAAAACAGAATAAAAAAAATCTTTCAGATAATGATAAATTGGCATTAATCCAATGGTCTTTTAATGGAATGTGGGAGGCATAGAGTGGACAGGGAGCTACAGATCCTCACCTGTTTCTAAGGGAAAGAAGTTTGCTATTATCATCTGTTGCCTTCTGGTGGCCATCATGGCTGCTGTTCAGTCTCAGCAACGATGAGCCAGAGTTTTAGCTCTCCATGAGACCTGCTGACTCAGCTTTGAAAGTGCTCGGATGAGTTCCCAAGCCTCCCCATTTCCTTGAGAATACTGACACATTTCCATCCCTCAAAGGCGAAAGGTAGCAGTGCATGAGGGTGCCACTAAACCCTGGGATAAACATGGCCTACATTTGTGGACCATCAACTTAAAGCATTATTTCCATAGTAATCCAAATGTAAATATATTACAGAGTAGAACGCAGCACATAACTTTTAAAGACAGAACATGAGATTTCAAAGAAATTTTTTATACATAGGGGACAATATCCCCCAAGGAGTCCTGGTGGTGTAGTGGTTAGGAGCTCTGGTTGCTAACCAAAAGGTCAGCAGTTCGAATCCACCAGCCACTCCTTGGACACTCTATAGGGCAGTTCCACTCTGTCCTATAGGGTCTCTATGAGTTGGAATCAACTCGAAGGCAACTTTTTTTTTTTTTTTTTAAATCCCCCAAGCCTCCAAGAAAAGGGCCTTCCTCTCCTTGGCTTTTAACAATAATTTGTAGGGAGATTTTAATATAATGTAAGTGACAAAAAAGTTGAGTAGTCTTCTAAACCCTTTAGTGATCCTCCAAGTATCTGTTTCAGATGGTATTATCATCATCACTGTACTGCTAAGGAAATTGAGCTTCAGAGAAGTTAACTAATTTACTCAAAGTCACACACAAAGAAGTAGGAGAAGACTTGGTATTCATGAAATGTTAAGTCCCTTCCATCTGTTGGCTGGGCTGTGTTTGGGCAATTCTTAAGGTTATTTCAGTTTCCTTCACATCCTCACCCAAGAGGCCCTAGGGTCATGGGAAAGTTGGAAGGTGGCATAAAGGAAGGAGCCAAAAGGCTGTCACTTACTTGTCCCATGACCCATGTCATGTAACTGAGTGTCTCAGTTTTTTCATCAGCAAAATGCAGATAATAATATCTACCATACATATTATTGCCTCATACTGTATTAAATGTAAATGTTATGGTTCTTTAAATGTTACATATTTTACATTTATTGCAAAGATTGGTATGTAAACGACATCTATATTAGATATTGCAAATTGTTTTGTGCAGTGTCAAGGCATAGAATCTTCATTCTTCTTACTTTCTGAAATTATGTATTTCTTCTGAACAAATTTGAATAAAAACATATTTTTAAAAAATGTTTGTGTGGTGCCTAGACCTCTGCCCACAGGGCCTGCCCTATGTAGTGGCAGATAGCCTACACTCTGGGTTACAAGTGTGGGAAACAGCATTTTATCTTGAAACATCCTTCCTATCCAACTGTCACAGTAACTGAAAATACACCATTTGAGATGACTTCTTTTGAATCTCCTTTTTAACATTCCTTTTTCAAATATAGACACTCCAGGGAGAGTCAAGTTAGAAAGCCACATTGAAAAGTAAGTTAGGTTATAAACCACTTCCTTTTATAAATGAGGTTGGGAGATGGACATGAAATCAATAGAGTGAGTTATTTTGGAAGCCAATTCAAGGATTGGAAACATTAAGCTTTAGGTGGATAAAAGGAATATTAGAATGTCACAGACTGCCACTAAAAAAAAAAAAAAAAAGGCAGTCTGTGACATTCTAATATTCCTTTTATCCACTAAGCGTTGGGTAAAAAGCTGCATGGAATAGGAGGAAGGCAGATAAAGTTACAGGAATGGTAAAGGCACATAAAGTTCAAGCAAACTTTCGCTGATTAAAGTATTTATGGATCCTGGGGGGTAATCAGGGCTATTGTTTACAGGAATTATCAAGCCTCAGTGGTTCCAGTAAGTTTCTGGAGACAGTGAAAATTTTCAATTTGTTCTACAGTTTGAACCACCAACCTTTCAATTATAGCCCGGAACTTAAGAGTTTGAGCCAACGATCCATTGCCATCCAGTTGATTTCAACTCATAGAGACCCTAGAGAACAAGGTAGAACTACCCCATAGGGTTTCCAAGGCTGTAATCTTTCTGCAAGCAGACTGCCACATCTTTCTCTCATGGAGCAGCTGATGTGTTTGAACCACTAGCCTTTTGGTTAGTGGTAGAGTGCTTAACCATTGCACCACCAGGGCTCCTTTGAGCCACCCAAAACCAAAACCAAACTCATTGCCTTTGAGTTGATTCCGACTCATAGCAACCCTATAGGACAGAGAAAAACTGCCCCGTAGAGTTTCCAAGGAGCACCTGGCGAATTCGAACTGCCTACATTTTGGTTAGCAGCCATAGCACTTAACCACTACACCGCCAGGGTTTTCTTGAGCCACCCAAAACCAAAAACCAAATCCAGTGCCCTCGAGTCGATTCTGACTCATAGCAACCCTATAGGACAGAGTAGAACTGCCCCATGGAGTTTCCAAGGAGAGTCTGGTGGATTTGAACTTCCGACCCTTTGGTTAGCAGCTGCAGCACTTAACCACTATGCCGCCAGGGTTTCCTTGAGTCACCCAGGGGCTCCTTATTATCCTCAGGCATTACCTAAAATGGGCTTTGAGGAGAATGCCATTCTTGGGGCTTCACAGCTGTCACAGTTCACTTCCTGGTTTTGGAAGAGTGGGGCCCCAGGGTGGTTTTAAGTTTAAGTGTGAAGACCTTTTTAGTTTGGGCTTGTGGCTGTTTATGGTATCTAAATTACTTGTTCTACCTATTACTTTTTCTCTCCTCTCTTTGCGGCACTCCAATTAAACATATTTTATTCCTTCTCATTCTATTCCTTTAGCTCTTCTTTCTCTTGTAGCTTCCAGCCTTGTGTCTTGACAAGTTGTCAAGGTTGCAATGAAATAAGTAGCGTTCAAGAGGAAATGAAGTGCTAAGTAAGCAATTCGAGGCTAAGGTGAATTCTATGAACTTGACCAACACAGTTGGGAAGTGGGTAGAAGAATAACGAATGCTGCGGCTTAAAACCAGCAGGCTCTAATATGGCACACTAGGGCTCCAGTCTAGTAACAACAAGGTTAACAATAGGCTCCAGAAACTTGGAGACAAGTTTCCTATGTAAATTCTACCTTTTATTAAATTGACTCAAGGAATATGGAAGGCCTGTGGCTGCAGATAGCCGCATTCAATAAAGCCACTTAGAAGATAGCTTGGAAGGTAGAAAAATAATTCTGCTTATTTGAGTGCATCCTATATTCTTCTCCCTGTAGGATCCCTAAGAGCACAGAAATATATTGCAAGGGCTTCTAGCTTTGAGGATGAGAGGACAATCCTGATGGATTTAACTGCTTCTTGGAAGTTCAGACAACATTGGTCCTTTCTTTCCCTGGTATCTGCCTCAGATTCCTGAAGCACAAGGAAAATCATCTCCCTGCTGGGAGGGCATTTTTACCACAAGAATAGTTATAACACGTGTGTCCGATGAGCAAACAAGGTGCTCAATCTCCCCTCTTATCCAGATATTGCTGGTTGAAATTGGACTGCCAGTGACATGCTAGACCCCTTATTGTTGTTGTTAGTTGCTGTCAAGTCGACTCCAGCTCATGGTAACTCCATGTGTGGAGAGTAGAATTGCACCATAAAGTTTTCAAGGCTGTGACCTTTTGGAAGCAGATTTCTTGGGCCATCTTCTGAGGCCTCTGGGTGGGTTCGAACTGCCAACCTTTCAGTTAGTAGTCAAATGCTTAACCATTTGTGCTACCCAGGGTCTCCTTAGACCCCATATACAAGGAGAAAAACAGGCCTGATTCTCTCACCTGATCCATAGGCAGTTGTTAAGAACTGCTGGAGCAGGAGCTAAACCTTGCACTCAAGGCAGAAGGAACAAAAATCTTCCTCCTGATCGCCCCCTCTCCCCACTTCCCCATTTCCGGCCTTTTATCAGAGCTACCAAACCCTGGTGGCATAGTGGTTAAATGCTATAGCTGCTAACCAAATTGTCGGAAGTTTGAATCTGCCAGGCTCTCCTTGGAAACTCTATGGGGCTATGAGTTGGAATCGACTCGACGGCACTGGATTTGGTTTTGGTTTTTATCAGAGCTAAATTTTTTTTTTTTAACCCTAAAACCCTAAGGAAGCATCCAGACCAGTCACTGCCCAAAGCATGCTAAGAAAAGCCATGTTGGCATCTCTTCCCTTACGGAAATTTCTACTGCTTGGAGCTAAAATCGGTGTGTAGGACTCAGTCCTCTTCAGTTTGTTAGCCTGAAGGAGAATCATAGGACAGGATGGCTGTTTTTCTAAGAACAGAAGATTGTTTTCTGATGGGGTTGGTGGGAGGAAGAGCCAGAAACGTTGCAGATTATATAACCTGTTTGCTTAGACTGACCTAAGCCACTGATGTGGATTGAACACAGTGTCTCTCTCCTGATAAAGACAGCCTACTAGAGTCTTGTGGGACATTGTGGCTAAATTCCTCAACATCTTTATTACTACGTATCTTTATATTTGTAATTTTTAGCATTCCTAACATTCTATTGTGGGCAATACCTTTATACTACTTTTCAGGGAAAAAAATTATGTTTTAAACTAAAAATGCAGATATGTAGACCCTGTGTATGTATATATATTACACTCAACATTCATGAAAATTATGTTCTTATTTCTTCTATTTTTCTTCCTACTTCACATTAGCAAACATTTCCTTTCAAGGACCTCTCTCTTTTCTGATTATTTTAGGAAGTTTTTCTTCCAGTGGGTGGCCTAGGTGACATTTCTTTAAGATATAAATGACTGAAATTATTCTCATTCTATCTGACTTTTATCATCTGCTCTAGGTTTGGTCAAAATAAGTGATTACCCCCATTTCACACAAAATTTCCCTTGAAGCTAGGTCACTAGGGAGTTTTTGAGGGCAGGAGATACTTAATATTCCCTTTTCTTTTATAAACTTAACGAATAAAACATCTTCATGTTAATCATCTTAAGACTTTTTGAGACAAAAGAATTTAGGCTGACTTGAGATGATCATTGTTTGGTAGTAGTAAAAATATTGCCTTAATTAATGAGGCTTTTCAGTATATCGGATACTTAACATTTATACTCTTACTTAATCCTCACAAGAATAAAATCGTATGATTTTAATGAAGTTTATAGAAGGGAAATGGAGGCTTAGAAAGTTAAAGTTACTCTTCAGGATCACATAGTTTGGAAGTGGTGAAATTAGTGTTTAAACCAAAGTCTTTCTAACTTTAATTCCTATTATGTTTTATTTCATTGTTTTGAAAAGTGAAAAAAATTATTGACAGATTTATTTTTAAGTGTAAAATCAGCATAGATTAAAAACAATTTTTATTTTGGTGAAAGTATACACCATTTCAACAATTTTTACATGTACAACTCAGTGACATTGATTACATCCTTCATGTGGGGCTACGACTCTCGCTATCCTTTTCAAAATTATTCCACCAACATTATCTCAAATGCACTAACCCCCGAGCTTCCCATCCAACCTTCTGAGTTGCCACTGCCAATTTGACCTCACATAAATAATCCTTTAAAAGAGTGCAATGCTCAAAGCAGACTAATTTTACTAATTAAGCTTTTTTTGTTTGTTCAAAGAAGATTTCAGGACATAGTTTTGGTTTAAGATTGGAAGTTTAAAGATTATCTAGGGTTCATCGAGCTTCAATAGCTTCAGAAAGTCCATTTTTCATTGAGAATTTAAAAGCCTGTTCCACATTTTCACCCCTTTTGATCAGGGTTCTGCTATGGAAACTTTGACGAAAATGCTCAATAACGGTAGCCAGACACCATCTATTCTATTCTTCTGGTATTATGGCAAAGGAGGCAGTTGTTCATGGAGGCAACCAGACATACATATCAGTTTCTCCTTTGATTCCTGATTGTCCTTCTTCCTCTGCTGCTCCAGGTGAATAGAGGCCAATTGTGTTTGGATAGCTTCTTGCTAGCTTTTAAGACACCAGTCACTATGCAATGAAGCAGGAATAGAAGTACAGAGAAATAATATTCAGCCAGTTGATTGGAATGTCCCTTAAAACCATGATCCTAAACCTCCAAAAGAAGAAAACAAATCCTGTGAGGTGTTTGGTTGTGCATAAGCAGCCTCAACAGCTTTTTTTTTTTTTTTTTTTGGTAAAAATATGTATAACAGAATATTTGCCAAGTCAACATTTTTTCAGGTGTTCAACTGAGTGATATCGATTACATTTATTGGTTGTGCAACCATTACCCTTAACTGATCCCAAATTTCCCATCACCATAAACAGAAACTCACTGCTTCCCACACAATAATTCCCTTTTCCCCCCTTCCTCCCACACCTGGCAACCACTAAGAAACTTTGGTCTCTGTATATTTGTCTTGCTTTATTTTATTTTAATCAAGGAAGACATTACTTCTGTGGTATAAAATATCTACTCCCAACTCAGAACACCTCTCCACAAAAATCAAAGAGAAAGAAAAAAATGCTATTACAGACTAAGTGTTAAACTAGAATAGATGCATCACAGGCAATCCATTAAAGAGTTTGCAAAAACAGAAAGAAATCTGACCCTTTTTATAGCCAAGTGGTACAGCCCATTATATTCATGTTTTCAAGATAAAATTGCTAATTTTCTAGTATCTGCATGACTAGAGGTAGATATGCAATTTGTTTCCCAGGCTACCTGACATTATCTCCTTCCAGGAAACAGGAATGGAGGGTAGGATTACCTGAGGTTACACTTCAAGGAGGTGGCTTCCAGGTCCCTGAGGAAACACCTTAGATTTACATATTTTTCAAAGAGACAGAGAAAGAATTTACGATTATAATTTATCTCAAGTGAATTCCGAATGAACAGGGGAGGAGGGGACGCTCTTCCCTTATTTTCAGCAGAGAGAATTAAAACCTATTATTTTCAATTTGTGTTTGTCCTTACACCCTATGCTCGTATCAGTTAGTCAATCAATACTTATAAATACCTGCTTTGGGCCAGCACTATGTTTGTAAGGGGGAGGGGGAGAGCTTGCACTCGGGAAGAAGAGACAGGGAGTGATGACATTCCTCAATAAGACTGTCCCTACGTAATTAAACGTTAAGCTAAGGGAATGGTTCTTACAGGGGTCCCTAACTTGATAGGGTCCCTAACTTGGTAATCAAATGATAAGTCAAGGAAATAGTCTCTACAGGGGTCCCTGACTTGATAAGCCAAAGAAATGGTCTCTGCAGGGGTCCCTGACTTGGCTGTTAAACGTTAACAGGGAGAGATAAGAAAAAAAGGGTATAAAACCCTAAGAAAATGACTGTTGGGGCACTCTCTACCTGAGTAGCCTCTTGACGTTCCCTAGTCAAGTGTACTTTTGCCACTAATCCTCTGCTAGGTAATAAACCTCTGCTCACTTGGCACTATTTGTCTCAGTGTTTGAATTCTTTCCTACACCAAAGACAAGAACCGAGGTTATTCTCTGGTAACACGTTGGCTATGATGAAGCAGAAGATGGAGGTAGGGATCTTGACCATTTCGTATTGGGGCAAGCTGGGAAATAACTTTTCAAGCTGAAAAATTACAGTGCCCAGGGAAATGCTGAGAACAAAGAAAGCATGAATGAAAGCAGAAGTGGAGGCCAGTCAGACGGGACTGTCTATCTGTCTGTCTGTCTACCTATTACCTACCTACCTGCCTATCTGTTGTTGTTGTTAGGTGTTGTCGAGTTGGTTCTAACTCACTGTGACCCTATGTACAACAGAACAAAACACTGCCTGGTCCTGTGCTATCCTCACAATTGATGATACACTTGAGCCCATTGTTGTACCCACTATGTCAAATCATCTCCTTGAGGGTCTTCCTCTTTTTCACGGACCCTCTACTTTTTTTTCTACTTTACCAAGCATGATGTCCTTCTTCAGGGATTGATCCCTTCTGATAACATGTTCACACCATGTAAGATGAAGTCTCACCATCCTTAGTTTTTTTTTTTTTATATAACTTTTATTAAGCTTCAAGTGAACGTTTACAAATGCAATCAGTCTGTCACATATAAGTTTACATACATCTCACTCCCTACTTCCACTTGCTCTCCCCCTCTTGAGTCAGCCCTTTCAGTCTCTCCTTTCTTGACAATTTTGCCGGCTTCCCTCTCTCTCTATCCTCCCATTCCCCCTCCAGACAAGAGTTGCCAACACAATCTCAAGTGTCCCAATGATATAATTAGCTCACTCTTCATCAGCGTCTCTCTCCCACCCGCTGACCAGTCCCTTTCATGTCTGATGAGTTGTCTTCGGGGATGGTTCCTGTCCTGTGCCAACAGAAGGTCTGGGGAACATGGCCGCCGGAATTCCTCTAGTCTCAGTCAGACCGTTAAGTTTGGTCTTTTTATGAGAATTTGGGGTCTGTATCCCACTGATCTCCTGCTCCCTCAGGGGTCCTCTGCTGTGCTCCCTGTCAGGGCAGTCATCGATTGTGGCCGGGCACCAACTAGTTCTTCTGGTCTCAGGATGATGTAGGTCTCTGGTTCATGTGGCCCTTTCTGTCTCTTGGGCTCTTAGTTGTCGTGTGGCCTTGGTGTTCTTCATTTTCCTTTGCTCCAGGTGGGTTGAGACCAATTGATGCATCTTAGATGGCCGCTTGTTAGCATTTAAGGCCCCAGATGCCACATTTCAAAGTGGGATGCAGAATGATTTCATAATAGAATTATTTTGCCAATTGACTTAGAAGTCCCCGCAAACCATGTTCCCCAGACCCCCGCCATTGCTCCGCTGACCTTTGAAGCATTCATTTTATCCTGGAAACTTCTTTGCTTTTGGTCCAGTCCAATTGATCTGACCTTCCATGTATTGAGTGCTGTCTTTCCCTTCACCTAAAGCAGTTCTTATCTACTGATTAATCAATAAAAAACCCTCTCCCACCCT
Organism: Elephas maximus indicus; assembly: GCF_024166365.1. NCBI lineage: Eukaryota > Metazoa > Chordata > Mammalia > Proboscidea > Elephantidae > Elephas > Elephas maximus. The sequence goes on along the minus strand of NC_064828.1, from coordinate 33,472,104 downwards.
CCCTCCCTCCCCCCCTCGTAACCACAAAAGTATGTGTTCTTCTCAGGTTTACTATTTCTCAAGATCTTATAATAGTGGTCTTATACAATATTTGTCCTTTTGCCTCTGACTAATTTCGCTCAGCATAATGCCTTCTAGGTTCCTCCATGTTATGAAATGTTTCAGAGATTCGTCACTGTTCTTTATCGATGCGTAGTATTCCGTTGTGTGAATATACCACAATTTATTTACCCATTCATCCGTTGATGGACACCTTGGTTGCTTCCAGCTTTTTGCTATTGTAAGCAGAGCTGCAATAAACATGGGTGTGCATATATCTGTTTGTATGAAGGCTCTTGTATCTCTAGGGTATATTCCCAGGAGTGGGATTTCTGGGTTGTATGGTAGTTCTATTTCTAACTGTTTAAGATAATGCCAGATAGATTTCCAAAGTGGTTGTACCATTTTACATTCCCACCAGAAGTGTATAAGAGTTCCAATCTCTCTGCAGCCTCTCCAACATTTATTATTTTGTGTTTTTTGGATTAATGCCAGCCTTGCTGGTGTGAGATGAAATCTCATCGTAGTTTTAATTTGCATTTCTCTAATGGCTAATGATTGAGAGCATTTTCTCATGTATCTGTTGGCTGCCTGAATATCTTCTTTAGTGAAGTGTGTGTTCATATCCTTTGCCCACTTCTTGATTGGGTTGTTTGTCTTTTTGTGGTTGAGTTTTGACAGAATCATGTAGATTTTAGAGATCAGGCGCTGGTCGGAGATGTCATAGCTGAAAATTCTTTCCCAATCTGTAGGTGGTCTTTTTACTCTTTTGGCGAAGTCTTTAGATGAGCATAGGTGTTTGATTTTTAGGAGCTCCCAGTTATCGGGTTTCTCTTCATCATTTTTGGTAATATTTTGTATTCTGTTTATACCTTGAATTAGGGCTCCTAGCGTTGTCCCAATCTTTTCTTCCATGATCTTTATCGTTTTAGTCTTTATGTTTAGGTCTTTGATCCACTTGGAGTTAGTTTTTGTGCATGGTGTGAGATATGGGTCCTGTTTATTTTTTTGCAAATGGATATCCAGTTATGCCAGCACCATTTCTTAAAAAGGCTATCTTTTCCCCAATTAACTGACACTGGTCCTTTGTCAAATATCAGCTGCTCATACGTGGATGGACCTATGTCTGGGTTCTCAATTCTGTTCCATTGGTCTATGTGCCTGTTGTTGTACCAGTACCAGGCTGTTTTGACTACTGTGGCTGTATAATAGGTTCTGAAGTCAGGTAAAGTGAGGCCTCCCACTTTCTTCTTCTTTTTCAGTAGTGCTTTGCTTATCCGGGGCTTCTTTCCCTTCCATATGAAATTGGTGATTTGTTTCTCTATCCCCTTAAAATATGACATTGGAATTTGGATCGGAAGTGCATTAAATGTGTAGATGGCTTTTGGTAGAATAGACATTTTTACTATGTTAAGTCTTCCTATCCATGAGCAGGGTATGTTTTTCCATTTAAGTATGTCCTTTTGAATTTCTTGTAGTAGAGCTTTGTAGTTTTCTTTGTATAGGTCTTTTACATCCTTGGTAAGATTTATTCCTAAGTATCTTATCTTCTTGGGGGCTACTGTGAATGGTATTGATTTGGTTATTTCCTCTTCGGTGTTCTTTTTGTTGACGTAGAGGAATCCAAGTGATTTTTGTATGTTTATTTTATAACCTGAGACTCTGCCAAACTCTTCTATTAGTTTCAGTAGTTTTCTGGAGGATTCCTTAGGGTTTTCTGTGTATATAATCATGTCATCTGCAAATAGTGATAACTTTACTTCTTCCTTGCCAATCCGGATACCTTTTATTTCTTTGTCTAGCCTAATTGCCCTGGCTAGGACTTCCAGCACGATGTTGAATAAGAGCGGTGATAAAGGGCATCCTTGTCTGGTTCCCGTTCTCAAGGGAAATGCTTTCAGGTTCTCTCCATTTAGAGTGATATTGGCTGTTGGCTTTGCATAGATGCCCTTTATTACGTTGAGGAATTTTCCTTCAATTCCTATTTTGGTAAGAGTTTTTATCATAAATGGGTGTTGGACTTTGTCAAATGCCTTTTCTGCATCAATTGATAAGATCATGTGGTTTTTGTCTTTTGTTTTATTTATGTGATGGATTACATTAATGGTTTTTCTGATATTAAACCAGCCTTGCATACCTGGTATAAATCCCACTTGATCATGGTGAATTATTTTTTTGATGTGTTGTTGGATTCTATTGGCTAGAACTTTGTTGAGGATTTTTGCATCAATGTTCATGAGGGATATAGGTCTATAATTTTCTTTTTTTGTAATGTCTTTACCTGGTTTTGGTATCAGGGAGATGGTGGCTTCATAGAATGAGTTGGGTAGTATTCCGTCATTTTCTATGCTTTGGAATACCTTCAGAAGTAGTGGTGTTAACTCTTCTCTGAAAGTTTGGTAGAACTCTGCTGTGAAGCCGTCCGGGCCAGGGCTTTTTTTTGTTGGGAGTTTTTTTATTACCGTTTCAATCTCTTTTTTTGTTATGGGTCTATTTAGTTGTTCTACTTCTGATTGTGTTAGTTTAGGTAGGTAGTGTTTTTCTAGGAATTCATCCATTTCTCCTAGGTTTTCAAATTTGTTAGAGTACAATTTTTCATAATAATCTGAAATGATTCTTTTAATTTCATTTGGTTCTGTTGTGACGTGGTCCTTCTCGTTTCTTATTCGGGTTATTTGTTTCCTTTCCTGTATTTCTTTAGTCAGTCTAGCCAATGGTTTATCAATTTTGTTAATTTTTTCAAAGAACCAGCTTTTGGCTTTGTTTATTCTTTCAATTGTTTTTCTGTTCTCTAATTCATTTAGTTCAGCTCTAATTTTTATTATTTGTTTTCTTCTGGAGCCTGATGGATTCTTTTGTTGCTCACTTTCTATTTGTTCAAGTTGTAGGGACAGTTCTCTGATTTTGGCTCTTTCTTCTTTTTGTATGTGTGCATTTATCGATATAAATTGGCCTCTGAGCACTGCTTTTGCTGTGTCCCAGAGGTTTTGATAGGAAGTATTTTCATTCTCGTTGCATTCTATAAATTTCCTTATTCCCTCCTTGATGTCTTCTATAACCCAGTCTTTTTTCAGGAGGGTATTGTTCATTTTCCAAGTATTTGATTTCTTTTCCCTAGTTTTTCTGTTATTGATCTCTAGTTTTATTGCCTTGTGGTCTGAGAAGATGCTTTGTAATATTTCAATGTTTTGGACTCTGCAAAGGTTTGTTTTATGACCTACTATGTGGTCTATTCTAGAGAATGTTCCATGTGCACTAGAAAAAAAAGTATATTTTGCAGCAGTTGGATGGAGGGTTCTGTATAAGTGAATGAGGTCAAGTTGGTTGATTGTTGTAATTAGGTCTTCCGTGTCTCTATTGAGCTTCTTACTGGATGTCCTGTCCTTCTCCGAAAGTGGTGTGTTGAAGTCTCCTACTATAATTGTGGAGGTATCTATCTCACTTTTCAATTCTGCTAAAATTTGATTTATGTATCTTGCAGCCCTGTCATTGGGTGCATATATATTTAATATGGTTATGTCTTCCTGATCAATTGTCCCTTTTATCATTATATAGTGTCCTTCTTTATCCTTTGTGGTGGATTTAAGTGTAAAGTCTATTTTGTCAGAAATTAATATTGCTACTCCTCTTCTTTTTTGCTTATTGTTTGCTTGATATACTTTTTTCCATCCTTTGAGTTTTAGTTTGTTTGTGTCTCTAAGTCTAAGGTGTGTCTCTTGTAGGCAGCATATAGATGGATCGTGTTTCTTTATCCAGTCTGTGACTCTCTGTCTCTTTATTGGTGCATTTAGTCCATTTACATTCAGGGTAATTATAGATAAATAAGTTTTTAGTGCTGTCATTTTGATGCCTTTTTATGTGTGTTGTTGACAATTTCATTTTTCCACATACTTTTTTGTGCTGAGGCGTTTTTCTTAGTAAATTGTGAGATCCTCATTTTCGTAGTGTTTGACTTTATGTTAGTTGAGTCGTTACGTTTTTCTTGGCTTTTATCTTGAGTTATAGAGTTGTTATACCTTTTTGTGGTTACCTCATTATTTACCCCTATTTTTCTAAGTAAAAACCTAACTTGTATTGTTCTATATCGCCTTGTATCACTCTCCATATGGCAATTCAATGCCTCCTGTATTTAGTCCCTCTTTTTGATTATTGTGATCTTTTACCTATTGACTTCCATGATTCCCTGTTATGTGTTTTTTTTTTAATTAATCTTAATTTGTTTGTTTTTGTGATTTCCCTATTTGAGTTGATATCAGGACGTTCTGTTTTGTGACCTTGTGTTGTGCTGATATCTGATATTATTGGTTCTCTGACCAAACAATATCCTTTAGTATTTCTTGTAGCTTTGGTTTGGTTTTTGTAAATTCTCTAAACTTGTGTTTGTCTGTAAATATCTTAATTTCGCCTTCATATTTCAGAGAGAGTTTTGCTGGATATATGATCCTTGGCTGGCAGTTTTTCTCCTTCAGTGCTCTGTATATGTCGTCCCATTCCCTTCTTGCCTGCATGGTTTCTGCTGAGTAGTCTGAACTTATTCTTATTGATTCTCCCTTGAAGGAAACCTTTCTTTTCTCCCTGGCTGCTTTTAAAATTTTCTGTTTATCTTTGGTTTTGGTGAGTTTGATGATAATATGTCTTGGTGTTTTTCTTTTTGGATCAATCTTAAATGGGGTTCGATGAGCATCTTGGATAGATATCCTTTCGTCTTTCATGATGTCAGGGAAGTTTTCTGTCAGGAGTTCTTCAACTATTTTCTCTGTGTTTTCTGTCTCCCCTCCCTGTTCTGGGACTCCAATCACCCGCAGGTTATCCTTCTTGATAGAGTCCCACATAATTCTTAGGGTTTCTTCATTTTTTTTAATTCTTTTATCTGATTTTTTTTCAGCTATGTTGGTGTTGATTCCCTGGTCCTCCAGATGTCCCAGTCTGCATTCTAATTGCTCGAGTCTGCTCCTCTGACTTCCTATTGCGTTGTCAAATTCTGTAATTTTATTGTTAATCTTTTGGATTTCTACATGTTGTCTCTCTATGGATTCTTGCAACTTATTAATTTTTCCACCATATTCTTAAATAATTTTTTTGAGTTCTTCAACAGTTTTATCAGTGTGTTCCTTGGCTTTTTCTGCAGTTATCCTAATTTCATTTGTGATATCTTTAAGCATTCTGTAAATTAGTTTTTTATATTCTGTATCTGATAATTCCAGGACTGTATCTTCATTTGGGAAAAATTTTGATTCTTTTGTTTGGGGGGTTGGAGAAGCTGTCATGGTCTGCTTCTTTAAGTGATTTGGTATGGATTGTTGTCTCCGAGCCATCACTGGGAAACTAGTTTTTCCAGAAAATCCACTAAAAAAAAAAATGCAGTCAGATCCCTATCAGAGTTCTCCCTCTGGCTCAGGCTATTCGGATGTTAATGAAGCTGCCTGGGGAGGGTGGGGGAGGGAACAGAGAGATAGGAGAGTAGCACCTCAGAATATAGCCAGAGTTGCTTGTCTTGCTTGGAATGACTATTATATCTGAGATTCCCGTGGGCACGTTGCCTTTGTCTGCTGGCTGTGTGGAGATTGCCCCCGGGGGGTCTGGCCCGCTGGAGTCACGGTCAGATCCTCCACTTCCAGCCCTTCGCCCAGTGTCAAGGCTCCCCTACTGGGACGGTGCACTCTTGACTCCAAAATCAGTCGCTGCCTCCCGGGGACTTCTCGTCTCTCCAGCCGCGTGGCCGTGCCGCCCTCACGAACCAGTTGGGCCGCCTCCCGGCGTTAGTTCAGATGGGTGGAGCAGCTCCCCGTGCTTGTGCTGTGACCGAGTGTCCGGGCTGGGACGCTGTTCTCCCCGCTCCAATACCAGTCACAGCCTCCCGGGGACTTCTCCTACCGGCTGCGTCCCACGCCGCCAGTGCGACCCGGCTGGGCCCCTTCCCGGGGTTAGTTCAGGGGGGTGGAGCAGCTCTCCATGTTTATGCCGTACCTGCGTCCAGTCCAAATCCCGGCGGGATGATTCCCTGGCTGGGACGCTGCTCTCCCCGTTCCAAGACCAGTCACTGCCTCCCGGGGACTTCTCCTACTGGCTGCGTCCCACGCCGCCCGCGGAACCGGCTGGTCCCCCTCCCGGGGTTAGTTCAGGGGGGTGGAGCAGCTCTCTGTGCTTGTGCCGTGCCTGACTGGTACGCTGGCTCCAGGCTCTGGAAACAATCGCTGCTTCCCTGTATTAGTTCGTTCTCCATCTCTAAATCTGTGTTTGTTGTTCAGGGTTTGTAGATTGTTATGTATGTGATCGATTCACTTGTTTTTCCGTGTCTTTGTTGTAAGAGGGATCCGAGGTAGCGTCTGCCTAGTCCGCCATCTTGGCTCCGCCCTCCTCACCATCCTTAGTTTTAAGGAGCATTCTGGCTGTACTTCTTCCAAGGCAACTTTATTCTTCTGGGCAGTCCATGGTGTGGTAGAGAAAAACTTGAAACCTGTTTCAAGTTAAAACGGAGAGGTTAATTAAGGGTTTAAAACAATTGCAATTGGGGAACTATGTAGCCCATTGAAAATGGAACCAGGTAGTCCTGGGTCAGTTTTTTTGAATGAGTATCTTTATGGGGTAAAAAGAGGAACCAGACCATAGGAAGGGCATCTACAGGAAAATCCATGAGTATTGTAATAATCATAAGCTGATTGGTCACTGATTATTAATAGTAAGTGATTACAGATAGTTTCACACGATGCTTACATCATGGTCACAAGATGCTGACATGTATTTTCTTTGTCTATCTGAGATAGGCAAGAGATCTGGCTGGCTGAATTAAATACCCTGTGACTCAGTATTCTTGGAATTTAAACCTAAGTGCAGACCACCATATAACTTTTACTGCTGGCACCCGAGAACTACTTGTGATTAACAAACTAGGTGCTTAGACAAGATAAGGGGCTATGTTTCAAGGCCTTGTGGGCTTGGCCAGCTATAAATTACTGATAATCCTCCTGAGTTGTTTTTCAAGGCCTCACCAGGTGCAGAGCATGCACAGTAAAGATCACCGTGGACTACGAACGACCTTCCACATGAGACAAACATGAGCAGGGACCCCTTGCCGGGACTCAACCAAGGTCCAGAAGCATCACGCATGCACAACATCCCAGAATAAGTCCTGTTTGACATCCCAGCAGCCTTTGTGACAGGCTCCATCTTAGTTCCAGCAACCTCTGTGAGGAAATCCATCTTGAATTCTAGCTGCGTGTGCTTTTGATTTTCACAATCCCTCCCCTTCTCCTGGAAATCTCCACCCATCGAATGAATAAGGATAATGCCTTTTTCCTGCCTAATACCTTTTATAAACCCTAGTAAATCCTTTGTTCACAAGAGACTGGAGGTTAGCGTAGGTGGAAACTCCTCTCCATCTCTCCCTCGCAAGCCTTTTGCTTTATTTCTGTCACTAATAAACCTTTGTTTGTGTGGAACTCTGAGCCTTTCCTGGTCATTCTTGGTCAGAAGAAGGTAAGAACCTAGGGAGGGCTTAGTTCCAAGCTGGGAAGCCTTGTTGTGCAATATATCTTGCAAAAATACCTTGTCAGCAACAATACCCAGACAGCACACTTCCTGAGTTCCTGTGTTTTGAGTGGTTCGGATGGTCACTTGGTTAAGACCCCTTGGGGCATATGGTTTCACATCCTGGTTTTGACCATGGAGGAAAATCATTTTTTTTTTCTCAGAAAACATAGCTGTTGAGTCTAGAATCCAGATTAAAATTAGATAGCATGGTTAGTGTATTATGTTCCTGTCTCACAGACTGCACTGAAAGCTGTCTTTTCCTGAGACAATGTTGTATTCAATATTTGTTGACAACACCATAATTCAAAAGCATCAATTCTCCTTCAGTCTTCCTTATTTATTGTCCAGCTTTCACATGAATATGAGGCAACTGAAAATACCATGGCTTGGGTCAAAGCGCACCTTAGTCCTCAAAGTGACATCTTTGCTTTTGACCACCTTAAAGAGGTCTTTTGCAGCAGATTTGCCCAGTGCAATGCATCTTTTGATTTCTTGACTGCTGCTTCCATGGGTATTGATTGTGGATCCAAGTAAAATGAAATCCTTGACAACTTCAATCTTTTCTCCATTCATCATGGTGCTGCTTATTGGTCCAGTTGTGAGGATTTTTGTTTTCTGTATGTTGAGGTATAATCCATTCTGAAGGTAGTATCACCACAGAAGACTACCTAATGTAACTGTATTTCCCATGACTTCTCCAAGTATGTGGCAGTATTGCTGGTCCATGCACTCGCTGAGCAGTCTCAGTGTGCCACATGGGACCTAATAAATGATTCAGAATTTCTTCCTGTTAATAAAGTAGGTGCATAGCAGAAGGGAGAGAAGCTCCTTGGGAGAATAAAGACATAAGATGTATGCACATTTATTGCCCAAATCAGGAGCCTTGGTGGCTCAGTAGCTAACTGACTCAATGGCAACAGGTTTATTGCCCAAATCAGTGAAATTCATGTCATTCCCTTTCCAGTTTGATGTACTACCCACTAAAAAGTACATAATTACCCAGACAGTAAAATCAAATTAAATGTAGAGTTAAAGGTATAGCTTCCTCTACTGTCACCCTCTAAAGGAGCCCTAGTGGCACAAAGTTAAGAAGTCAGCTGCTAAGTGAAAGGTTGATGGTTCATACCCACCCAGCAACTCCTCAGGAGAAAAACCTGCTGATCAGTTTCCATAAAGACTACAGCCTAGAAAGCCCTATGAGGCAGTTCTACTCTGTCTCATGGGGTCATTATGAGTCAAAATTAGCCCGATGGCACACAACACCTGTCACTGCAGCTCCTTTTTTGTCTTGAGACTATTGCATCTTCCTCCAGCTTTGCATCTTGGCAAATGTCCCAGCCTGTGCCAGAGAGCATCTGTGGTGGGCTGCAGGTTTGGGGACAGCCTGTACATGTGTGCAGAACACTGTGTATCTGCTGCACAGAGGTAGATGCCAGAGTGGCTGGGCTCGGAGGCTGGGACATGCAGGGAACTTTGCTGCTTTTTCTCATCCAGCTTGGCACTTTTTCATGACTCTTCTCTTCCCCACCTTTCTGTAGCATCATAAAGAAGATAGGCCCTTCACCATGTGTCTGCTTGTACCAGAATAAGGTATATACAGTTTTTGAGGAACTGCAGTTTATGATGAAATCCTCTCCCTCCTGGATGATAAGAGACTGAGGACTCTGCTTCAGCTCTTGGCTACAAACCCCTGTTCCGAAAGGTAATGTAAAAAAAAAAAAAAGGATATCCTCGTGAGATTTTTACACTCATAGTAGGGATATTGTTTCTCCTCCCCTTCCCAATGTTCCCCAAGCAGCAGCATCATCATATCAAGACAAACTGACATTGTTCATATTTCAAGATCTGTCTGGTTCTCACGATGGCTTTCCCAGGACAGAAGATGACTTGATTCCTACTCTCATGAAGCTATCATTACACTAAGACCCTTCCAGGCTAACGACATAGTCACAGGCTGCCCGCAACCCCAATAGCTGTACAAGTACTGGCAAAAGAGACTCCATCCCTTGGTTCCTCAGAAAACACAGCCAAGTCAGTTGCTCCTGAATGGACTTCCTCAGCAGAGGTTACTTTAGCTCAGTGGTCTCTCATTGGTGTAGGAGACTGCACCAATCAGAGACCCTACCTGGTTTTCTGTTTGTCTGGCACTGTACAAACCTATCTCCGTTACCTTTTAAACACTGCCACCCTTTGGCCAGACTGAGAAGTGTTGACTAATTGATGGCATTTCTGGGTTAAGTTATATCTGAGATACATCTTTTTGTTGCAATAAAGTATGCTATTTACTTTGAAATATAGAAACTATCCTCTTAAGTTCGCATGCTTGAGAAAGTTTGCCATTTATAATTAATAGAAAGTTCTGTATAGTACAGAGTGATTGTCTTTCAATCTTAATCTCTGTCTGTCTTTAATTTCCATCTTTATTAAGACATAACTGACATATAATAAATGGCATATATTTAAAATGTGTAATTTGATAAGCTTTGGCATGGGTATTTGAGATGGTTAAGATTGTGTATCAGCTTGGCTGAGCCATGATTCTTAGTGTTTTGGTGGTTGTATAATGTGATCACTTCCCTGTTGAAATTTGATACATGATTACCCCCCTAATGGAATCTGCTGAGCAGTACTGGAGGGCGCAGGGCGTGTGGCAGCTCACTGCCCCCTCAATCTTTGTCTCTTCACTCTCTGCCTTTTTCCTTCCTGCCCACCTTGCTGGGGCTTTTGCTTGTTCTGGATCCTGCAGCTTGCTCCTGTTCATCTGGCCTCTGGTTCTTGGGACTTGGGCTGGTGGCTTGTAGATGGTCTTGCTGCCAATCCTGAGATTTGTGGACCTTCACGACCTGCAATGGCACTGTTCTCTGGCTTGCCAATCTTGGGTTTGCAAGCCCCTGCAGCTACGTGAATGGGGAGAATCCTATTTCCTCTTCATAGACTTGGAACATACAGCCTCTAGGGGCTGCGTGAGCATTTTCCTTGATGTAAATCTCTTGTTTTGCTGGTTTTATTTCTCTGGAGAACCCAGCCTAAGACAGTATTCAACCATGAAACCATCATCACGATCGAGATCATGAATGTATGCATCACCCCCAAAATTCCCTTTTGCCTCTTTCCCTGAACCACTTTGTAATTCCTCCCATGCATCTTCCCACCACATGCTCTACCCAGTTCATAGCTGATACACAGCCTCAGGCAATCATTGGTCTGCCTTCTCTTACTATTGATTAACCAAAACCAAGCAAAACTTTCTGTTGACAAGTCAATTTTGACTCGTAGCAACCCCATAAGGTTTCCAAGGCTGTAATCTCTACAGAAGCAGCCTGCCACATCTTTCTCCTGCAAAGCCAATGGTGGTTTCGAACTGCCAGCCTTTGGGTTAGCAGTCTGTTGTTTTAATCACTGTATTTTTTAGGGTCTGATCTAAATGGAGTCATAAACTGTATACTCTCTTTTGTCAATTGCTTTCAGCATATTTATTTTGAGATTCATCCATGCTGTTGTATGTATCAGTAGTTCATTCTTTTTAATTGCTGAGTAGTATTCCATTGTATAAGTATACCACAATTTATCCATTCACCTGTTGATAGATGTTTGGTTTATTTTCAGTTTTTGCATACTACAAATAAAGCTACTATGGATACTCACGTATAAGTGTTTACATGGACATAGACCTTCATTTCTTTTGTGTTAATACTTAGGAGTGGAATTGCTGAATTATATGGTAAGTCATTTTTTTTTCTTTTTTTTTAATTAACTTTTATTGAGCTTCAAGTGAACGTTTACAAATCAAGTCAGTCTGTCACATATAAGTTTATATACATCTTACTCCATACTTCCACTTGCTCTCCCCCTAATGAGTCAGCCCTTCCAGTCTCTCCTTTCGTGACAATTTTGCCAGCTTCCAACTCTCTCTATCCTCCCATCCCCCCTCCAGACAGGAGATGCCAACACAGTCTCAAGTGTCCACCTGATATAATTGGCTCACTCTTCATCAGCATCTCTCTCCTACCCACTGTCCAGTCCCTTTCATGTCTGATGAGTTGTCTTCGGGGATGGTTCCTGTCCTGTGCCAACAGAAGGTTTGGGGACCATGACCGCCGGGATTCCTCTAGTCACAGTCAGACCATTAAGTATGGTCTTTTTATGAGAATTTGGGGTCTGCATCCCACTGATCTCCTGCTCCCTCAGGGGTTCTCTATTGTGCTCCCTGTCAGGGCAGTCATCGATTGTGGCCGGGCACCAACTAGTTCTTCTGGTCTCAGGATGACGTAGGTCTCTGGTTCATGTGGCCCTTTCTGTCTCTTGGGCTCTTAGTTATCGTGTGACCTTGGTGTTCTTCATTGTCCTTTGCTCCAGGTGGGTTGAGACCAATTGATGCATCTTAGATGGCCGCTTGTTAGCATTTAAGACCCCAGAAGCCACATTTCAAAGTGGGATGCAGAATGTTTTCATAATAGAATTATTTTGCCAATTGACTTAGAAGTCCCCGCAAACCATAGTTCCCAAACCCCCGCCCTTGCTCCGCTGACCTTTGAAGCATTCATTTTATCCGGGAAACTTCTTGGCTTTTGGTCCAGCCCAGTTGAGCTGACCTTCCATGTATCGAGTGTTGTCCTTCCCTTCACCTAAAGCAGTTCTTGTCTACTAATTAATCAGTAAAAAACCCCTCCCTCCCTCCCTCCCTCATAACCACAAAAGTATGTGTTCTTCTCAGTTTATACTATTTCTCAAGATCTTATAATAGTGGTCTTATACAATATTTGTCCTTTTGCCTCTGACTGATTTAGCTCAGCATAATGCCTTCCAGGTTCCTCCATGTTATGAAATGTTTCAGAGATTCGTCACTGTTCTTTATTGATGCGTAGTATTCCATTGTGTGAATATGGTAAGTCATTTTTACCTTTTTTTTTTTGAACTCTTTATTGTGTTTTAGGTGAAAGTTTACACAGCAAATTAGTTTCCCATTCAACAGTTCAAACACAAGTTATTCTGTGACGTTGGTTGCTATTCCCTCATTGTGTCAACACTCTCCCCATTTCTACCCTGCTTTCCTTGTTTCCATACCTCCAGTTTCCCTGCTGTTCCTTGCCTTCTTATCTTTGCTTTTGGGCAAATGTAGTCCATTTGGTCTTGCATAGTTGATTGTTCTAAGAAGAACATTCCCCACAAGTATTATTGCTTATTTCATAGGTTAACCTATTATTTGGCTGAAAGGTGACCTCTGGGAATGCCTTCAGTTCCAGATTAAAAGGGTGTCTTAGGTTGATAGTCTCGGGAGCTCCTTCAGTCTCTATCAGTCCAGTAAGTCTGGTCTTTTTTAGGAATTTGAGTTTTTTCTACATTTTTCTCCCATTCTAACCAGAACCTTCCATTGTGTCCCTGAACAGAACTGTTGGTAGTGGTAGCTGGGCACCATCTAGTTCTTCTGGTCTCAGGCTAGAGGAAACTGTGGCTCATGTGGCCCATTAGTTCTGTGGACAAGTTGCTTCCTTGAGTCTTTGATTTCCTTCTCTCTCCTTTGCTCCAGACAGGAAGAGACAAATAGCTGTATCTTAGATGGCCACTCTCAAGCTTTAAAAACCCCAGATGCTATTCACCAAACTAGGATGTAAAACATTATCTTTATGAACTATGTTATGCCAATTGATCTAGATGTCTCCCAAGACTATGGTCCTTAGCCTTCAAGGCCAGTGACTCAGTCCCGCAAGCTGTTTGAATATGTCTAGGAAGTTTTCATAACTGTGCCTCCATATGTTCTATTATACATATGAATTTATATGCAGCACATGCAAATATGTACATACAAGCGCCCACAACTATACTTAAATATGTACTCCCGTATGCCCTCTGCGATTGCTAAGGTTGTGTGTCAACTTGGCAAGGATGTGATTCTCAATAGTTTGCCAGTTATGATGTAGTTTGGCAGTCCTATAATTATGTAGGAAACCCTGGTGGCATAGTGGTTAAATGCTATGGCTGCTAATCAAACAGTTGGCAGTTCAAATCCACCAGATGCTCCTTGGAAACTCTATGGGGCAATTCTACTCTGTCCTATAGGGTTGCTATGAGTCGGAGTCGACTTGACAGCAAGAAGTTTTACGAGATAATGATGTAATCACGTACATGACACGATCTGATATAATGTGGTCACCTCCATGGTGAGATCTGCTATCTTGGTCATCTAGTGCTGCCATAACAGAAATACTCCAAGTGGACGGCTTTAACAAAGAGAAATTTATTTTTTCAGTAAAGTAAAGTAGGCTGAAAGTCCAAATTCAAGGCATCAACTCCAGGGAAAGGCTTTCTCTCTCTTTTGGCTCTGGAGGAAGCTCCTTGTCCTCAATGTTCCCATGGCTGAGGAATTACTCAGGTGCAGGGACCCCCTCCCGGTGCTGCTTTCCTGGTGGTATGAGGTCCCCAACTCTCTGCTTGCTTCTCTTTCCTTTTATCTCTTAATGCAGGCCACACCCCAGGGAAACTCCCTTTACACTGAATCAGGGAGGCGACCTGAGTAAGGGTGGTGTTACAATCCCACCCTAATCCTCTTAACATAAAATTACAACCACAAAATGGAGGACAACCACACAATACTGGGAATCATAGCCTAACCAAGTTGACACATATTTTGGGGGTGGGGGCACAATTCAATCCATGGCATCTGCTATGAGTAGCTAATCAGTTGAAAGGGAGTTTCCTTGGGGATGTGGCCTGCATTTAATATAGGTAGACTTTCTGGTAGGTTTCATGGGTTTTTGCTTGCTCTGGATCCTGCAGCTGGCTCCTGTTCCTCTGACCTCTGGTTCTTGGGACTTGAGCTAGCAGCTTACCTGCCATCTTACCTGCCGATCTTGGAATTCATCAGCCTCCATAACCTGTGAGTCAGAAGCCTGCTGCCTGACCTTCTGATCTTAGATTTGCCAGTCCCTGCGGCTACATCAGTCAGGAGAGGCCTCCAGCCTGACCCACAGACTTGGCATTTTCCAGCTTCTACAGCCACATGGGCTATTTCCTTGATGTAGATCTCTCTAATACACTGCCCTGGTTTTGCTTCTCTAGAGAACCCAGCCTAAGATACCCTCCCACACCTATATAACATGCATATCTACCTACGTAACCACTCACAATTTTTGGTTGTTATTACTATTGTTGCAGAATTGTAGAAGTCATAGTCGTTCTTTATTCTTGTGTACCTCTCAGTGTCTTCATTTACCTTGCTCACATTGTTCTGACTTCCCCCACATTGTGTATTGACTTTCCCTTCACCAAAGTAGCATGTGTCTACTATGTAGTGTATAGGGAAGAACACGCTCAGCATTTCTCAAGCTGAAAAAACCAAAGAAAAAATTCAAGCCTCAAGTGGCAATATTGAAGGATTCTATGGGGAAAATATTAAAAAAATGCAGGAAGCATCAAAAAAGATGGAAGGAATACACAGTCACTATAGCAAAAAGAATTGGTAGACATTCAACCACTTCAGGAGGTAGAATATTATCAGAACTGATGGTACTGAAGGAAGAAGTCCAAGCTGCACTGAAGGCGCTGACAAAAACAGGGCTCTAGGAATTGATGGACTATCAGTTGAGATGTTTCAGCAAATGAATGCAGTGCTGGAAGTGTTTATTCATCTATGACAAGAAATTCAGAACACAGCTAGCTGGCCAACTGACTGGAAGAGATCCATATTTATGCCTACTTCCAAGAAAGGTGATCCAACCGAATACAGAAACTATCTAACAATACCATTTATATCACATGCAAGTAAAATTTTGCTGAAAAGCATTCAAAAGCAGCGACAGCAATATATCAACAGAGAACTGCCAGAAATTCAAGCTGGTTTCAAAAGAGGAGGTGGAACTTAGGATATCATAGCTCTTGTCAGATGGATTCTGGGTGAGAGCAGAGAATACCAGAAAGATGTTTACCTGTGTTTTATTGACTATGCAAAGGCATTTGACTGTGTGGATCATAACAAATTATGGACAACATTGCAAAGAACGGGAATTCCAGAACACTTAATTGTGCTCATGAGGAAACTGTATGTAGATCAAGAGGCAGTCATTCAAACAGAACAAGGGAATCCTGAGTGGTTTAAAGTCAGGAAGGTGTGTGTCAGGGTTGTATCCTTTCACCATACCTATTCAATCTGTATGCTGAGCAGATAATCTGAGAAGCTGGACTATATAAAAGAGAATGGGCATCAGGATTGGAGAAAGACTCATTAACAACCCACAATATGCAGATGACACAACCCTGCTTGCTGAAAGTGAAGAGGACTTGACACACTCACTGATGAAGATTGAAGACCACAGCTTTCAGTATGGATTACACCTCAACATAAAGAAAACAAAAATCCTCACAACTGGACCAATAAGCAACATCATGATACACTGAGAAAAGACTGAAGTTGTCAGGGATTTCATTTTACTTGGATCCACAATCCACACTCATGGAAGCAGCAGTCAAGAAACCAAAACACACATTGCATTGGGCAAATCTGCTGCAAAAGACCTCTTTAAAGTGTTGAAAAGCAAAGATGTCACCTTGAAGACTAAGGTGTGCCCGACCCAAGCCATCATGTTTTCAATCACCTCATATGCATGCGAAAGCTGGACAATGAATAAGGAAGATGGAAGAAGAATTGATGCCTTTGAATTGTGATGTTGGTGAAGAATATAGAATATACACCATGGACTGCCAGAAGAACAAACAAATCTGTTTTGAAAGAAGGACAACCAGAAGGCTCCTTAGAAGCAAGGACGGTGAGACTATGTCTCACATACTTTGAATATGTTATCAGGAGGGATCAGTCCCTGAAGAAAGACATCATGCTTGGTAAAGTAGAAGGTCATCGAAAAAGAGGAAGACCCTCAAGGAGATGGATTGACACAGGGGCTGCCACAATGGGCTCAAACATAACAACGATTGTGAAGATGGCACAGGACCAGGCAGTGTTTCCTTGTGTTGTACATCGGATCGCTATGAGTTGAAACCAACTCAATGGCACCAAACAACAACAGCGCTCTGTAGTGATTCTTATTTCCATCCATGGCAACCATCAAAGGATGTTGCTTTCTGTGTGTAAATCTATTCTTGATTTTTTTATATTAAAAATCACAATCATTTTAATTTAATGAGATACACAGAAGAAAAATTCATTTTTACATTAATAAATCTTTGTAGATAAGAAAAATTTATGATTTACAGTTCATATTCCAATTCCCACCTGGCTTTGTCTTCAAATTTTGAGAATCAATATTATAAAGAATATTTTACCAACTGTGCTTTACAAATACATTAAAAATACATTACCCAGGTGAATTACAGGCACTTAACATTATAATCGACACCACTGTTTTTTTTTTTTTTTTTTTAACATTACAACATATAGCCACAACAAACTTCAGCTGGTCACAGTATCCAGAACTCCCCCAAAGGAGAAATACATTTCTCACCATCTCACACATCAATACCATTTTCAGAGTCTGAAATACATTGTTTACTTTCTTGTGCCTCAGACAGTATTAGCCAAAGATAAACCCAAACCCACCTCTTGCTTTAAAATACCTGCACATATCCTGAAATGGTTCACGTTTGCACAATCATAGCAAGCATTTCTTTAAGATGGATGACTGATGGTTATAGTTTGTCTACTATTTACCTGAGGAAATAAGATGTTCAACTCAGCTATTACATTAAAAATCATAACCTTTCCTCTGCATTAGGAAACAAAGAAAACCTCCACAATTTCAAGGTTCTAACATAAACTGGAATTTGTATTTCGGAAATCTTGGTGGTGTAGTTGTTAAGTGCTACAGCAACTAACCAAAAAGTCGGCAGTTTGACTCCACGAGGCCCTCCTTGGAAACCTTACGGGACAACTCTACTGTGTTCTATAGGGTCACTATGAGTCAAAATCGACTCAAAGGCAATGGGTTTGGTTTGGTTTTGGTAAAACATGTCTCTCTTTGAAGGCTAGGTCAAGTAAACTTCTTGTTCTATTAAAAATATTTATTTATTTGAATGCTATGTTGCAATACAATGTGTTTTGCCATCAGGCATGTTGAGATAGCCCATAGGAATGGTAAATGGAATATCCAGTTAAATGAAATAGCACAGAAGCGCAATCTGAACAATTCGAGGACAATTTTTTTTTACATAAGGGGAATACACAGTGTAACTGGAAGTTTTTTGTTTATTTTGTTTTTTAGGCCAAAAAAAAAGAAAAAAAATTATGCCTTTTCTTTAAAACCACTTTTACCTAAGACAGATATTTGCACCACCCGCTGATCAGAGCCATGTTGTTAAAGAGACACACCTGAGAGATAGGATCCCATTGTCAAGGGCAATAAGCAAGTCTAGAGGCAACTTGAGAGAGATAGACATAGACAGACAGACAGAGAAAAAACTCCTGGGCAATGCTCTCAAATTAGCTATAAATTATTCTTGTGTGGAAAGAAAAAAAAAAAAAACTACAACATCTTATAGACCTACCGTCAATCACAATAAGTATCTCATTTTGAAAAAACAAAAAACTTGGGTATAATGGAAAAGAGGCACTTCCAGTTATTTCATAGAGTTTGCATTCCATAGTGAGCAAGTTAAATGATTTCCAAACAAATTTAAGAGCATCAAGTTATTAAAATTTATCCATACTTTACTGCATTCTGTAAATTAATCTGTAAACAAAAAAAGGAGAGTAAATATTTAGAAGAAAACAAAGGTCAATATTTAAAAGCTCAGGAGAAGGATAAATAAAATTTCAAAACATTACCTATCCAATGTGCACTACCGGCTATTCCTTCCTAGAAGACAGATGAATATATGTTTTTAAATATTGACATTTTTTAAAAAATATTTTTTATTGTGCTTTAAGTAAAAGTTTACAAATCAAGTCAGTCTCTCAACATATAAAATTATATATACCTTACTACATACTCCCACTTACTCTCCCCCTAATGAGTCAACCCACTCCCTCCTTCCAGTCTCTCCTTTCATGACCGTTTTGCCAGTTTCTAACCCCCTCTACTCTCCCATCTCCCTTCCAGACAGGAGATGCCAACACAGTCTCAAGTGTCCACCTGAACCAAATATTGATATTTTCTACTCAAATATAACCTTGCTTTTCTATTTTAATTTGTTTATGTATTTTTAATTTAATAAGGAAAAATTTTAATTTGTTAAATTAAACAACATTTAACATTAACCTTTGGAAGATTCATTTTACCACCCATAGAGCAATTTTCTAACAACAGAAGGGAATTGTATAACCTCTACATTCTTGTGTTTCATAGACTGTTCATATATGCTGCATGAAAGAAAAAAGGTAGGAAAATTCTAAAACAATTAAAGAACTACAACTAAGAATGCCATGAAAATAGCTTTGTGGCAAACACAAATAATTACTATTATAGGACAGGCTCAAAAACTCACATCTCCAGTTCCAGCAAAATATGGACTATAAGAAATAGAAATTTCTACAATAAGGCAACCAAACATACAATCCCTGTAAAGTATTCATTAAGGAATCACAGTACACTTGGGCATTTCAAAATTCAACAAATGAAAACAGAAATTCAATTGTGAAGTATATGCACAGAGTAGATTCTTTAATGTGAGAAACAGACTAAACAACTTAATGATATACACTAATTTGAAAAAAACACTATTATACAGCAAACTCTAAGAATCTTAATAAAATGAAATACTAAGGTGCAATATTATACATGGAAATAGTGGACTTTTTCTTTTGTCTAGTATTTCCTTTCACACTATTGTATTAGTTATCTAGTGCTGCTATAAGAGAAATACAAGTGGATGGCTTTAATAAAAAGGCTAAAAGTCTGAATTCAGGCCAGCAACTCCAGGGAAAGGCTTGCTCCATGTGTCGGCTCTAGAGGAAGATCTGTGTCATTAATCTTCTCCTAGTCTAGGAGTGTCTCTGAGCAGGAACCCCAGGTCCACAGGATGCACTCTACTCCTGGTGCTGCTTTCTTGGTGGTATGAGGTTCCCTGTCTCTCTGCTGCTTCTCTCTTTTATATCTCAAAACAGGTTGGTTCAAGACGCAATCCAATTTTGTAGAGTGAGTCCTGCCTCATTAACATAACTGGCGCTAATCCCATCTCATCAACATCATAGGGATAGGATTTGCAACACATAGGAAAAATCACATCAGATGACAAAATGGTGGACAATCACACAATACTGGGAATTATGGCCTAGCCAAATTGATATGTATTTTTGGGGGGACAAAACTCAATCCATGACAACTTTCATTCTAATTCTTCCCAGTTACCAGTAAGATTATTTTTGCTTTGGTGTCTAATACTGAATCAGCTTTCCAGCTGACTTGATGCACCATCTGGAGCTATTTCCTGAGCTGGCCACGGTTAAATACTTAGTACAGCCTTTAGTACCATCTTCTCAGCCTGGCCAAGACAAATGCTCACTCATGGTGTCACCTGAAGGAGCGGCTACATCTTCAAGAGCAATTTTTGGAGGCTCCCAACCTTCGATATCATCTGGCTTTTTAGCCCTGGTGGCACAGTGGTTAAGAGCTGCTGCTAACCAAAAGGTCACTCAGCAGTGTGACTCCACCAGCCACTCCTTGGAAACTCTATGGGACATACTCTGTCCCATAAGGCAGCTATGAGTGGGAATCAACTCCATGGCAATGGCTTATTCTGTTTTAAAAGAAAACTGTCCCCAAATCCAGATTTGTTCTCTGTCTTCAACTCTTCTTTTAATCGTAAATTAGTTCTTTTAGACTTGGGAGATTTATATCTTTCGAGTAAATGTTGTTCATCATCCCTATTAAAGGGACGTCACTTCTTCCCAACCTGGAAAACTTACTCCTTGCAGCTGCGTGGCGGGAGCAACTGACTGCGCAGCTATCCCTATCCCTTCTGCAGGCCCTTCTCCTCCGGGGCGCTGCCCAGAAGCACTTTGGTCTTGTTCGGCTTCCACATGCTTTGGGGTGGGGCCTCCGGGTGTGGGTTTAGGGTCTGCCCTTTCCCACTCCTCAGCCAGCGGTGGCATAGCGTTATCTCCCTATAGCTTTACTCTCCCTATGTGGCTATTGAGTAATTAAAATATGGCTAATGTGTCAGAGGAACTAAATTTTAACCTAATTTACATTCAAATTTAAAAAAGTAAATCAGTGTAAAATACTTTTTCATTAAACAAGACTTTATTGTTTTGACAGGACTATAGTTCACTTTATTAAAAATTTAGCATCCAAACTGAGATGAGCTATAAGTGTAAAACACACACCGGAATTGCAAAGACTTTGTATGATAAAAGATTGTAAACTATTCTATTACTAATTATTGATTACATGTTGAAATACTAATATTTTAAAAATATTTGGCTAAATATAGAATGAAAGTTAATTTTACCTTGCTTCTAATTTTTAATGCATCTATTATAAAATTTAAAATTACATATGTGGCTCACATATTTCTATTAGACAGCGCTACCTGGGCACTGATTTTTCTCAACTCAGACCTTGTTTTTCCGACTTTCCTGATATTTTGCTCTAAGGTGTGTAACACTAGCTGGATCAGGTGCCATGGACTATTCCTGTGTGCTCCTCTGTTCACTGATTTGTATTAATTATGTTGGAGTTTTCCTGTTGTTACTGAATGCAGAAAAGTAACAGAGAATGATTGGCTCTAACCTGCAAGGAGATTATAGGCTATTTAAACTTTTTCAGAACTGGGCTTCTCATTTTTAACATGGATTGATAAGAATTCCTACTTTTCAAGGTGCTATGAGAATTATAAAAGGTAATCATTTAAAGACATTAATAAAGAGTTTTGCTAGCTAAGTAATATCAAAATTACTGTAGTTATTATCATTATGATTGACATGGCTCACCTTATATCTTGGAAATACTCCCTGGATGGTAGTAGTAATGGTATCATTGTGTTCCAAAAAAATTAAGAAAAGAGGTCAAAGTTTCAACAATATAACTGTATATTTTCAAAGCTCTGACTCTCTACACCCAAGCTGGCTAAACAAATATTTTATGTTTGCAAGAAGTGTATAAGTTTAGATTTATCAACTTAAGATGGGGAAAGATTTCCTTAGAAGGCTTAAACTTACTATATAAAAATATTTAAAAATCACCAAGAAAAGTTGAATAAACAAATTTAAAAGAGATATACTGTATTAGGGGAAAGTATGTGCATTATATATAACAAGAAAAATAACATTTATTTTACTGAAATACTTTTCACAAATAAACAATATAAAAAGACAAACAATCTTAAAAGAACTGGTCAAATGGTATTAGTACGCATGCTATAAAAGTAGAATCACAAAGGGCCAATACATGATAGGAAATTTGTTCAACTGCACCAGGAATTAGGAAAACGAAAATGAAAATAACAAAGAAATACATTCAAGTTATCTAAACTCTAAGAAGACTGATATTAGTGTTAACCAAGACACGTATAAAAATGTAAAATAGGCATATCCTTTGACTCAGTGATTTCATTTCCAGTTAATATATAAGAAACCTATCTAACTAATATAGAAAGACACGTTGATTATTATAACTAAGAGGAGTAGACAATTTAAATATTATTAATAGGTGAGGAGTTAACTAAGATATTTTACAACTATGAAGTTTTCTGCAGGTATTGAAAAGATGAAAGTCAATTCATATATATTGATATGAGCACATTGCCAAGAAACACTTTAAGTGAAAAAATAATTACAGAAAAATATGCATGGCACAACCCAATTTATGTAAGAAAGTTGAGTAGATATTTATATGAGTATCCACATAAATGAAAACAAATGTAATTGTCAAGATATACTCCAAACTGTCAAAATGTATTATCCTAGGAGCAGAGGAGAAAGTTACATTGGAGAGTCAAGGAGAAAGAATTTGTGTATATTTTTTGTGTGATGATAAAAATATTTCAGCATAAATTTTAAAAATGAAATTAATATCCACATATCTGCCCCTTTTTTTTACTTCCTCCCAAAAAATCATCTGTATTCCAACAGTATGCGTGTGCAGCAAAGAAACTTTTAAATTTTTCTCAAAGGAAAATGAGTCCATTTCTGAAAGTCATTTCCATTTTGAAGAGGTTGAAAGTACTAAAATGATGCAAGAGAGCCTGGGCATTTCCATGGGTCCAAATGAAGAAAACCTTTGGGAGAACCAAATGGTTGCTCTCACCCTTTTTTAACCAAGAAGAAAGTAACATTCAATTAAAACAAAGAGCCTTGACACGTTCTCATTTCCTTTTCTCTTCATCGCAGGATTACAACTGCGATCTTAGTTCTTCTGAAGCTTCTTAATCCCTTCAAAAATGAAAGCTCTTCTTCCTCATCCTTTTCATCCCTGTCGTCATCTCCTCCTCCTTGATTTCCTTACTCTCTCATCTTTCTTTTCCTTTACTTGTCTTCTTCTGTTGAGCTTCTGTCATCTTGTGCAGTAGCCTCTTAGATGGCTGCTACTGCTTCCCTTCCCCCACCAGAGAGATACCGCACAGGTGTAGCCCCACTCGAACCACTGTGTGTCTCTCACCATGCAGTAGTACACGGCTGTGTCTTTTAGGGTAGCATGGGGCAGGATCAAGGTACTGGACTTTCTGCCAGCAGGGATGATCAGAGAGGCCATTTCATTGGTCACGTCATCTTTTAGGCCACTTATCACATATTCTGGACCCCGGTGGGGAATCTGTCGATACCAGTGTATATACTCGCTTCCACTGATTGTGGAGTGGTTACAAGGCAAATTTACAGGTTGTCCTTCGGTACTCTCCATTGAACTTGGCTGTGTGGTTTTAGCATCACCCGTAATACCTGAGGGGTTGAGAAACAACAGATTAGTTCTTGGTTGTTAAATTAGAGTGCATCTAAAGGTCAGAAACACAGGCACTCCCGAAAGCTCTCCTTAACCCATATGAAAGTATTTTTGCGTGTGATGCACAGGATGAAAGAAATATTTCTGGTATTTATTACTCTGCTATTCAGAACTACGAAGCCAAAGATAAATTGCCCACCTTCCATGGCCCTTGGGATCAATGTACTCAAAGCTCCTTATAGCCTGAGAGCTGTGAAATTTAGCTGTCTTTGGGTATGGTCAGTCCCTAATACAAATGTCAGACTTCTAAGAGAAACATACAGACACAAACTTTCCAGCAACCTGGTAAAGCACTGTAGCAGAAGTGGAGACAGTAGATACCTCTCCTGTGTCCTTCAGCCACAAAAGTCCGCCTTTCTTAACCTTAGAGCACTTACCCAAAGTTAGGAGAACAGCCATTCCTGTCACCAACCTCATAGTTCCAGTGGAAACTAGGGTCCTAGGCCCCAGAGCTGAGGCTCTCTGTCTGATCCTAGGCTGAGGGAGGTTCCAAACAACAAAGCAAGCAGCCACCACCAGCACAAACCCCACAAGGCAACTTTCACTTTGGGTGTTCCCCAGCCAAGTGTCAACCAAACACAGAGCAGCCTTTTGGTTGGGTCTGCCCCCACTCGCAGCCTTAAATTTAAGACTAAGATCGTTTACCCACCGTCCAGCCCTAACACAGAGGGCTTAAAAGGAGATCGTTTTCAAGGTTCAGACTCAGGTAGGCTATGTCTGAATGAGTAAAACCATTCACAAGGAAATTATCCATCCCTTATTTCTTATTCATGTAGGAGTCTCTGGATGGTGGAAATAGTTAATGTGCTGTACGACTAACCTAAAGGTTGGAAGTTTGAGTCTGTCCAGAGGTGCCTTGGAAGAAAGGCCTTGTGATCTGCTCCCAAAAAATCAGCCGTTGAAAACAGCATGGACCACTGTTCTACTCCTACACACATAGGGCCGCCCTGAGACAGAATCAACTTTACAGCAGCTGGCTATTTATGATATAGGCAACAACCACCACTAACTGGTGGTTTGACACTCCATTGAGCTGATAGAAAATATCTTAATCAAAATAATCTATTTTGAGCCCTGTACTGTAATGGGAAGAAGATAATTTCTAGCCATGTTATCAACCAGAGCAAGTAAATGTTAGAAGCAGTAATATATAATTGAAATTCAGAAGTTAGAAAGTTCTTTCTGGAAAAAAAATTACCATAAGTGAAGTTAAAAATAAAATGGCACTGCGGGAGAAAATATTTGCAACATATATCACAGAAATAATTTCATAATTGTATAGTATTGCTTGCTGTGCTCAGTGTGACAAGAAAAGAGAGAGGCAGACGCCAGGCTAAATCCAAGTCGACAAGTACTCAGATTTCCCACACTAACTCCTGGAATTACGTCGTAATTATTTTCTAGATGACATTGCTGGAGGCCTCTGGTCTTGAGGCAAGAAGGAATGGGTTGAACGGTACTTATTCTTACCCCACTCAAGCCCCTTTTTAATTAATTAATTTATTTATTGTGCTTTAAGTGAAAGTTTACAAATCAAATCAGTCTCACATATAAAAATTTACACACACCTTGTATGTATTTCTAGTTGCTCTCCCCCTAATGAGACAGCACACTTCTTTTCTCCACCCTGTATTCCCCGTGTCCATTCAGCCAGCTCCTGACCCCCTCTGCCTTCTCATCTCGCCTCCAGGGAGGAGCTGCCCACATAGTCTCATGGGTCTACTTGTGCTAGAAGCTCACTACTCAACAGTATCAATTCCAATCCCTGTCTGAAGAGTTGGTTTTGGGAATGGTTCCAGTGTTGGGCTAACAGAGAGTCCAGGGACCATGACCTCTGAGGTCCCTCTAGTCTCAGTCAGGCCATTAAGTCTGATTTGAGCCCCTTTTTAACTCAAATTTTCTCATCTCCACACCCATGTCTAGGCATGGTATGCTTTGAGGATACTAATGAGAAAAAAAGGGAAGGAAAAGATAGGAAGAGAAGATTTGTAAAGGGAAATGAAGTGAAATCATTTTACAAAATAAATGGAAGTAAACATGAAGAAATTTCTCTGGTTATTCTCAAAAAAAAAAAAAAATTAAAAATGGCTATTAAATAAAAAGAATGGAATAAAATTAAAATTACTCATTTTTCTCCACTACAATTGCTAAGCTTGTCATTCCAGTCTGGAAACAAATAAAATTGAACCACTAATTAATCACTTCTCATTTCTCCCCGTGCCACGTCAGCTTTTTGCTCTGTGTTTGGGAAGCAGCCTAGGGCCCCCGTGCCCTTGAAGCTGTGCACATACTTAACAAAAGGCTATAAAGTCCAAGGCAATGAAAAAGGATGAAAGTAAGTTCTTTGCACAACTCAATGACAATCTCTCTTCCTGGAAGGAGCTTCGGTTTGCAGCTCTAACAGCCCCCTCTTGTGACTGCACGTGTGAACTCCTTTACTTAGAACCAGTCAGAAATGTTTTTAGAGGCTTTTATCTAAAAATAGATGCCTTAGATATCCTACCTCCCTCTAGTGGTAAGGCTCAGGGGCTAATCTTTTAGTGAAGAGCTTCCTGTGGCAATGCTCCAAGAAAACAAAACAAAAACACTCACTAGTTGTCCTCATGTTGACTCCGATTTATGGTGACCCCATGTGTGTCAGAGTAGAGCTGTGCTCCATAAGGTTTTCAAAGGCTGATTTTTTGAATGTAGATTTCCAGGCCTTGACCTAATTATTTTCAGTCACTTTGGGATTTTAGAACTATTTCTGTGATGCTTTCTCAATTGTTGGATTCCTTTACTTTCCTTGGTGGCTTGCTCTTCTCATGTTTGAAGACAGTTGCCAAAGCCCACACTATTCACTAAGTACTTAAATAATTATTTGTTGGATAAATGTATTAATTAATATTTACTTACAACCTTACTGGGAGATGTTACATGGAACAACTTTTTAAATTATTAAATTATTGCAAATAAATGTTTTCCATTTTCTGGAAAACAAATCCAACAAAAGTATCCAGTGGTAAAGGTAAATGCAGGATTAGGTCTGTGGACAACATGAAAATAGACAACACACCAACTCTCACTCCCCGTCTTCCATAAAAAGAAAAACTCACAAATTTAGGGTGAAGAAGGCTAGATTATGAGAATATGGCGGTGTACGATGTAACGATCACACCTGTTGAACCTGGTGCTGTAGAGTCAACTCCGATTCATAGTGACCTTGTTAGAGGGAGTAGAACCACCTCACAGGCTTTCCGAGGCTGTAAATTTTAAGGAAGCAGACTGCCACATCTTTCCCCCCTGGAGAAGCTGGTGAGTTCGAACCACTGATCTTTCAGTTAGTAGCTGATTGCTTAAGCACATGCAGCCAGGCCTCCTTGATGGTCATACAGCTGTACTTAATCGAATGGTATTCACTGTTCATCTACTGGAGACCTGGTGGCACAGTGGTTAAGTGTTTGGCTGCTAAACAAAAGGTTGGCAGTTTGAATCCACCAGCCACTCCTCGGAAACCCCATGGGAGTAGTTCTACTCTGTCCTTTAGGGTTGCTATGAGTCAGAATTGACTTGACAGCAATGGGTTTGGTTTTGGTGACATTATAAAATAGCAATAGTAATTTGGTGCTGGTATAAATATATAAATAGAAGAAATATAGGGATTGCTAAAAGGAACATGAAAGGTAGGAGTCAGTATGTCATCTAGTTATATGCAAAAGTCAGACCAACATCAGAACTTTTTATCTAGTGTTCATTACTGCAAAGTTCAAATGGTGTGGAGAATTCAAGTCTACCCAGAGAACAATTAATATTATAGTAGTTTTTGGTTTTGTTCGGTTTTATATAACACCTGTATCGACATATGGAAACCCTGGTGGCATAGTGGTTAAGTGCTACGGCTGCTAACCAAAGGGTCGGCAGTTCAAACCCGCCAGGCACTCCTTGGAAACTCTATGGGGCAGTTCTACTCTGTCCTATAGGGTTGCTATGAGTCGGAATCCACTCGACGGCAGTGGGTTGTTGTTGTTGGGTATTGACATATAATTCATATACCACACAATCTATTCATTTAAAATGTACATTTCATTGGTTTGCAGTATATTCACAGAGCTGTGTAACTATCACCACAACAATTTTTGAACATTTTCATTACTCTGAAAAGGAATCCATACCCATTAGCAGTCACTTACCATTTCCTCCCACCCACCTCAAAAGAAAAATCAAACCAATTGCCCTTGAGTAGATTCCTAGTCATGACAACCATCCACCTAGGCAACCACTAATCTACTTTGTATCTCTACAGTTTTGCTCGATCTGGACATTTCATATAAAAGGAATTGTACAATATGTGGCTTATTGGGAATGCTTCTTTCACTTAGCATTATGTTTTCCAGGTACATCTATTTTTTTATTGAGATGAAATTCACATGACATAAAATTACCATTTTAAAGTGAACAATTCAGAGACATTTAATACATTTACAGTGTCATGTGATCACAGCCTCTACCTAATCTCAAAACATTTTCATCACTATAAAATAAAACCTCACACCCATTTTAGCAGCTACTCCGCATGGTCACCTCCCTATCCCCTGGTGACCACCAATCTGCTTTCCGTCTCTCTGGATTACCTAATCTGGATATTTCATATAGATGGAATCATAAAATGTGTGATCTTTTGTGGCTGGCTTCTTTCACTTAGCATAATGTTTTTAGGGTCCATCCAGTTGTTGCAGGTATCAGTATTTCATTCCTTTTTATGGCTGAATAATTTTCCGTTGTATGCATATACCACAATTTGTTCATGTATTCATTCGTTGATGGACATTTGAGTTGTTTCCACCTTTCGGCTATTGAGAATAATGCTCCTATGAACATATGTGTACACATATTTATTTGAATATATATTTTCAGTTCATTTGGGTATATACCTAGGAGCAGAATTGCTGGGTCATATGGTAATTCTGAAGGAGACCTGGCAGTTAAGCACTTGACTGCTAACAAAAGTTCGAGCCCACCGGTGGCTCTGTAGGAGAAAAGACCTAGCCATCTGCTCCCATAAGATTATAGCCTAGGAAATCCCATGAGGGAGTTCTACTCTATCCCATAGGGTTGCTATGAGTTGGAGTTGACTTCACGGCACACAACAACAACATGGTAATTCTATGTTTAACTTTTTGAGGAACCAAGCTGTTTACAACAGTGGCTGAACCATTTTACATTCCCACCATCAATGCATGAAGATTCCAATTTCTCTACATCCTCACCAATACTTACTTTGTTTTTTCCTGATAAATAGCTGTCTTAGTGAGTGTGAAGTGGTATCTCATTATGGTTCTCATTTACATTTCCCTAATGACTATTGGGAAGAACCCTGGTGGCACAGTGGTTAAGCGCTCAATTGTGAACCAAAATGTTGGCAGTTCGAACCCACCAACAACTCTGTAGGAGAAAGATGTGGCAGTCTGCTCCTGTAAGGATTACAGCCTCAGAACCCCTAAGGGGCAGGTATTCTGTCCTGTAGGGTCACTATGAGTCAGAATAGACTTGACAGCAATGGGTGAATGGTTGAATGACTAATGACGCTGAGAATCTTTTCATGTGCTTATTGGCCATTTGTATATCTTTTTTGGAGAAATGTCTATTGAAGATTTTTGCCCATTTCTTAGTTGGTTGATTTCTCTGTTTATTCTTGGGTTGTAAGAGAAGTTGTTTACATATTCTGGAGCTTTTTCAGACATATAATTTGCAGATATTTTCCCCCACTGATAGGTTGTCTTTTCTCTTTCTTGATTATGTCCTTTGATGAATAAGTGTTTTTTATTTTGAAGAAGTCCAATTTATCTATTTTTTCTTTTGTTGCTTGTGCTTTTGGTGTCATACTCAGGAACCATTGTCAAACCCAAGGTTATGAAGTTTTATTCCTATTCCTTCTTCTAAGAGTTTTAGTTCTTATATTGATCCATTTTGAGTTAATTTTGTAGATGGTGTGAGGTAGGGGTACAACTTCATTCCCTGCTTCTGGATGATGGGACAAGTGGTAAATCAGATGAATGCATTCATTACCATACTGTTTGATATAGAATATATTTATATTCTCGCCACGGAGGTGATGTTGTGTGAGGTACCATGCTATGGACAAGATAGTCTACAAGCCCAGGAATATGCAGAAACAGAATCTAATATTCTGGAAGATCTGGGTGTTTACCTTTCCCCAGTGTCCTGTGACTATAGCCTAGCAAATGACCTTATATCCCCCTGGGGGAGGATTGAAAGAATAACCCCAGTAATCATATAGCCACATTGCAAAACTTTCTCAGATGGACTCAGCCTTCTCTTCAGTTGAGAGGTTCTAGGCCTATTAACTGGCTTAGGTCTGGGAACTGCATAACAGGCAGTGAAATCCCGATAGAGTAACTCAAGTTTTGGTTTTTTTCCTCAGGATATTTAGGCGTTAAAGAATATATAAAGGATTATCTTAATAAGTTCCCGTTCTCTTTCACTTTGTTGTTTTTGTTGTGTGCTATCAAATCAGAAGTCAGTTCCAACTCATAGTGACCCTATAAACCACCCAAAACCAAACCCATTGCTGTCGAGTCAATTCCAATTCATAGTGACCCTATAAGACAGAGTAGAACTGACCCATAGGGTTTCCAAGGAGTGGCTGGTGGATTTGAACTGCCAACCTTTTGATTAGCAGCTGAGTTCTTAACCACTGTGCCACCAGGGCTCCAAGCAACCCCATAATTAATTAGCCCTCTCTAAAGATCTCCAAAAAAAAATTTTTTTTTTTTTTTTAAAGATCTCCAAAGGTCAAAAAAACTCTGATTAACACTCTGTCCCTGTGGTTTATTGTGGTAATCACATTTATCGTATCTCTTTTAAACACCACCATCTACCACTCCAAAATCTCATTACTCCCACAGAGATCAGGAAAACAATTTAATTGTAATATTCTCCCTGTGTCCACTCCCACCATAATCTTCACCCTACAGAAGACTGCCTCCAAGCAACAATTTAAGGATTCTGGTGACCCAATGAAGAATGCATTTCTTGATGCCTTGGTGAAAAGAATGTCCTCTAGAATTCCCAGGGAGTATGGTTAGCAAGCATCTGATCAGATTGCACCTAATAATTCCATTTTAGCATTCCCATTTCTCTGAACCTTCAGACTTCTTTCTCCGCAAGATACCAGGAAGTGTCTGCATTTCAACCTCATTAGCTATAAGTCAGTGAAGCTCTCACTACCTCTAGGTCTAGAAGAGTGTATTGGAAGAAAGGAATATCACAATCTGAAAGGAGATGATTGTATAGAGAGAAGCAACTTGAAAGGAGCTGCTTGACTTTGAACTTCAGCATGATATTGGAAGAGAAAATGAACCATTTTTAGTGCTATTTCAGATCTGAAAATTTAACAATTTAAGATGAGAATCAGCTAACTTATAAACTCCCTGAAGTAGATGTGTTCATTTAATCTAATTTCTTAGAAACAATTTGAAAAACACTTCTTTGTGATATATTTTAACCCAAGATACAAAGATAATACCTAGAAACCTAAGAAAGAATGCTATTTTATATATTGAGTTGAAATATGGCATAATTTTTCACAGAATGAAAGTTTATGTTATAACGTCCCAACTGAGCTAACACAGTGACTACCTTCTTCCTGTAGGCAGTTTGTGGGATTTCCCCAAACCTCTGAACAGGTGGCTGTCCTTTACGGGGCTCTAAGGTTTTGTTTATCTTTCACTGTCGTTTCTTTTACTGTGTGATCCCAGAGAGCACAGAAGTAGTTTGCTGTGTCTGCCAGTTGTAAGGAAGAGATGATGAGGTTGATGGATTTGTTTGCCTTCTGGAAGTTTACAGAGTAGCGATCCTGCTTTGCATTTGGCTTAGAATGTTCCTGTTGAATCAGGAAAACCATCTCTCCATTGGGAGGCTGTTTGTACCAGTACAAAGTATAAGAACTTAATCTGGTTTCATACAGGTAGCCCAAGGTAACAGCTTCCCCCTCCTGCATTGTTATTGTGGTCTGATTTTGGTTTACTTTCTCAGCCATGCTGCATCCTATGGGAAAGAGGAGAAGACATGGTTGGTCTCCCTAAATGTCTCAAGTAAGTCATAAGGAATAGGATAATTTATAGTACAGGAACAACTACAACAACAGAAAATCACATAGTGTTTTGTTTGCCCATCACCCCCCTTCCCTCTTAATACCCCTGCCAGTTACCACTTGGATAGTCCCATCCTTGAGCTCTACCAGGATCTGAGGCTCTACATTTGGGACTATACTTACTGAAACCAAGGGAGGCTATGAATGCCCACAGCAGGCAAGGGCAACGCATTCTATCAATTCTTTTCCTGATTGAAATTTTTCTTGTTCTTACTCAAGCCCACTGACCAGCCTTTCTCTGAGAGCCTGAAAGAGAATGTACAGGGTTCCTGGGGTTGCTAGATGTTTCTGTGCCAAACAGGAAGTAAGATTTGCAAGTAGTATGTTACATTGCTCTACCCACTTGAACTCTAACCTTGAGCTCTAATCCGAGAATCTCAAATGAAAAGACAACTGATCTCTTACTCAGAAACTTTCAACTTATTTTTTCACTTTCTAAGCAACGTAGTTTTAGAATTTGACAAAAGTCTGAAGGGTGAATTAAGTCCTGTGTTGAGGTCCTTCAAATCTGATAAGGACATTATAATAAATGAAAATTCATATCAAATTTATATAAGATGCAAAAATTCTAATCAAATAGGAGAAAATTTAATCTACTAATAGGAAAAATGGACACTACAGAAAGGCCAGGTTTGCTTTATTGAAGAAATATAAGATAATCTTAATAGTTGAAAATAAAATGATCATATGTATAGATATAGAAAAAGGATTTATTTAAAAAAGCTTTTGATAAAATTTAACATCCATAGCAAACTATCCTTAAAAAGACTTATAGCAAAAACCATGTTGTTGCTTCTGTTAGGTGCCATCAAGTCGGTTCTGACTCATAGTGACCCTATGCACTGCAGAACGAAACACTGCCTCGTCCTGCACCATCCTCACAATCCTTGTTATGCTTGAGCCCATTGTTGCAGCCACTGTGTCAATACATCTCCTTGAGGGTCTTCCTCCTTTTTGCTGACCCTCTACCTTACCAAACATAATGTCCTTCTCCAGGAAGTGGTCCCTCCTGATAACGAGTCTGAAGTATCTGAGAGGTAGGCTCACCATCCTCGCTTCTAAGGAGCATTCTGGTTGTACTTCTTCCATGACAGATGTGTTCATTCTTTTAGCAGTCCATGGTAATTCAATATTCATCGACAACACCACAATTCAAAGGTGTCAATTCTTCTTCAGTCTTTCTTATTCATCATCCAGCTTTCACATATATATGAGGTGATTGAAAATACCATGGCTTGAGTCAGGTGCGCCTTAGTCTTCAAGCAGACATCTTTGCTTTTCAACACTTTAAAGAGGTCTTTTGCAGCAGATTTACCCAATGCAATGTGTCTTTTGATTTCTTGACTACTGCTTCCATGGGTGTTGATTGTGGATCCAAGTAAAATGAAATCTTTGACAACTTCAATCTTTTCTCTCTTTATCATGATGTTGCTATTGGTCCAGTTGTGAGGATTTTTTGTTTGTTTGTTTTCTTTATGTTGAGATGTAACCCATACTGAAGGCTATGGTCTTTAATCTTCATCAGTAAGCGTTTCGAGTCCTCTTCACTTTCAGCAAGCAAGATTGTACCACCTTCATGATGCAGGTTGTTAATGAATCCTCCTCCAATACTAATGCCCCCTTCTTCTTCATATAGTCCAGCTTCTTAGACTGTTTGCTCAGCATACAGACTGAATAGGTATGGTGAAAGGGTACAACCCTGACACACGCCTTTCCTACCTTTAAACCATGCAGCATCCTCTTGTTCTGTCAAAATGACTGCCTCTTGATCTAAGTACAGGTTTTTCATGAGCACAATTAATTCTGGAATCCCTGTTCTTTGCAATGTGTTATCCATAAGTTGTTATGATCAACACAGTCAAATGTCTTTGTATAGTCAATAAAACACAGGTAAACATCTTTTTGCTATTCTCTGCTTTCAGCCAGGATCCATCTGACATCAGCAGTGATATCCCTTATTCCATGATCTCTTCTGAATCTGGTTTGAATTTCTGGTTGTTCTCTGTCAATGTACTGCTGCAGCTGCTTTTGAATGATCTTCTGCAAAATTTCACTTGATTGTGATATTAATGATATTGTTCGATAATTTCCCCATTCAGTTGGGTCACCTTTCTTGGAAATAGGCATAAATATGGGTCTCTTCCAGTCAGTTGGCCAGCTAGCTGTCTTCCATATTTTTTGGCATAGATGAGTGAGCACCTCCAGCCCTGCACCTGTTTGTTGAAACATCTCAATTGATATTCCATCAATTCCTGGCACCTTGTTTTTTGCCAATGCCTTCAGAGCAGCTTGGACTTCTTCTTCCTTCAGGGCACACTTTGGCTTTCATGGACTTGTTCTAATTTTCTTCAGTTTCAACTTAAACTTGCATATGTGCAATTGATGGTTTTTTCTGCAGCCAGCCCCTGGCCTTGTTCTGACTGATGATATTGAGATTTTCTGTTGTCTCTTTCCAAGATGTAGTCGATTTGATTCCTGTTGGTGAAAAAGGTATTTGCAATGAGGAAGTAATTGGTCTTACAAAATTCTGTCGTGTAATCTCCAGCATCATTTCTATCACCAAGGTCCTATTTTCCAACTACCAATCCTTCTTTGTTTCTGGCTTTTGCATTCCAATCACCAGTAATTATGAATGCATCCTGACTGCATGTTCTATCAGACTGCAGAACTTGGTAAAAATCTTCAATTTCTTAGTCTTTGGCCTTAGTGGTTGGTGAGTAAGTTTGAATAATGGTTGTATTAACTGGACTTCCTTGTAGGCACATGGATATTATTCTATCACAGCATTGTACTTTAGGATAGACCTTGAAATGTTCTTTTTGATGATGAGTGCAATGCCATTCCTCTTTACGTTGTCATTCCCAACATAGTAGACCATATGATGGTCTGATTCAAAACGGCCAATACCAGTCTCACTAATGCCTAGAATATTGATGTTTCTGTGCTCCATTTCATATTGGATGATTTTCCTAGATTCATACTTCATGCATTGCATGTTCTGATTATTAATGGATATTTGCAGCTGTTTCTTCTCATTTTGAGTCTTGCCACTTCAGCAAACAAAGGACCTGAAAGCTTGACTCCATCCACATCATTAAGGTCAACTCTACTTTGAGGAAGCAGCTCTTCTCCAGTCATATTTTGAGTGAGTTCCAACCTGAGGGGCTCATCTTCCGGCACCATATCAGACAATGTTCTGCTGCTATTTATGAGGTTTTCATTGGCTAATTCTTTTCAGAAGTAGACTGCTGGGTCCTTCTTCCTAGTCTATTTTAGTCTAGACACTCAGCTAAAACCTGTCCTCCATGGGTGACCCTGCTGGTGTTTGAATGCTAGTGGCATAGCTTCTAGCATCGCAGCAACACGTAAGCCCCCAGAGTATGACAAACTGACAGACATGTGGGGAAGCAAAAATCATACAGGGAATTTTTGAGAGCTTTCCTCAAGCTTGGAAATGAGACAAGGTTACCTCTTATCACCCTTTGTCATCAACATCATACTGGAGATGATAGCCAGGGCAGAAATGCAAGAAAATAATACAGTTATATTTATTAAAGGGAAGAATGTAATTTATTATTTGTGATGGCATAATTATGTACATATAAAATCCAACAGAAATTAACCAACTATTAGAATACATAAGTGAATTTAGTAAGAGCATTGAATACAATGGCATAGTGGTAAAATGTTAAGGCTGCTAACCAAAAAGTCAACAGTTCGAATCCTCCAGGTGCTCCTTGGAAATTCTATGGGGCAGTTCTACTCTGCCCTACAGGGTCGCTATGAATCGGAATTGACTCAATGTCAGTGGGTTTAGTGGTTATACAAAATTTTTACTTTGTTTTTATATATTAGCAACAAAAAATAGAACATGAAATTTAACAAGATGATGCAATTTGCCTTTCCATTAAAATAACTAGGAATAAATCAAATGAAAGATGCATAAGGATTACTCAGAAAGCTACAGAACACTACTGAGGAAAATGAATGAAGACCCAAATAAAAGGAGTAGGGTATCTTGCTCATGGACTGGAGGATTCAATATTGTACAGATGCTGGTTATTTCTAAAATCAATCTACAGGTATTTTGTAATTGCAACAAAAATCTGAACAGGAATTTTTGGTGAAATTTGAAATTTGGTGAAATTGTATATGGGACTTCGAAGGGTATATAATATTCTAAGGGGTCCTAAAAAAAAAAAAAAAAAAAAAAAAAACACAGAACTGGAGAATTTACTAAACCCAGTGCAGTCGAGTCGATAGGATTTACTAAATAAAGTAAAAGTTTTGAATACTACTGAAATTACTTGGTATTATTCTCAAGTAGACTGTTATAAGTTAAGATAGTGTCTTAGTTTCTTAGTGCTGCTATGCCCAAAAAACCCATTGCCATCAAGGTTTTAGTGCTGCTTTAGGCGGCTTTAATGAACAAACATTTATTTTCTCACAGTTTAGGAGGCTAAAAGTCTGAATTGAGGGCACCAGCTTTAGGGGAAGGCTCTCTCTGTGTCCACTCTAGGGAAAAATGCTTGTCTCAGGCTCTCTAGCCCTGGTGTTCCTCAGTTCCTTGGTGATCTCCACTTGGCATCCATCTTTCCCCCATTTAGGCTTCTTGTTTCTGTCCCTAATCTGTTTCTTTTATATCTCAAAAGTGATTAAGACACATCCTACATTGATTATGACCTCATTAATGTAAAAAAGAAAACACTATTCCCAAATAGAATTGCATTCACAGGTATAAGGGTTAGGATTCCTACATATGTTCTGGGGAAACACAATTGAACTCATAGCAGACGTTAATTATAATCCCCAGGCAACCACTAAGAGGATAACTAAAAAACTATCGTATAAGAAATGGCAAGGGAAATAAAAATGGTACACTAGAAACTATTTAATACAAAGGAAGACAATACCGGAAGAACAGAGTAACAAAAACAGACATAAGATGTATAGAAAACAAATGGCAAAAGGACAGATGTAAATTCTACCCTGAAATAAATACATTCAATATAATTACATTAAACTCTTCAGTAAAAGGCAGAGATTGGCAAAAAAAGATAAAAATATGATCTAATTATTATGCTGTCTATGAGAAACACTTTAGATTTAAAAATACAAATAGGTTAAAAGTAAGAGGATAGAAAAAGTATGCAATGTAAGCATAAACCAAGAGATCTGGAGTTACTATCAGAAAAAAATCAATTTTAAGACAAAAATTGTTGCTAGAGACAAAAAGGCTATTTTGTAATGATAAAGGCTCAAACAACCAGAAAACTATAACAATTATAAGCATATATGCACATATCAGGAAGCCCTGGTGGTATAGTGGTTAAGTACTACGGCTGCTTAACCAAAAGGTTGGCAGGTCGAAACCACCAGGCGCTCCTTGGAAACTCTATGGGGCAGTTCTACTCTGTCCTACAGGGTCACTATGAGTACAAATCAACCCCACAACAACGGTTCTTTTTTTTTATGCACATATCAACAGAGCCTTAAAATACATGAAGCAGAAACTTATAGAATTGAAGGGAGAAATAGATAATTTAACAGTAATGCTTGGAGACTTCAACAGTCCACTTTCAATAATGGATAGAACAACTAGACAGAAGATTAACAAGGGAATACATTTGAACAACACTGTAAACCAACATACAAAAACATTCCACCCAACAATAGCAGAATATACATTTTTAAGTGCACATGAAACTTTCTCCAGGATAGGCCATATGTTAGGCCATAGACAAACTGCAATAAATTTAAAATTAAATAAAAAAAAATTGATCTAATCTGTGTGTTTGCCATACTGTGGTGGCTTGTGTGTTGCTGTGATACTGGAAACAATGCCACTGATCTATCAAATACTAGCAGGGTCACGCATGGTGGACAGTTTTCAGTGACTAAACAGACTAGGAAGAAGGGTCTGGCAATCTACTTCTAGAAAAATTGGCCAGAGAAAACCTTATGCATAGCAGTGGAACATTTTCATATAGTGCTGGAAGATGAGCTCTTCAGGTTGGAAGGCACTCAAAATATCACTGGGGAGGAGCTGCCTCCTTGAAGTAGAGTTAATCTTAATGATGTGGATGGAGTCAAGAGTTTGGGACTTTCATTTGCTGATGTGGCATGGCTCAAAATGAGAAGAAACAGCTGCAAACATCCATTAATAATCGAAACATGTAATGTATGAAGTTTGAATCTAGGAAAATTGGAATTTGTCAAAAATGAAATGGAACCCATAAACGTTGTTATCCTAAGCATTAGTGAGCTGAAATGGACTGGTATTGGCCATTTTGAATTGGACAATCATATGGTCTACTATGCTGGGAATGACAACTTGAAGAGGAGTGGCATTGCATTCATCAACAAGATCCTTTGAGATCTATTCTGAAGCACAATGCTGTCAGTGATAGGATAATATCCATGTGCTTACAAGGAAGACCAGTTAATACAACTATTATGCAAATTTTCTCACCAATCACTAAGGCCAAAGATGAAGAAATTGGAGATTGTTACTAAGTTCTGCAGTCTGAAATTGGTCGAACATGCAATCAGGATGCATCAATAATTACTGCTGATTTTAATTCAAAAGTTGGAAACAAAAAGGATGAAACAGTAGTTGGAAAATATGGCTTTGGTAATAGAAATATGCCGGAGACTGTGTGATAGAATTTTGCAAGCTGAGCTGAAGGACCTATTCATTGGAAATACCTTTTTCAATAACGTAAATGGCTACTATACACATGGACTTCACCAGATGGATTACAAATCAAATCGACTACATATGTGGAAAGAGACGATGGAGAAGCTCAATGTTATCTGTCAGCACAGGGCCAGGTGCGGACTATGGAACAGGCAATCAACTGTTCCTATGCAAGTTCAAGTTGAAGCTAAAGAAATTATAACAAGACTACGAGATCCAAAGTATGACCTTGAGTATATCGCACCTGAATTTGGAGACCATCTCAAGAATAGATTTGATGTATTGAATGCTAATGACTGAAGACCAGACGAGTTGTGGTCTTCATACATGAAGAAAGCAAGAGGTCATTAAAAAGACTGAAATGGATCTCGAAACAGACTCTGAAACTTGCTCTGAATTGTAGAGTAGCTAAAGTGAACGGAAGAAATGACGGAGTAAAAGTTGAATAGGATATTTCAAAGGATGGCTTGAGAAGACAAAGTAAAGTAGTATGATAAAATGTGCAGAGAACTAGAGTTAGAAAACCAAAAGCGAAGAACATGCTTGGCATTTCTCAAGCTGAAAGAACTGAAAAAAAGAATTCAAGATTTGAGTTGCAATTTTGAAGGATTCCATGGGCAAAATGGAAACCCTGGTGTCGTAGTGGTTAAGTGCTACGGCTGTTAACCAAAGGGTCAGCAGTTCGAATCTGCCAGGCGCTTCTTGGAAACTCTATGGGGCAGTTCTACTTTGTCCTATAGAGTTGCTATGAGTCAGAATTGACTCATCGGTACTGGGTTTGGTTTGGTTTTTATGGGCAAAACATTGAATGACACAGCAAGCATCAAAACAAGATGGAAGGAATATACAGAGTCACTGCACCAAAAAGAAAATTGGTAGAAGTCCAACCATTTCAGGAGGTAGCCTATAATCAAGAACTGATGGTTTGAAGAAAGAAGTCCAAAAGGGCAGTTCAAATCTACCAGCTGCTCCTTGGAAACCCTATGGGGTAGTTTTACTCTGTCCTGTAAGGTCACTAAGAGTCAGAATTGACTTTATGACAATGTGCTTTTTGGTTAGCATGGCTATAATCAAAAAGAAAGACAATGACAAATGTTGATGAGGATGTGGAGAAGTTGAAGCCCTCCTACACTGCTGGTCAGAGAGTAAAATAACTAATAACTAAACCACTTTGGAAAACAGTGTAGCAGCTACTCAAAAAGTTGCGGAGTTGCCATATGACCTAGCAATTCCATTCCTAGGTATATTCCCAAGGAACTGAAAACATATGTCCACATAAAAACTAGGACATGCATGATCATCCTTGGAACCATTACGCTAAGTGAAAAAGCCAGACACGAATGGCCTTATGTATACACGATCCCATTAAAACGAAATGCCTAGAATAAGAAAATCCATAGAGACAGTCCAAATGGGTACAAAGTTTCTTTTTTGTAGCGATGAAAAAGCTCTGGAAATAGTGGTGAGGAGTGCACAACTTTGTCAATATACTACAGCCTACTGAATTATATACTTTGAATGGGTTAATTCGTAGAGTGAATTACACTTTGTTTTATCTAGAAGGAACAGGCAACACTATCTTACGATTTTGTGTAAATATGAACAATATTTGCATTAGTGGGAGGTAGGGACTGGGAAAGGCAAGGGGGATTTTTAAGGGTTACAGGAAATGCTCTATATCTTGGTTTGGGCGATGGTTACGTGGATAGATACATTTGTCAAAACTCATTGAGCTATCCTCTTATAATCTTTCCACTTTACATATAAAATATGCCACAGTATAAACAAAATTAATTAGGTAGTTTGACACAATCTGTGTCCACCAATAGGGGTTTGATTAAATAAAACATGGTATATTCATACAATAAAAAAATTGCTGCCCTTTGTAAGAACAGGGCAATAGAATGATGTTTGCTGAAGCTGAATGATAGGTACAAAAGGGTTCATTATACTCTTCTTAGTTGGTTTACATTTGAAAGTTTAAATTTAAAATAATGATGAAAAAACATTTTAAATGATGCAGCTTTCTCTCATCTATTGATACTAATGGTTTGCCATGATGCGGTTTAAATGAAAAAAAGTATGATGACAAAACAGTGTAAATGGTATGCCATCATTTTTAAACACAAACGCACACACACACACACAAGGAAACTTACTTTTCACTATATATCCTTCTGTATGCTTATAATTAAAAAAAAAATTTGTACCATGTGCATTTATTACCTATTCAAAAAGTCAAGAATAATGTGTATCAACATAAAAAATATTTTGACTACTCTTAATCCTCCTTTATAAGTTTTTCATTAATTTCCTTGCCCATAAAGGACTTGTTGAGTTTTTTACTTT
Organism: Elephas maximus indicus; assembly: GCF_024166365.1. Lineage (NCBI taxonomy): Eukaryota > Metazoa > Chordata > Mammalia > Proboscidea > Elephantidae > Elephas > Elephas maximus. The sequence continues at coordinate 33,431,453 of NC_064828.1, read as the reverse complement.
ATTTTGAACAATTTCACCAACATAGTTATAAAAAAAAAAAAAATTATTAGTTTCTTTTATTGAAGGAATATTAAGAAACACTGAGAAAGTTCATACTGTTGCTGTATGTAGAAGAGACCTATGAGGGATAGAGGGCTTGGTGGTACACTTTCAGGAAAATTCCAAAACTTTTGAGTACTGTCGTCTAACTCTGGAAAGTATACTGTCATCAAAAAACTATCCCTGGTATTTGTGGTAATCAGACATCCTTCAGAGAAGAGAAACAGAATTAACTGTTGTCACCCCTTTCTGTTCATTTCACTAAATCCTAAGCAGCAAGAACTGACTGGCACAGAATAGGCAATCAATAAATATTCATTGACTATGGAACAGCTGGAGCTGGGGTGGCGCAAGTGGTTAAAGGTTTGGCTGCTAATCAAAAGATCAGCAGTTCGAATCCTTGAAACCCCGTGGGGCAATTCTACTCTGTTCTGTTGGGTGATTATGAGTTGGAATTGACTCAATGGCAACAGTTGGTTTGTTTTTTGGTCATAAAACAGTTGCAATGGGAAAAATCGTTACAGGATTTCCTCTGGTTGCCACTTAATTGTATCTTTTATGACCAGGTACCCATGGTCTGAAGAATGTCTCTGCAGAGGAGAGAGGACATAACTGTTACATGAAAAAATATATTTTACTTGTTTAATTGATATAAATTAAGACACACACAAACACACCTGGAATGAAAATACTTATAGTCAATGTTTGTCTATCGGTAGTGGAATTTTGAATGATTTTAATTTTCTTTTATTATATTTTCTTTATTTTCAAAATTGTTCATACTGAACATGTGTTGATTTTATAATTCTTAAACAAACAAACCTTTTATAATTTTTCCCTGAAGGCCACCAAATTATCACCCAGAAGAGTGTTAGGTCTTCTTAGTGCATTATGGGGGATGTCTTAGGTTGAGTTCTCTAGAGAAGCAAAATCAGTGCAGTGAGAGAGAGAGATTTATATCAAGGAAATGGCTCACACAGTTGTAGAGGCTGGAAAGTCCCAAGTCCGTGGGTCAGGCTGGAGTCTCCTTCTGACTCACGTAGCTGTGAAGGCTGACAAATCCCAAGATTGGCAGGCCAGATAGCAGGCCATTGGCTCACAGGCTGAGGAGGCTGATGAATCCCAAGGTTGGCAGGTAAGCTGCTATCTCAAGTCCCGACAGAAGTCAGGGAACTTTGCCAGAAAGTCAACAATTATTGGATGCAGGCCATGCCCCCAAGAAAACGCCCTTTCAAGTGATTGGCTGCTCATAGCAGATCTCATCATGGAGGTGATTACATTATATCAGATCTAATTACGGAGGTGATTACATCATTAGATAACTACCAAACTACATCATAACTGTCAAGCGACTGAGAATCATGGCTCAGCCAAGTTGACACGTGACTTTAACCATCACAGGGAGTCTAGAATTTCAATGAGAATTACTCTAGTGAGATTACCTTTACAACATACATAGCTACTTAAAACAGCTCTACTTCTCCTCCAGAATATGTTGGAGTAAGTATAAATTGTACTAACTCATCTTGAATTATTTCAAAACTGAAACTTTTATAATCACAATTATTAGATCTTAGCATTCATCTCAATTTGAAATAAGCACATTATGGCAAAGTGTTCTAAACCCAAACCTGGACAAGGATAAAAAATGGGGCTGAAGCTCCAGCTGCAGGTTTGGGTACAGGCTACAGGTGCCCGGAGAACTCTGTGTACTTGCTGCACAGAGGTATAAGGCTGAGTCTCCTGGCTGGGTTGCTGAGATGTGCAGGGAGACACGTTTAGTTTTTTCATTCAGGAGTACTGTGAATCTTCTGTTCTGTTTCCTATCCACATTTGAATGAATCTCTGTCAGGAGGTTAAGGCCTTTCCCTGCTTCTTTCTTGTACCACGGGAAATAATTCAAAGCCCCGTCCTCATAAATGCAGTGGATAACAGCCATCTCTCTCACCCAGACGTTCAGGATTGAAGGACTCTGTACCACATCCTTTTTTTGGCCACTCACCACTGTTGAGACAATGAAGATGAGTTACTGGGTCATTTTCAGGATTTATATTTTACTTTTACAGTATCTACAGGAAACTTAAGGAAAATCAGAATGACCCTCTTCTTCCTCAGACGTGTGACAGACCCTTCAAGAAGCTCCTGGACTTAGAATTCAGCTGGAGACATAACATCATGAACAAAGCTCCCGGAGCCTTTTCCGCTCCTCTTGCCATTAGAATCGCCAATGAATCCATACTCTCTGGGCAGGAGAGCATATTTTATCCTCAGTATGTTCCTGTTTGCTCTCAGCCTGACTGTGGGCTAATAGGGGGGAAGTTCTGCTCTGCCCCATAACCCACTAAAATGGGGTTAAGCAGCCTGAGATACTGCAATTCTCTGCCCGTGAAAATGAAGTGCTGCCATCTTGTGTGCAGACCTGCAATTGCCAAGCCAACTTGCATAGTGCTCTCTCATTCCGTCTTTAGAAAGAACACTGTTTGTCTAAAGAGGAAATTTGTAATAAGTCATAAAATTTATATTTCTGGTGAATATACTGTAGATTTTATAGTTAAGGTTTCTATTTAAAAAAAATTGTTTTTTATTCTATAGTAATTGTTTATAGGGTTTAAGGTCTACTATTTTTTTTTTATAGTAATTCTTTATAGGGTTCAATTTAAGGTCTACATATGGGGGTGGGGTGCCTGGCAGCCCAAAGTAAGAATACAAGACTACCGGGTTCAATTGAGAACATAGAACATATTCTCCGTTGATGATTGCCACAACCTGTTATACAGAAGCAAGTAGATATTCATCCAATATTGAGAAATTTCCTGCTAGAAATGTGTCCTTCTGAATCATGAATAAAGATAAAACATGCTGAATGAGAAGGTTAGAGAAACTGACAGGACAAGGATGAGACAACTGGTGCTTAAATAGCCCCAAATGATTGTCTGCTACTATGAGATGGTAACTCCATGCTTATTCTCAGGAAAGTCTGGGTGAGAAAGAGAAACCTTTATCAGGGAACCGTATTTCTTATTTTAACATTATGTTTAAAGAAGGGGAAGTACAGAGGCACTCCATAGAGACCGTTAGCACTATCCATTTGAACTTCTGAGACTTCCTGGTCTCAGAGTCTAGACCGACTATATCTCTAGTTGCTGGATCCAGAAAGAAAAATACACTCACAGTTAAAGAAAAGATTCAAAGTCTTTGATTTAATTTTTCTGACTGAGTTCTAACAGCTAGTTGCCAAAATTGGGAGAGAAAGAAAGATTATAGTTTGGAGAGTTTGGATGTGATGAACAAGTCTGGGCTCCTTTCCTTTTGATCGGCCTTGTGCTGTAGATGCATGCTTCTAACCCCAAATTACCAAGATTCTTGCTCCCATGGTCCATAGGTTATAATTCCTCTTTTGGAAATCTATGGCTTGCTGTGCTGAATTTTCTATTACTTGCTCTCAATAAGTTCACTTAGAACAAAAGAGAAATGAGAATAGAGAAGAAGGGTGAAAGGAGACTCACTTACGCAAAATGTTTAAATAAAAGAAACTCAAAAGCAGACACACATTGAAATTCAATGGGAAGGCTTCCCTGTAGTAAGCGGATGGACTGATACGCAAACTTAATACAAGAGTTTCACTATCCAGTTTCTTGATATTGTCAATAGACTAATTTACAGAAACATTAGGTTATGATTTTTGGCTGTGGCAAGAGTGTCTTAGGAGGTAAATTAGGTATCCTTGTGCAGAATTTACCTGGTGTCTAGTTATTAACATCAGAAAAAATTGAGAAAGAAATTGGAAAAATAATTCTCATGAAACTTTTGGAGCAGGATGCATCTATAATCCTGAAGAGGTGCTTGGTAACTACTTTCTGAAGTAGAAGAGCTATTTAAAACAGGCTGGTCAATCATCTGGTGGCTGGTATTTCTCCTTGCCTAGCAGTCCTCAAAATGATACAAACATATATTTTCCTTGTACAAAATATACACTGGACTCTGATAGGAGAGTAAACAGATCTTTTTTAACTGACATCTTCAATACATTTTCTGAACAGTATAAATTTAAAGGGAAGTGTGTCCTGATGTAGCAAGGCCTATAGAAGATGTAATGCATCAAAATTTTTATTGCCCTATCTCCCAATTTTTTCTCCTCTATTGGTTCTATGGACACCCTGGTGGCGTAGTGATTAAGGGCAACCAAAAGATCGGCAGTTTGAAGCCACCAGGCTGTCCTTGGGAGCCCTATGGGGCAGTTCTGCTCTGTCCTATAAGGTAGCTATGAGTAGGAATTGACACAACGGCAACAGGTTTGGTTTTTTTTGGTGTTGATTCTATGAGCCAGAATTGACATGGCAGCAACAAGCTGTTTTTTAGTTGGTTCTTAGTGGAGCCCTGGTGGTGAATGGTTAAAAGGATCAACTGCTAATCGAAAGGTCAGTGGTTTGAAACCATCAGTGGCTCTGTGGGAGAAAGGTGTGGCAGTTTGCTTTAAGTAGAGATTCACAGCCTCGGAAACCCTATGGGGTTCTAAGACTTGGAATCGACTGGATGGCAAGAAGTTGTTTTGTTGTATTGGTTCCTAAGTCCAGGACACCTGGTGTATCAACTCTCTGGTATCTCTGGACACATCACTCCTTCCTACAGGATAATGAATCTTAGGTTCAAGTCCCTTTTAAAGGGGACTTGCAAATTTTGAAGCCCCCACCCGTCTTCTATTAGATATCAAGGAGACCTTTGTCTGCTTAAGCTATTGCTAATTTTTCAAGATAAAGTGAGCTCCGATACCATGGAAAAGATATAGGGCAGGGGAGAATTGTCAGCACTAACAACTCCAATTTGTTTTCCTTGTATCACTAAAACTACAACCAGGATCTGTGTATGTGTGTACGTGAAAGCACATAATTGAAGACTTAGAAACTAATTTCCCTTTGATAGTCTAATCTAGCTTACCTGGGGAATGAACATATATGTCCCTCAGTAACTCACACTTGCCCCTACTCCTGAAATTATAACACCAGCCTTATCATGGAAAAAATATTTGCAGCTTCCTGTTCTTGGCTTTTTCCGTGATATAAAGGACCCCTAGACTAATATCGGAAAACTTGGTGGTACAGTGGTTAAGAGTTCGACTGCTAACCAAAAGGCCAGCTGTTCAAAACCATCAGGCACTCTTTGGAAACTCTATAGGGCATTTCTACTCTGTCCTATAGGGTCGCTATTGAGTCGGAATCAGCTCAATGCCAATGGGTTTGGGTTTTTTTTTTTTCTTGGTTTTAGGCTATTATCAGTTTCTACCTGAGTCATCCCACTGGTTCGTAGATTTTCTTTGAATCTTCAGGTTTCTCTCTGAAGTCAAGGAGTGAGGGGTGTTTATTCCACCACAATCAAATGTCTATAAACCATATGTTATGGATTGAATTGTGCCCCCTAAAAATATGTGTTGTAAATCCTAACCTCTATGTATGTGGTTATAATCCCATTTGGGAATGGGTTGTCTTTGTTATATTAATGAGGCAGGATTAGTGTAGGTTGTGTCTTTAGTCAATCTCTTACAAAATATAAAAGGAGCAGATTAAGCAAGCAGAGATGGGGGAAGAGAGATGCCAAGCCACGTGGAGATCTCCAAGCAATCGGGAAACAGATGCTGAAGAGACAAAGACCTTCCCCCAGACCCGACAGAGAGAGAAAGTCTTCTGCTAGAGCTGGCACTCTGAATTCAGAAATCTAGACCTCTAAACTGTAAGAAAATAAATTTCTGTTTATTAAAACCATCCACTTGTGGTACTTCTGTTATAGCAGCACTCGAAAACTAAGACACCATATTTTTTAGAGAGCCAGTTCCTGAAATCCCTGAAACTTATTTCTGAAATCAGCCACTTCGAAGCGTTGAATTTCAAGTATTTTAGCAGCACATTTTTTGTAATGTACTTTGTAATATACTTCCACAGTGTAAGAGTTCGACTATGTCAGTATGCCAAGTACTGAAAGCAGATGTCTCATCTAATCTAGCAGTATTGAAGATCCCAGGAGACAGACTACATGTAAAGCTGCCCGAAAGACCTATGTACCATTTCCCAAAATGACCTCATTTAATAATTTCTCAGGTTAGGCATCTGGACATTTTCCCTGTCAACACTCAATGTTCTTCCACAATTGAAAGCTTAAACAAAATCAGAAATTTGAAGACTACAGGTTTCAGCAACGGACACTACAAAGTAAGAATGCTGTGAACTTGAGTCCCATTCCGGAGTCTCCTGGATGCCTTTCTCATGATGTTCAAATTTATTTCCCTGTTATGAGCTCAATGTTGTCATGAAGCAGTGAAAGAATAGGGCATTCCCACAGCCGCTGTTAGTAGCTTCCTAGTGCCTACCACATGCCAAACACTGTCCTTGAAGCTTTCTATCCATCCTTGCATTTAATCATTAAAATAAATTAAAAGTGAAGGAAAAGACTCAAAGAGGTTAAATTACACAAAGAGGCAGCATATGAACCTAGAGAGATCTGGTAAATAAACTAAAGTTTCTTTCATTATGTCATTCCGCTCTTGTATCAGCACCACAAGCCTTGAACAGGTAAAAAGATTAATAAGAAACATCCTCTTTCACCAGCTTCCTCAGAATTACACCTGACAAATAAAAGCATACATATAAACATCTTTTAAGATAAAATTCCATGGAGATAAAAGATTGAAAGAAAGTAATACAACTCAAGTAAGAACAGTGGCTCACTCAGCCTAGTGCTATGGCTCTGATAGTGTTGCCTAGCCATGTCATCTCTAGGAATAGGAAGTAGAAAGACCTGAAAGTGGGGGTTTCTATGGATCTACTGCAAAAGACCTCCTTAAGAATCTTAAAAAGGGAATGTGTCACTTTGATGACTAAGGTGTCCCTGACCCAAGCTCTGATATTTTCAATTACCTCATATGCATGCGAAAGCTGAACAATGAAAAGGGAAAGAAGAAAAAAAAAAGAAGAAGAAGAATCCACGTATTTGAATTACGGTGTTGGTGAAGAAAATTGAATATACCATGGGTGGCCAGAAGGATGAATAAATGTGTCTTGGAGGAAGTATAGCCATTTCTAGTGCTTCCATGAATCAATTAGGTGGCTACGAGATCAGCTTCAGACCATAGCATCTATGGCAGTGACTCTGACATGCATCCTTTCTCACTTGTGGTTAACAAATGCCTGTGATGGGTGTGTGGCTACAGGTAGACCCCATCATTTTTTTTTTTTTTATAAGTAGCAGAAGAGTCAAAGACCATGGTAAAACAAAATGGAGTTAGCAAGGCTCAGAATGAAGGGTAGTCAAGGAGGTAGGAAAATGTTTCTGGTTCAAAATAGGTTCCTATTCCACATGGTTCAATATCCTCCAGTCTATATTTTCCTGGCCAGTCTTTAGTAATTCTTGCATGTCATCCTCCATTTTGTGGGCTTGTTTTGCCCTAAAATCTTCCACAAGATATTGGGTTGGGCAGCTGTAAAATCTGGGACAATCAAATAGAGTCTTTAAATCCTTTCCTGAAAATGTTTATTTCTTTTCTTTCACGGCACACTTCATGGGAAGAAACTGAAATATGATGATATCCAAGGAGCACGGCTTTTACATGTGGTCCTGTGTGGTCTTTGAGCCAACTGTGGGAGAGTGTTTCTTAGAATGAATTCAACTGTTTCCTTTCTAGATTTTATCTTATGCACCTATAACCACGAGCTAGCTGCTAACAAACTGCTTTGTTGTCTCCCCTGGGAATAGGCAATTAATTGCCTAACTTTGAGTTTTGTTTTTTTGTAAGGCTTTTCTGTCACTTTTTTCATAGTGGCTTGCCTGAGACCCCAGAAATATGTTGCAGAGTCTTCCGTCTGTGTTGGTGATATGATTAGTTTGATAGTTTTAGCTGCTTTCTGAAAGCTTATGGAATATTGATCCTGTGTTGCGATGGGTTTTATATCTGTGTCCTGAAGAATAAGGAAAATCATTTCCCCACTGGGAAGCCTTTTGTACCAAAGTAACACATAGTAGGCAAAGTTGGTTTCATATGAACAGTCTAGTTCCACTGTCCTGCCCTCCTGCCTAGATATTGCCGGTTGAGATTGAATGGCCCTCTGGGACATGCTGGACCCTGTAGACAAGAAGAAATAAGATTAATCTCCTGAGTTGACCTGTAAGTGAATTACCAAGCAGGAGCTAAACCTTGCAGTCAATGCTGAAGGAGTCAAATCTGATTCTTTTCTCCTTTCTTCTTATTATCTCTGAATGTTTGTCACATTTGGCTGACCGTTCCTCTTCTCTCTCCCCGCTCCCCTCCACCCCTAGTTCCAGACAGTATGAGGAACCTCATCCCCATGATCACCAGGTGTTTTACCAAGGCACACAATGGTTGTCACTGCCCATAATATGCTGAGAAGAGTCATGTTGGAACCTCTTTCTCTAGATAAATAAATATCTCCTGCTCTGAGCATTGGGCTCAGCCTTGTTCAGTTTTGTGTAAAGCCCCATCCAGAATTACTGGGAATGAGTGATGCAACTGTTTCAGGACAGGAAATTGATTTGGTGGGTGAAGTTGTCGAATTATAGCCTGCTCACACTTGTTTAAACAAAGTCGAGCCACTAGCTATGTTTAACATAGCCTTTTTCCTCCAAGAAATCTCCAGAGATCTGTGAGACATATATTACTTCAACATCTTTACTGTAGCCCAGATTTAGATTGACATTAAAAATGTATTCCTAAACACAATACTGATATATCGTTTTCTAAATAAAAATATATTTTAAAGTAAAATAGAGATATGGTTCTGTATCCTTGCATGGGGTTAGAGATGTAGCGTTACTCACAAAATTTCATGGAAACATTGGAACTCATACCATTCTTTCCTTTCTCCTTTCTCTTTCAATTCATGTTTTCAAACACTTTAAATTCTACTTGTTTTTTTTTTTTCTGGTTATCTTAGGCATCTGGTTGTCTTCTCAACGGGTGGTCTATATAACCAACCACCTTTTGTTAAGACAAAAAAAGAAAATGCCTGTTTTATTCAACTTTATTTGCCATGGGCTCCGCTAATAGAAGATCATCTCTACGAGAAGACATTATTTCCTATTAGGCCAGGACACTAGGTAGTGTCTGATATTAGAAGGCAATTACCTTTTTTTCCTTCATTCTCACCCGTACACTTTTACTACCCAATTAAAAGAAAAATTCCTGGACCCATCATACCATGCTGACCATCACCAATGATTTTATTTAGAGAACCTAGGGTCACTTGAAAGAACAACTTTTGGTTAATATTAAAAATACTTGTGAGGGAATAACCAAAATAAGAGATCAAAGAAGGGACATTACTACTGGCCAGATAGAAATAGAGAATTATGTCAGAATTTTATGAACAACTGTATGGCAACAAACTGAATAACCTAGATGAAATGGACACATTCTTAGAAGCCCACAACCTATTGAAACTGATTCAAGAGAAAATAGAAAATCTCAACAGAACCATAACAAGTGAAGAGACCAAATCAGTGTTCAAAAACCTTCCAACAACAGCAAGAATCCTGGACCAGATATTTTCGCTGGAGAATTCTACGAAATGTAAGAGAAGAATTGACACAAATACTGTTTAAACTCTTCCAAAAGATAGAGAAGGAAGAAATACTCCCTAATCCATTCTATTAAGCAAACATAACCCTGATACCCAAACAAGAAAAAGACATCACAAGAAAAGAAAACTACAGGCTAATATCTCTTATGAATATAGATGCAAAAGTCCTCAACAAAATACTAGTGAACAGAATCCAACAGCATATTAAAAGAGTCATACATCATGATCAAGTGGGATTTATCCCCACTTGGTCATGGTGTATGGTTCAATATTAGAAAATCAGTCAATGTAATATACCACATCAATAGGACAAAGGAAAAGAACTGCATGACCATCACCATGGATGCAGAAAAATCGTTTGATAAAATCCAGTACCCTTTCTTGATAAAAACCCTAAAAGAGATTGAAATAGAAGGGAAATTCCTCAATATGATTCAGGGCATATGTGAAAAGCCAATAGCCAACAGCCAACATTATACTTAATAGAGAAAGAATGATAGCTTTCCCCTTGAAATCAGGAGCAAGACAAGGGTTCCTGCTCTCTCAACTTCTTTTCGGTGTTGTATTAGAAGTCTTAGCCAGAGAAGTAAGACAAGAAAAGACATAAAAGGTATCCATATGGAAAAGAAGAAGTAAAATTATCTCTATTCATGATTGATATGATCCTATATACAGAATATCCCAAAGAGTCCACAAGAAAACTTCTAGAGCTAATAGAAGAATTTAGCAAAATTTCAGGGTACAAAGTCAACAAACAAAAATCAGTTGGGTTTCTATACACCAGCAAAAAGAAACCTCAAAGGGAAATAAGGGAAACAATCCCATTTATAATAGCATCTGTTGTTAGGTGCCGTTGAGTTGGATCTGCCTTATAGTGACTGTATGTACAACGAAAAGAAACACTGCCCAGTCCTGTGCCATTCTCATGATCATTGTTATGCTTGAGCCCATTGTTGCAGCCACTATGTCAATCCATCTCATTGAGGGTCTTCCTCTTTTTTGCTGACCCTCTACTTTACCAAGCATGATGTCCTTTTTCCAGGGGCTAGCCCCTCCCCATAACATGTCCAAAACATGTGAGACAAAGTATCGCTCTCCTTGCTTCTAAGGAGCATTCTGACTGTACTTTTTCCAAGAAAGATTTGTTCATTCTTCTGGGAGTCCACAGTATATTCAATTTTCTTCACCAACACCATAATTTAAGGACTCAATTTTTCTTTAGTCTTCCTTCTTCATTGCTCAGCTTTCACATGCATATGAGGCAATTGAAAATATCATTGCTCGGGTCAGGTACTTTTTAGTCCTCATAGTGACGTTTTTAATTTTTAACACTTTAGAGAGGTGTTTTGCAGCAAATTTTCCCAATACAATATGTCATTTGATTTCTTGATTGCTGCTTCCATGAGCATTGATTATGGATCCAAGTAAAACGACATCTTTAACAACTTCAATCTTTTCTCTTTCTATTATGATACTGCTTATTGATCCAGTTGTGAGGATTTTTGTTTTCTCTATGTTGAGGTGTTATCCACACTAAAAGCTGCAGTCTTTGATCTTCGTTAGTAAGTGCTTCAAGTCCTCTTCACATTCAGCAAGGAAGGTTGTGTCATCTGCATAACGCAGGTTGTTAATGAGTCTTCCTCCAATCCTGATGCCACGTTCTTCTTCTTATAGTCCAGCTTCTCTGATTATTTGCTCAGCATACAGATTGAATAAGTATGGTGAAAGGATATAACCCTGAAGCAAGCCTTTCTTAACTTTCGACCATCTAAGATAATAAAATATCTAGGAATAAATCTAACCAGGTATACTAAGAACTTATGCAATGAAAACTGTAAAACCCTGCTGAAAAAGATTAAAGAAGACTTAAATAAATGGAAAGATGTTCCATGTTCACTGTTTGAAAGACTTAGTATTGTCAAGATGTCAATATTACCCAAAACGATCTATAAATTCAATGCAATCCCAATCAAAATTCCAACAGCCTTCTTTACAGAAATAGAAAAACTAGTCTTCAATTTTATGTGGGATGGCAAGAGGCCTCAAATAGTTAAACCAATGTTGAAAGAGAAGAACAAAGTATGAAGATCACACTTTCTGATTTGAAAAACTACTATGTTGTTGTTTTTGTTATCAGCTGCCATTAAGTCAGTTCTGACTCATAGCGACCCTGTGTACAACAGAACAGATCACTGCCTGGTCCTATGCCATCCTCACAGTAGTTGATATGTTTGAGTTTTTAAAAAACATACTATACAGCTACAGGAATCAAAACAGCCTGGTACCGATATAACAATAGACATACAGACCAATGGAATAGAATTGAGAGTACAGAAATAAACCCACACATCTACAGTCAATTGATTTTTGGCAAAGGTGCTAAGTCCATTTGATAGGAAGAGTCTCTTCAATAAATGGTGCTGGGAAAATTGGATTTCCACATGCAGAAAAATGAATGACGAACCATGCCTCACACCACACAATAACAAATTCAAAATGGATTAAGGACTTAATTGAGCAAGTTAAAACCATAAAATTCTTAGCAGAAAAAGCAGGGGCAACACTGTCAGGCCTAGCTTTCAACAAAGGATTATCTAATATAATAACAAAAGCACAAACAGCAGAAGACAAAATAAATTAATGGGACCTCATGAAAATTAAAACTTCTGTTCATCCAAAACTTTCCAAAAAAAGCAAAAAGACAAGGTACTGACTGGGAGAATATTTTCAGAAACCATATCTCAGACAAGAATCTAATAACCAAAATATATATAAAACTTCAACAACTTAAAACAAAAACAAATAACGCAGTCACAAAATGGGCAAAGGATTTGAATAAACATTTCACCAAATGGCCACCAAACACATGAAAAGATGCTCAGCATCATTATCCATCAGAGAGATGGAAAGCAAAAAACAGTGAGATAGGATTTCACTCCCACCAGGGTGGCTAAGATAAAAAACAAACAAACAAAAAACCCAGGAAATAATAAATGTTGGCGAAGACGTGGGGAAATTGGAACAGTTACTCATTGCTGGTGGGAATGAAAAATGGTACTGATGTTGTGGAAAACAGTGTGGCAGTTCCTCAAAAAACTAGAAATAGAATTACCATAAGACCCAGCAATTCTGCTCCTGTGTATATACCCAAAAGACCTGAAAGTAGAGACTCAAATGGAGACTTGTACACCAATACTCATTGCAGTACTATTCACAATAGTCAAAAGGTGGAAATGACCTAAATGCCACCTACAGATGAATGGATAAACAAAATGTGGTACATACAATAGAATACTACTCAGTCAGTAGGAGACATGAAGTCTTGATATATGCTACAATATGGATGGAACTGGAAGATATTATGCTGAGTGAAATTAGTCAGTCACAAAAGGACAAGTGTTGTGTGACCTCGCTTATATAAAAAGAAAAGGAAAGGCAAATGTATAGAGAACAAAGTTTATTAGCGGTTACCAGGGGTGGAAAGAAGGAGGAAAAGGGAGATCAGCGGTGATGGAAATATTAAGGGTAGGTTGCACAGCCCATTATTGTAACTGCAGTCAGTAAGTGGTACACCTGTAAAAAGTTGAATTAGCAAAAGTTTTGTGATAGATATACTTACAACAACGACAAAAGGAAGAAAGAAAGAAGGAAAGAGAGGAAGAGAGGAAGAAAGAAAGAAAGAAGAAGGAAGGGAGGGAGGGAGGGAGGGAGGGAGGGAGGGAGGGAGGGAGGGAGGAAGGAAGGAAGGAAGGAAGGAAGGAAGGAAGGAAGGAAGGAAGGAAGGAAGGAAGGAAGGAAGGAAGGAAGGAAGGAAGGAAGGAAGGAAGGAAAGAAGGAAGGAAAGAAGAAAAAGTAGCTGCTGAGGCTGCTTATATACAACCAAAAACCTCATGGGATTTGGTTTCTTGGTTAGGAAGTTTAGGGTTATGGTTTCATGGTACATCCAAATTAATTGGTCTAATAACATGTTTAGTGACTCTGTTCTACCTTTTAGTTCAATTTGTTGTGCTTGAGGTCTTAAAAGCTTGCACTACAATTGTTGTCTATTCACCTGGAACAACAGAGGAAGGAGAGTCAGGAATAACAGGAAGATATGGAATGTGTGATTAATTGCCTCCATGAACAACTGCCACCTTTGTCGTGAGACCAGAAGAACTGGATGGTGCCTGGCTACCATTACGGAACATCTTGATCAAAGAGTCCATAGAAGAATCCTTATGAAGAGGGGGAAAATGCAGAACAAAGATTCAATTTCTAATGGACTCTAGACTTCCTGGATCCATGAAGCTTGGATGAACCCCTGAAACTATTGCCCTGAGATAATCTTTAAACCTTAAACAAAAAATATCTTCTGTGGTCTTCTTAAAATCACACAATAGTTTAGCTTAACTAGTAAAAAATGTCTGCCTTGAGCATTATGCTCTTTTAAGAACTATCCATACGGGATCAAATGGACAACAGCAACTCAAAAGATTAGACAGGGGCCTTAGGGGGAAGTTGAATTTATGTTACTGGAGGAGGAAAAACTCAGAAAAGGAGGATGAGAATGGTTACACAACAAAGAATGTAATCAGTGTCACTAAATGCTACATGTAGAAACTGTTGAATTGGTGTATATTTTGCTCTGTATATTCTCAACAACCACAACAAAATAAAGTTATATAAAAAAAATGCTTGTGAGGATATGAGTGATGACCTCTAAGCTTTTTCCATGCCAGACTAGAAACTGGAAGTACTCCAGTGAATTTTTCATTTGTTATTGTACTCTTCATTTCTAAAATTTCCATTTTTCTTTTTTCATGGCTTCCATTTCTCTGCTGAGATTTTTCTTTTGTTCACTTATTGAGAATTTGTTTTGTTTTAATTATTTGAATGTATTTTTCCTTTAGTTTTTGGAACACATTTAATTAATTAATTAATAGCAGCTTAAAATATTTGTCTGCTAAATTCAACACGTAAGCCATCTCAGAGTCAGTTTCTATTGGTGGCTTTTTTCTTGCCTATGAGTCACATTTCCCTGCTTATTTCCATGTGTAATAATTTTTGGTTGGTTAATCAAGATCAATGATGATGGTTCCATTGGTGTATTTTAACGACTCTAACAAAGAATTTTTGCTTTTTTAAAAGGAATTCTTAAATCGTACATGAAGAAAGCAAAAGGTCTTTAAAAAGACAGGAAAGAAAGAAAGACCAAAATGGATGTCAGAAAAGACTCTGAAACTTGCTCTTGAACATCAATTAAGTAAAAGAGCTGAACAGAAGATTTCAAAAGGTGCTTTGAGAAGACGAAGTAAGGTATTATAATGAATTATGGGAAGACCTGGAGTTAGAAAACCAAAAGAGAAAAGCGTGCTCAGCATTCCTCAAGCTGAAAAAACTGAAGAAAAAATCCAAACCTCAAGGTGCAATATTGAAGGATTCTATGGGCAAAATAATGAAGCGAGAACCATCAAAAGAATATGGAAGGAATTCTCATAAGACCAGACTTAATGGTCTGACTTAGACTGGAAGGACCCTGATGGTCATGGCCCCCAGACCTCCTGTTGGCCCAGGACAGGAACCATTCCCGAAGCCAACTCTTCAGACATGGATTGGACTGGACAATGGGTTGGAGAGAGATGCTGGTGAGGAGTGAGCTTCTTGGATCAGGTGGACACTTGAGACTATGTTGGCATCTCCTGCCTGGAGGGGGTTAGAAGCTGACGAAATGGACACGAAGAAAAGAGAAAGTGGAGGGAGAGAGCGGGCTGTCTCATTAGCGGGAGAGTAATTGGGAGTGTGTAGTGGGGTGTGTATGGGTTTTTGTGTGAGAGACTGACTTGATTTGTAAACTTTCACTTAAAGCACAATAAAAATTATTTAAAAAAAACCAAAACAAACAAACAAAAAATATGGAAGGAATACACAGAGTCCTTGTATCAAATAGAATTGGTGGGCATTCAATCATTTCAGGAGGTAGCAAATGATCAAGAACCGATGGTATTGAAGGAAGAAGATCAAGCTGCAATAAAGCCACTGGGGAAAAACAAGGCTCTGGTAATTGACTGAATACCAATAGAGATGTTTCAATAAATGGATGCAATGCTGGAAGTGCTCACTCATCTATGCCAAGAAATTTGGAAGACAGCTACCTGGCCAACTGATTGGAAGAGATTCATATTTGTGCCCACTCCAAAGAAAGGTGATCCAACAGAATGTGGAAATAATCAAACAATATTATTAACATCACATACAAGTAAAATTTTGGTGAAGATAAGTCAAAACAGTTGCAGCAGTGTATTGACAGGAAACTGCCAGAAAGTCAAGCCAGATTCAGAAGAGAAAGTGGAATGAGGGATATCATTTCTGATGTCAGATGGAACTTGGCCGAAAGTAGAGAATACCAGAAAGATGTTTACCTGTGTTTTATTGACTATGCAAAGGCATTCGATTGTGTGGATCATAACGAATTATGGATAACATTGGGAAGAATGGGAATCCTGGAACACTTAATTGTGCTCATAGGGAACCTGTGCGTAGACCAAGAGACAGTCATTCTAACAGAACAAAGGGATACAGTGTGGTTTAAAACCAGCAAAGGTGTGTGTCAGGGTTGTATCCTTTCACCATACTTATTCAATCTGTATAGTGAGCAAATAATCTGAGAAGCTGGACTACATAAAGAAGAATGCTGTGTCAGGGTTGGAGGAAGGCTCATTAACAGCCTGCAATATGCAGATGACGCAACTTGAAGCATTTGTTGATAAAGATCATAGACTGTAGCCTTAGATATGGATTGCACCTCAACATAAAGAAAACAAAAATCCTCACAACTGGACCAATAAGTAACAAGTGATGAATAGAGAAAATATTGAAGTTGTCCAGGATTTCATTTTACTTGGCTCCACAATCAACACCCATGGTAGCAGCAGTCAAGAAATAAAACAGACATTGCATTGAACAAATCTGCTAAAAAGACCTCTTTAGAGTGTTGCAAAGCAAAGATGTCACCTTGAGGACTAAGGTGTGCCTGACCCAAGCCATGGTATTTTCAATAGTCTCATAGGCATGTGAAAGCTGGACAATGAATAAGGGAAGACCAAAGAAGAACTGATGTCTTTGAGCTGTGGTGTTGGTGAAGAGTATTGAATATACACCATGGACTGCCAAAGGAATGAACAATTTTGTCTGGGAAGAACTACAATCACAGTGCTCCTTGGAAGTGAGTATGGGGCAAGACTTTGTCTAATGTAATTTGGGCATATTATCAGAAAGGACCAGTCCCTGGAGAAGGACATCATTCTGGTAAGGTAGAGGGTCAGTGAAAAAGAGTAAGATCCTCAATGGGATGGATTGACATAGTAGCTGCAACAATGGGCCCAAACATAGCAACAGTTGTGAAAATGGCGTTCTGTTGTATACAGGGTCGCTATGCATTGAAACCTACTCAACAGCACCTAACAACAACAGCAAGAAGGAATAAATATGATTTTTGTCTTTGTCATCCTAAATTCTTACCAACAAATAAATTAATCAAAACTTGTTGAACACTTAACTACATGCCAGTATTGCATTGACTTTAACGAAGGGGAACAATTGAGACAGGATCTTGACCATCACCTATTTGGGCAAACTGGTAAGAGAAGGTTTTATTCTGATAACCCAGAGTACCCAGGAAAAACCTAAGGATCAATCAGAGTAAAGCATAAGTAGAGTAGTGGAGGCCAGTTTAAAACTGGAAGAGCTTCGCAAGGCCATTTCTCGAAGACAGATATTTAAACCTTGGGAAAAATATTCCTAGTGACCTCTCCTGAGAAGTGACAACTGTACCATAAGTATCTACCATGTGCAATCCTGACGCCCCACAAGGAATCAGACAACATATTTTTAAAAATTATCTTTCTATTGATAAACTGTGGGTACCTAGCACAAGAATGAGAGATTGCTTCTTATTTTCAGATAGGAATATAGGGACACAAAAGTAGTTAATATGTGTAGTCTAAGGAAAATAATGTCGAATTAGATATGAGCTTAAATATATGGTCCATATTTTGTGTTATATGTTGAAGTGATTTCATTTTTTTTTCATGTTTGTCTTCATTCATCGATGGGCCCTTCTGGAAAGTGCCACATAGTAGTGCTGTGTTAGGTGAGAATCTGTGGCCCAGCTTCAGGTTTGAGTACACTTTGGAGGCTTGTGTATCACTGTGCAGCTACTCCACAGAAGTAGGTGCCCGAGTGACTGAGCTGGGAAGCTGTGATGTTCAGGTCGCTTTGCTGCTTGTTTTCATCAAACTTAGCAGCTATTTTGTCATGACTCTCCTCTTCTCCACCTTTCAGTAACATCATCAAGAAGATGCGACCTCTGCCATGCTTCTGCACGTACCAGGGTAAGGAATATAAAGTTTTGGAATAACTGCAGTTGATGGTAACATCTTCGCACTCTTGGATGATCAGAGACGGAGGACTCTGCTCTAGTTCTTGGCTTCTCACCCCTGATGTGAAGGACATAGAAAATCCTCATGAGAAGCTCAGCCTCATTATAGAAGAGTGATGTTCTCCACTCCTTCCTTACCCAACACATAAGCACAACATAATTACAGAACATTTTTTACAATGCCTCCTATCTGGTTCTCAAAAGGGCCTTTTCTGGAAGGAGGGGACAGAAAAGCTAGTAATAGAGAACCCAGGGTTGAGAAGGCAGAGTGTTGACCTGTCGTGGGGTTGTTAACCCATGTCATAAAGAAATATGCATACTGTTTAATGAGAAACTAGTTTGTTCTGTAAACCTTCATCTAAAGTACAATTAAAAAAAAGAATATGCCTATTTTTGAGTGATTTGGCTAAATTACATGGACACATAGTTTAATAAAATAACATTAAAAAACAGGGAGGGGCCCTTTTCAGGACAGAAAGGCAACTCAGTTCCTGCTCTCAGGGTCCTGTCATCAACACAAAGCTCTCCTAGACTGAACCATGTACTCACAGGCCAACCGCCACAAGATGACTAAAAGCACTTTCAGGGCAGTGTCCATCCCTTGGATCCGCAGCAAATCCAGTGGACGAGGTCTGCTTCTGAATGGGCTTGCCCAGCAGGAGTTATCTGAGCTCAGAGTGAGACCTGTTACAGTTGTGTCTAGAATACTGCAGCTTTTGGAGACAACCAATCAAAAAGATACCACAACACTTCTACTGTTTTCACAGGAGTACATTGTTCTTAAACAGTGCTCCCCTGTGGCCAAGCTGAGACATGTTGATTAAAATGTAGATTTTCTTGAATAAGTTCACATCCAAGATATGTCTTTTTCTTGCTGTAAGGAAGGACCTATCAATATACTGTGTTAGAGAGAGTTATCCCAGGATTAAGGGAAAAAAATCAAGCGAAATTTTCATATATATGTGCACAGTGGTTAAAAGCTAAGCTGCTAATCAAATACATGGAGCCCTGGTGGAACAGTGGTTAAGCATTCAGCTGCGAACCAAAAGGTCGATAGTTCTAACTTACCAGCCACTCCTTGGAAACCATATGGGGCAGTCCTACTCTGTACTATAGGGTTGCCCTGAGTCAGAATTGACTCAACGGCAATGGGTTTGTTTTTTTTTTTTTTTTTAATATACATACATAAAAAAAAAAATGTATATATATATACACTCACATGCACATACACACATATAATTATGTAATGTGCACTAATACAATTATGTACATGTATGTGTGCACTGGAAACCCTGATGGTGTAGTGGTTAAATGCTATGTCTGCCAACCAAAGGGTTGGCAGTTCGAATCCACCAGGCCCTCTTTGGAAACTCTATGAGGCAGTTCCACTCTGTCTTATAGGGTCTCTATGAGTCAGAATCAAGTCAACGGCAACGGGTTTTTTTTAATGTGTATTCTGCTGTTTAGTTTGAATTGTATGCTCCAGCTCTTCTGAATTAGTTTAATGTCATTGTCCTAAGGTTAAACCTGATTTAGTTCCTCTGCACATTCTATTCTTTTTTTGTATGATACTTGTTCCCTGATTCCCTTTTGACTACCCCCTTTACAGGTCTTAATGTAGATGCCATGCCCACTAGGTAGCTTTCTCTTATATTCTGTTTCCAATCTAGATGCTTATGTCAGGTGACCATTTTGTATTCTTCCCCTGCGATAACTTTTATTATGCTATATTGCAATGCGCATTGAATATTACACGCTCCATGAAGGCAGAAACCATGTCTATTTCTTTCCAGTTATATTTCCTGATCTGAGTCCAAGACATATATTAGATAGCAAATGAATAAGCTATTAATGGAATCTCAAAAGTAAATAGAACACCTGGCTTGAGATAAAAATATTGGGGGAAAAATAAACCATGACATAGAAGATAGCATTTGAGATAGGCCTTAAGGGAATGACCACATTTCAACAATGATGAGTGTGTGGGTGGAAGTGGCATACATGAGTGTGCAAACTCATGCAGAAGGAATATAGCAAAAGAAAAAGAGAATGTTCTTTGTAGTCAAGTAGGTGGTTTTAATAGCTTAAGGATGCTCTGATTCTTTATAGCTCTGTGACCTAGGACAAATTAGTTAACTTCACAAAGATTATGATTACTCAGTTGCAAAATTGAGATTAAGGCTACATTGCAGTATTGCTTTGAAAATTTTATGATGTTCATATATATATATAATTTTATTCATACCATAACCCTGACTTTCAGACCTCAAATTCACTATGTTCTCTGTTGCTTTGTATGTTCCTACCGTTTGGAGCACTTCCCCTACCTCTTATATCTTTCAACCTGATACACTCCTACCAGCTAAAGCATCACATACTCCAGGCTGTCCCTGACTCACCCCAAAGTGAGGGGGTGGAGGCTCTCTATATGCCTTTCTACCACCCTTGGCTTTCCCAGTCTTAGCCCTTGTCTCACTTTATACTGTCTGATAAGCCACTTGTATAACTAACTGGGCTATAAAATCGATGAGAGAAGAGACCATGTATTTTCTCACAGATTTTTTTCCCAGGATATAACATGCATGTAGGACTTAGCAGGTACTAAATGAATAATTGTTGATTGAGTGAATGAATAGATAAAACTTGAGAGCAATGTGAGCTGGGAATTATTGACCTGCATTGCAGATGAAGGTCCTGACATAAGATGCTAAGACATTGGCTCACTTGCTCAAGATAACATAGTACACTCACTCTCAGTTGTGTGCCTAGGTCATTGTTAGAAAGTAGCTCTTTACCAGTGCTGTTTTCCAAATATACCAATGCAGAAAGAATATAAGGAATACAATGTGAATGTTGGAAAAATATAAGAAGCTGGAACAAAACTAATAAGGATGAAATTGTATGCGCCATTTCTTTTTCTGGTATGACTATTTCTGTAGCCCTGGAAATGTAGAGAAGGTATCACTCTATTCCCTTTTTATAGCTTCCCATCACACACAGAGATGAAATAGGGTAAGTACAACTGCAACCAGAGTGAAAAATGTCCATAGTAACAGAACCTTATAACTGGGTTTGAATAATTTAGAAATCATGTTAAATATATTTGAAAATTAGAAAAGTTATTTGATTTATTGACTGGGGGTGTTAGAAATGGTTTTGCTAAGAACAAGGATACACAGTTATTCATCTGCATTTCAATATATTTTTTTTTTCAGTCTCTCCTTTCTTGACAATTTTGCCGGCTTCCCTCTCTCTCTATCCTCCCATCCCCCCTCCAGACATGCATTTCAATATTTTTTGAAATTGAAATGAAATGATTCATCAAGCCTGCCTTTTCCAACACCCTGATAGAAGACAGCGCCGGCTCTCAGATGCCTCTGCATTTAGGTTCTGGGGCTGCAGCTTCAAGTTTAGGAACAGGCTTCAGATGCCTGAAAGCACTGAGCAACCACAGCGCACAGTTAAGTAGCTGAGTCTCTCGATTGGAAGCCTAAAATCTACACAGAACCACACCAATCCTCAGTATGAAGAGTGGTGCTTAACATTTCTTCCTCCTTTTCATACTCATTTACATGCATAACAAAAAGTATCTTGAAATTTTTTTTCTGTTTAAACCAATGTGGAATCTTTAATTTCCTCATCTTTGGCATTAGTGGTTGGTGTGTAAATTTGAATAATAGTCTCATTCACCAGTTTTTCTTGTAGGCATGTGGATATTATTCCATCACTGACAGCGTTTTACTTTAGGGTAGATCTCGAAATGGTCTTTTTGACAATGAATGCGATGTCATTCCTCTTCAATTTGTCCCTCCTGGTATAGTAGACCATATGATTGTCTGATGCAAAATGGCCAATATCAGTCTATTTCAGCTCACTAATGCCTAGGATATTGATCTTTATGTGTTCTATTTCATTTTGGACAACTTCCAATTTTCCTAGATTCATACTTTCTATATTCCACATTCCAATTATTAATGGATGTTTGCAGCTGTTTCTTCTCATTCTGAGTCACACCACCTCATGAATGAATGTCCCAAAATCTTGACTCCATCCACATCATTAAGGTCGACTCTACTTTGAGGAGGCAGCCCTTCCCCAGTCATATTTTGAGTGCCTTCTTACCTGAGGGGCTCATCTTCTGGCAAAATATTAGACTATGTTCTGCTGCTATTCATAGATATTCATTGGCCAATTTTTCAGATGTAGACCACCAGATCCTTCTTCACTAATGGCAAAGATGAGGAAGTTAAAGATTATTGCTAAGTTCTGCAGTCTGAAATTGATCAAACATGCAATCAAGATGTATTGATAATTACTGGTTATTAGAATACAAAATTTGGAAACAAAGAAGAAGGATCATTAGTTTGAAAATATGGCCTTGGTGATAGAAATGATTCCAGGGATCACATGATGGAATTTTGCAAGACCAATGACTTATTCAATAAGAATACCTTTTTTCAACAACATGAAAGGCAACTACACACGTAGATCTCATCGGATGCAAAACACAGAAATCAAATCAACTACATCTGTGGAAAGAAATGATGAAAAAGCTGAATATCATCAGTCAAAAAAAGACCAGGGACTGGCTGCAGAAAAGACCATCAATTGCTCATATTCAAGTTCAAGTTGAAGCCGAAGATAATTAAAACATATCCATGGAAGCCAAAGTACAAACTTAAGTATATACCACCTGAATTTAGAGACCATCTCAAGAATAGAGTTGATGCATTGAATGCTAATGACTGAAGCCCAGAAGAGTTGTGGGATGACATCAAGGATATCATACATGAAGAAAGCAAGAGGTCATTAAAAAGACAGGAAAGAAAGGAAAGACCAAAATGGATGTCAGAAGAGACTCTGAAACTTGATCTTGGGAATGGAAGAAATGATGAAGTAAAAGAGCTAAACAGAAGATTTCAAAGGGAGCTCGAGAAGACAAAGTAAAGCATTTTAATGACATGTGCCCTACAGTTTGAAAACCAAAAGGAAGAACACACTAGGCATTTCCTTAGCTGAAAGAACTTAAGAAAAAATTCAAGCCTCAAGTTGCAATATTGAAGGATTCTTTGGGCAAAATATCAAATGACACAGGAAGCATCAAAAGAAGATGGAAGGAATACACAGAGTCACTGTACCAAAAAGAATTGGCTGATGTTTAACTATTTCATGAGGTAGCATATGATCAAGAACCGATAGTATTGAAGGAAGAAGTCCAAGATGGGCAGAAGGCATTGTCGAAAAACAAGGCTCCAGGAATTGACAGGGTACCAATTGAGATGTTTCAACAAACGAATGCAGCTCTGGAGGTGCTTGCTTGTCTGTGACAAGAAATTTGGAAGATAGTTACTTGGCTAACCAACTGGAAAAGATCCATATTTGTGCCCATTCCAAAGAAGGTGATCCTATAGAATGCGGAAATTATAAAAAAAAATCATTAACATCACACAAGCAAAGTTTTGATGAAGATAATTCAAAAATGGTTGTAGCAGTGCATCAACAGGAAACTGTCAGAAATTCTAGCCAGGTTCAGAAGAGGATGCAGAACTTGTCATTTTTTGATGTCAGGTGGATTTTGGCTGAAAGCAGAGAATACCAGAAAGATGTTTACCTGTGTTTTATTGACTATGCAAAGGTATTTGACTGTATGGATCACAAAACATTATGGATAACATAGCAAAGAACGGGAACCCCAGAATACTGAATCGTGCTCATGAGGAACCTGTACATAGACCAAGAGGTGGTTGTTCGAACAGAACAAGGGAATACTGTGTGGCTTAAAATCAGGAAAGGTGTGTGTCAATGTTGTATCCTTTCACCATACTTACTAAAATTGTATGCTGAGCAACTAATCCAAGAAGCTGAACTATATGAAGAAGAATGTGGCATCAAGATTGGGGGAAGGCTATTAACAACTTGCAACATGCAGATAACACACTCTTGCTTGCTGAAGAGGACTTGAAGCACTTACAGATGAGGATTGAAGACTATAGCCTTCAGTATGAATTACATCTCAACATAAGGAAATCAGAAATCCTCACAATTCGACCAATAAGCAAATATTGATAAACAGAGAAAATAATGAAATTGTGAAGGATTTCATTTTACTTTGCCCTACAAATAACACCCATGGAAGAGCAGTCAAGAAATCAAACAACGCATTGGATTTGGCAAATCTGCTACAAAAGACCTCTTTAGAGTGTTGAAAAGCAAAGATATCCCTTTGAGGATTAAAGTGCACTTGGCCCAAGCCATGGTACTTTCAATCACCACATATGCATGTGAAAGCTGGACAATGAATAAGGAAGACCAAAGAAGAATTGAAGCCTTTGAGTTATGGTGTTGGTGAAGAATATCGAATATATCATGGACTGCCAAAAGAATGAACAAGTCTGTCTTGGTAGAAGTACAGCAGGAGTGCTCATTGGAAGCAAGGATGATGAGGCTTCATCTCATGTCCTTTGTACATATTATCAGGAAGGACCAGCCCCTAGAGAAGGACATCATGCTTGGTAAAGTAGAGGGCCATCCACAAAGAGGAAGAACCTCAAGGAGAAGGACTAACACAGTGGTTGCCACAGTGGGCTCAAATATAACCATGATCGCGATGATGGTGCAGGACCAAACAGCATTTTATTCTGTTGCATATAGGGTCACTATGAGTCAGAAGCAAATCAACAGCATTTAGTTAACAAACTGCACTAATATAAGCCATAAAAAGAAGTGAAAGAAAGACTGTTGGTGAGTTTGGTGCCCTTTTACTCCTGGATAAGGAGGCATCAAGGAAAACTAATCCACATTTAGCTGAATTCTCATCCGTGTTCATCCATGCTCAGAAAGATAGAATCAGGTATGAAAGAACTGATCAAGGTATAGGTTTTACTATCAAGGTATAGTTACACTATCACCACAAGGATCTCCAGATGAACCAAACTAAGCAAAGCTATATATTCCCCCTTTTCTGTTCAGAAAGAGACCTACTGGCACAGTGATTAAGCACTCACCTGGTAACTGAAAGGTCTGTGATTCCAACCCACCAGCTGCTTCAAGGGAGTAAGGTGGCAGCCTGCTTCAGTAAAGATTACAGCCTTGGAAGCCCTATGTGGCAGTCCTACTGTGTTCTATTGTGTTGCTATGAGTCAGAATCGTCCCTACAGCAGCAGAATTCTGTTAAAAAATGAGCCCTGGTGGAACGATGGTTAAGCTCTCAAGTCCTAACAGAAAAGTCAGTGGACTCACCAGCCCCTCTGTGGGACAAAAGATCTGATAATCAGCTCCTGTAAAGATTACAGCTTAGGAAACCCTGCGGGACAATTCTACCCTGTCATATAGGGTTGTTACGAGTTGGAATTCACTCAAGGGCACACAACATTCTGTTCAGAAGGTCTCTGGGTGGCACAAATGGTTTGTGCTGGTCTATTAACCTAAAGTTTAGAGATTAGAACCCACTCAGTGATACCATGGAAGAAAGGCTCTTCTTCTGTAAAAATTGTTGTTTGTGTTAGTTGCTGTCAAGTTGATTCTGACTCATGGCGATCCCATGCATATAGAGTAGAGCTGCTCCAGAGTAGGAATGTTTTCAAGGCTGTGACCTTTCAAGGGGCCTCTGGGTCGTTTCTAGATGCCAATGTTTGGCTAGTAGTTGAGTGCTTAACTGTTGGTGCCACCCAGGGACTCCATAGAAATCAAGACCAAGAAAACCCTATGGAACACTTCTACTCTGTAACACATGAGGTCTTCATGAATTGTAATTGACTCCACAGCAAGGGATTTTATTCTGTTCAGAAATGTGTTCAGCATCACCGGAGGAAGCCAAGAGTCAGATTAAGCCACAGGGTAAGTATGAGATTTCCAGAGGCTTTCTGAAAAGCATATGGAATTTCCACATCCTCAAAATGAAAAGAATACAGCTGCATAAAATCAGCTCATGAGGGACAAGTTCTAACCATTTATGTACAAGCATAATGCATATAAATAAACCATGTTTTCAAGCTTTCATGGTCTGTGAGGGGTAATGAGACCCGTCTCTGGGTCAGTGATGAAGAAATGTGAGGTAAGAATTGAAGGAATTGACAGCTTTTTAAAAGTGTGTATGCCTAGTCAATGGCTTCTGTTGGATGGTTTGATGGTTCAATGTGAGGGGCTTACAGTCGGGTAGTTTGAGCATGAACCCGATTTTCCAGAGTCACTAAGTTAGTGACCCTGAACAAATTACTTAACCTCTCATAGCCCGTTTTACCATCTAAAATAGGAATTATGATAACAGCTATCTTAAAGAGCTATTGGGAGGATTCAATAAAGTCGTTAGGTACTATTGAGTGGGTTCCTACTCATAACGACCCTATGCACAACAGAACAAAACACTGCCCGGTCCTGGGCCATCTTCACAATCACTATTATTCTTAAGCCCATTGTTGAAGCCACTGTGCCAATCCATCTTGTTCAGGGTCTTGCTCTTTCTTTGCTGACCTTCTACTTTATTAAGTATGATGTCCTTTTCCAGGGACCGGTCCCTCCTGATAAAATGTAGAAAGTATGTGAGATGAAAGCTCACTATTCTTGCTTCTAAGGAACATTCTGGCTGTTTTAAATAAGGTAATACATGCACTAGTTTAATACATGTAATTTTTTAATACATGTAAAAAAGGTGGTATCATAAAAGCTTAATAAAATTTAGTAATTGTTATTATTGCTAATTTTCCTTCTGTTTTCCTCCTCCTCCTTCTCCTCACCCCTCTTCCTCTCCTCTTCTCCTGCTTCTATTTTTATTTCTTCAAATGGTGATTTAGCAGAAGTTGAAGGTTGGATAGAGTGGTCAAAACTCTTGGAAATGTCTGGTATGTTTTTTCGCTCTGAAAATATAGGGAAAGCAGGGTATCTTCATTCCGGGATCTGGTGGGGCAAAAAATCATCTGAGATTGTGCTTTAGCTAAACCAACAACCTCTTGCTGAAAGTAAAAAGGAGAAAGGTTAGACTCTTTGCACCCTAAAGTTCAGGGAACTTTCCTAATTCATTTGTGGAACTTGCCAAGTATCAGTCTTGCTTTAAGCTCAACTTACCTTATTTACTTTAAAGCACACCCTTGCATACTGCTGTGTGTAAATGGAAGCAAGTGTGTGGGCCTCCCAATCAGAGACTCCGAAACAAGGCTTGGCTTGGAGCCAGCTGCAGGTTTGGGTACAGGCTGCAGGTGCCTGCAGAGCACTGTGTACTTGCTGCGCAGAAGTAGGTGGCTGAGTCTCCAGGCTGGGAGGCCGCAATATGCAGAGAGAGGTGTTTGGCACTTTTATTGAGGAAGACTGTGAATCTTTCCTTTCTCTCCACACCTGATTGTGTAGCTATCAGGAATGCAGGGCCTTTAGCAGTGGATTTTTTGTACCATGCGAAGTAATCAAACAGATTATTAGTGTAATCACAGTTCAAAATAGAAATTTTTCCTTCCTGGATCTTCAGAGATGGCGGATTTTGCTTAACCTCCTGGTCATCCTTCTCCTTTGGTTGACTATTCACCCCTGATTGGAAAGAAAGTAACAGATTTAAAATTTTATTCTTAAAGTCCCCACAGAAAACCTTCATGTGCCAAAAAACAAAACACTGTCAATTATTTCATCTCCCAGCCTTGTAGTGTATCCTGGAGTTTTTCTACTGTATTCAAATTTCCCATCCACAACTCACAGTCTGACTGAAGCCACAGAATCAACAATAATGCTCCCAGGAGCTTGTCCATTCTTCCTGTGAAGACTCAGACTGTCTTCTGTCCTTCCCCAGGCAATAGTAAATCTGGCCCCAACTTCCTGCACTTCATTCATTTCCTTCCACAGGCCTTTCTACTTCACACATGATTAGCTTTGTGTGTGTGTGTGTGTGTGTGTGT
This sequence comes from Elephas maximus indicus, assembly GCF_024166365.1. Lineage (NCBI taxonomy): Eukaryota > Metazoa > Chordata > Mammalia > Proboscidea > Elephantidae > Elephas > Elephas maximus. Next base: position 33,403,542 of record NC_064828.1, on the reverse strand, counting down.
GTGTGTGAGAAAGTTATTTCTCTTTATGAAAGGAAGCACTGCCCCCTTTGGTACATGTGTAGAATAGTTCTGAAAATGTAAACCCTAAGAATCAGCTTGTAATCCCTTCCCCATTAAAAAAAAAAAAGTTAAGAGATTGTAAGAGAAAGAAAGGTTTTCAGAGACCAATTATTTAAATACATATTTTTGCAATAGCAGAAAATGATAACCGAGAATATAGAGAATATATTATGTCAATCGTGTCCATTGTCATACATAGGCAAATACTTTGTTTTCAAATATTAAGAATTGATGTCTACTGGGGACACATAAAGACATGTATCTATTTAATACAATCATGACAAATTTCAAACACAGGGAAAGTTTGGTAGCTTTGCCTTTAAGGTAATTGTATTCTGACATGGTCTTCCGATGTGTCCAAATCTTCCCTGGTTAAGTAAATGGCACATGATAATTAAATAAGAAGTAAATTTTGAGTGCTTAAAAATACAAATCCACACAACAAAATTCAACCTTTGTGTTAGATCACCCTCTGAGCAAGATTATCTCTTGGAATTCAGAGGAGATTACTTCATGTGTTCTGTAGTATCAAATGAGGAAAAAACCAACATGATCCTGTAAATCTATAAACAACATAACCTTAAAAGTTACCAGAAGATCCCCAAAAGACAGCATATTTGTTTGCCTTTACTCTAAACCTATATGTGCTGTATTTCTCCACAGTTCAATCTGATAGGAGAAGAAGAATCTATTACGCTTTTAATACTAAATCAGTAGGGCAACTAGCAATTGCAACTGAATATAAATTGTAACAGAACCATGATAATAAGTTTGAGCAAAGACATAGATAACACAAAATAAATTAATACTGATATATGTATTACTAAGGGAAGAAATGTTTTGCAATTTCAATTGAATAATAACGAAACCAATTTTCTGGGAGTCACAATGCCTCAGTTAAAATTCTATTAAGTCCACACTAATGGTCCACTTCAGGAGAAACTTATCAGTTGTCCATGTTCCATGTCATACTTTAAACTCATTTATTTTAGACTTTCTAGTGATGGAATTTTCACTGATCCTGTGAAAATTTATATATTCAATCAGCATTTAATTAGTTGCTCTGAGGTATCTGGTTCTGTGCTTGAGTTAGGGTTTCAAACATGATGATGGAACAACCTTCATTCTTAAATACTCAGTAGTGTAAAGAGAAAGACAAACGAGTAACTACGTACTTACAAGATGGCTTGGTGTATAAGAGGTTTTCATGAGGGAAACCTAAAGGTGATCAATTAGTTCTGTGGAGAAGGGCAGCAGTATGGGGTCAGGAAAGGTCTCACAAAGGTGGAGCTCCTTCGATTCCTTTTAAGAGGTGAGATTGACTAGGTGGTTATGGTGGGAAGTGCTCTCCAGGCAAAGGTATCAGCAATTTCAAAAGCACACAGGCAAGTTATAGCCAGGAGTGCTAAGGAAAGGTATGTGGCTTTTTTCAGTGGAGTTTAGTGCCTATGCATAGGAAATTTATGAGTTGATGCTAGGAGGGGCACCTCCATTTCATGCAATTTGTGAGGACCCATGTAGGAGAGACTAAGAAGGCTGACTTTCCAGGTGCTGGGAGGCTATCGGACTACAACACACACACACAAACACACACATACATGCACAGATCCAAGCATACATTATTTAGGTAAAATTAAATACATAACGCACAAACTTCAGCACAGACACAAGCAGAATCATTAAATGTGGGCGACACTCTGTCACCATCCATACAGGAAACAGATCTGGTTGAAGGATGGAATGAAAGAAGCTTTTTTCAGCAAGCTATGTGGGTGATTGTGGCTCATTAACAGCTTACAGTTTTAGCTTTGTGATACTTTGAAAAGCAGAAGAAATCTCCTGATCTTCATCTGTAGACAGGTGTCATGGTTACATGGCAATATTCCTGCAATGTCCATTTCCCTTGCAGTTCTTGTCACTGGGCAATACACGGCTGAGTCTTCTTTCTCAGCTAGCCATTTCTTCAGACAGAAGGATGTTTCATCCTGGTCCAGGTCTGCCGTGAAACCCCATTGCTGTCTTCTGAGGTGTGTCTCAGAAGAAATTGAAGGCCTTGGATGGCATACTAGACTTAATAGGAAAGAAGAGGGACTCCATAGTGTTGATAATTGAGAAGTTGCACCTCACCTGCCCCAGAGCCCTGTCAGAGGCAGAGGGAGACCTTGTTCTTGGGCTGACTGACTGCCTGGATTCTGCTCCTCCTGTGATATCAATACTGGAACAGGGAGAGACCCTCATACTGAAGAACATGTGTCTGTAAAGAGACTCTAAATCACATCATAGAACAATTACAATGCAATAGAACTGGAATTTTTTTTTTTTAATGAGAGTGATGATCATTACAAGAGCTGATGAAGTTTCAGTTTCCCAGAAGCAGGAGGCTCCTTTCTGGAGGTGGAAATATTTCAAATGGTTTGAGCCTCCAGAAAAGCAGATGATGAATTTATTAAATGCTCAGCTTTCCATCAGGGACTGTCCTAAATAATGCAAACAGTGGTTGTCACCACCCAAAGGATTGTATGAAAATTCTCGTTGGCACTCCCGTTCCTAGAGAAATCACTCCTGTTAAGAGCCAGGACCTCAGCCTTGCAGTTTTCTTGACAAGTCCATGCAGAAAACTGGAGGTGGGCGACACAGCTGTCTCTGGAAGGGAAGTTGGCTCAGATGGGAGAGAGGATGGGACAAGTTGTCAGAGCATATCCACACTCATATTTTCAGAGGCTGAACCGAGCCAGTCGATATGTTTAAAGAAGTGTCTCTCTCCTAATAGACTCTATGCTACCAGGAATTGTGGGACATTTAGTTTATTCCTTTGATACCTTTACTCTGCCAGAATTAGAATGGTATTTTAAAAAATATTCACAAGATTATATTGCAAGTAATTCCTTTGCATACCTTCCTGGTAAGTTTTTTTTTTTTTTAATTAAATTATGTGATTCCTAGATCTCTGTATGGTGATAAATATGTGTCCTTCCACACAACATCTCATGGGAACAGAGGCCACATCACTCTTTTTTCTCTGTTTCCCTTTCAACCCATGTTGCTATAAGTGCGTTCTTTGAAGTTCTACTCTTTTCCGGTTATATGAGTTTCTGATAAACACTCAGAACGTTTCTTCCAACAGGTATCTGGACACACATATCTTAAAGAGCAAACCTTCCCCTTCTATCTACTGGAAGCTGCTGAGTGTTTCTGCGTCTGTCTGCTACATCTGAGTACGACGGCCTTCAGCCAGCAATGGCTACTGTTTCACTTCTGCTTTGTGTATGTCACACAGGTGGCTTTTGGGCCAGTTCTAATCTGGTGTCGTACAAAGAAGGGAATTTGGGGAAACTAGGTTTCCAGCTTAATATAGTACGAACTACCATCACGCAGCCCTTGTCAACTTTGCATTGAATCATACCTCATTTAATCATATTTAACTTCCAGAGAAGACAAATATAGGCCAATGTATAGAGACCAAAGTTTATTAGTGGTCACTGGGGTGGGAGGGAGAGAGAAAGAGGGGTTCATCGCTTAGGAGAAACTGAGCTTCTGTTAAGCATGATGGAAACCTTTGGAAACGGACAGTGGTGAGGATTGCACAACATGATGAACGTAATTCATTTTATGGAAAAGCACATGTAAAAAATGTTGAAATGGCAAATATTTTGCCATATATATACTGAAAACCCACTGCCGTTCAAGTCGATTCTAACTCATAGCTACCCTAAAGGACAGAGTAAAACTGCCCCATAAGGTTTCCAAGAAAAGCCTGGTGGATTTGAACAACCGACGTTTTGGTTAGCAGCCATAGCTCTTAACCGCTACCCACCAGGGTTTATATATAAAAAAAAAAATGTGTGTGTATATATATATGTGTGTGTACACATATGTACATGTGTATACGTATATGTATGCGTATATATATATATACACACTTTCATGTGTGCATATATATACACATGCATATATACATACAGGAAATCCTGCTGGCATAGTGGTTAAGTGCTACGGCTGCTAACCAAAAGGTCTGCAGCTTGAATCCACCAGGTGCTCTTTGGAAACTCTACAGGGCAGTTCTGCTTTGGCCTATAGGGTCGCTATGAGTCGGAATCGACTTGACTGCACTGGGTTTGGTTTTGGGTTTTGGATGTATATATGTATGGGTAAATATATACATATGTGTGCGTGTATATATGTATATACATATATGATGAAAACCCTGATGGTGTAGTGGTTGAGTGCTACCGCAGCTAACCAAAAGGTCAGCAGTTTGAATCTACCAGGTGCTCCTTGGAAACTCTACAAGGCAGTTTTACTCTGTCCTATAGCGTCGCTAAGAGTTGGAATTAACTTGATGACAATGAATTAAGCATATATATATATGCTTCAAAACCAAAAAAACCAAACCACTTGTCACTAAGTCAATTCAACTCGTGGTGACCGCATGTGTGTCAGAGTAGAACTGCCCTCCATAGGGTTTTCAGTGGTTGATTTTTCAGGCCTTTCCTCCGAGGCACCTGAGTGGACTTTAAGTTGCCAACTTTCAGTTAGCAGCTGAGTATGGAAGCTGTTTGCAGCACAATTAAAAAGAGAGAAAGAGACAAAAAAGAAACTCCAGTATTGGCTACCGTGCAAGAGTCAGAAAATCTTTTTTTTTTCCTCTTAAGAGAATACTCTTTTATATATTTCCTGAGTTTTAAAATCAATTGTTGGCTGTATTCAGTAGTCAAAACGTATCATGTAATCCATTTGTGCAGGAATCTCCTTCCTTTATAAGAGAATTTGGGCCTCTGGAGAATTAATATCTTCTTATTGCTAATTAGCTTCATGATTCTTTTCACTGATCCTCATTGCAATTACCCCTATCTGTGCTCCGTGAACATGTAAACATGCTTGGTGATTTTTGTTGCCCATGTCCTTCACCTGACCTCAATTCATTTCCAGGATCTTTTTTCAATTCTCCCATAAAATGAGAGTCACCCCTGCACATTACTTTATTATCTGCAAATTACTTTCTAGGTTTTAAATTTGCCATTATCTTCCTTGCTTTCAACCTATAAATATTATTCCATCAAATTGAGGCACTTTCCTTTATTCTCTTTCTTCCTTCATTCTGATTAACTCCTATTAAACTTTTGAGTTTCAGCTGTGGTATCACATACCCTAGGAAGCTGTGTCTGACTTTTTTTTTTTTATAAAACTCTTCACTTTCCTAGTTTAGTCCTTTTTACACCTTACAGGAACTCTCTGAAGACAAGAATGTATTCCCCGCTAGACTACATATTTAGCAAGGGAAGGAAGTCTTTATTTATTGAAAGCTCCCTACCTGCTACCTAACAGATACTCAATAAATAGTTGTTGAATGATTGAATGTATGAGCCTTGTGAGAAATGGTTTATGGGAAATCTCATTACAGATGAGGATTCTGAGACGAGGTACAAAGAAATTGACTCACTTGCTCAAAATGATATAGCACACTCATGGCTGGAAGTTAGCTTTTTTCCCAATGGTCTTTCCAAAGTATAACCAAGAATGAAATGATATAAATAGGCAGTATTGAATATGAACACAATGAAATCATTTAACACACTGTAAGTATCTGGAACAAAAAACTAGATGAGGTGTTACAGGGCATAACATTTTTTTTCCTTTGACACTAAGGTGTTACTCTGTTATGATTTCCCTTCATACATGAGTATAATATAGGGTAAGAATAAACAGTACTCATTTATTCATTTAAATGTTCATTTTACCACAGAGGCTTATTACTGGGTTTGAGGGGTCCTCTAACTAGAATTACTCATTCACTGTATCCCTGATTTAGAGATTAAGACTTTAGAACTTGTGTTTAGGACTAGACTGAATATTGTCGTTCTTGTTAGATGCCTTCGAGTTGGTTCCGACTTATAGTGACCCTATGAACGAAACACTGCCTGGTCCTGTACCATCTTCACAATCATTGCTATCTTTGAGCCCATTGTTGCAGCCACTGTGTCAATACATCCCACTGAGGATCTTCCTCTATTTCACTGACTGTCTACCTTGCCAACCGTGTTGTCCTTCTCCAGAAACTGGTCATTCCTGATAACATGTCCAAAGTGCTTGAGATGAACTCTTGCCGTCCTCGCTTCCAAGGAGCATTCTGGGTGTGCTTCTTCCAAGACAGACTTATTCATTCTTCTGGCAATCCATGGTATATTCAATATTCTTTGCCAACACCATAATTCAAAGGCATGAGTTTTTCTTCAGTCTTCCTTATTCATTGCCGTGTTGCATATGAGGCGATCAAAAATATCACAGCTTAAGTCAGGTTGACCTTAGCATTCAAAGTGATACCCTTGCTTTTCAACATTTTAAAGAGGTCTTTTGCAACAGATTTGCCCAATGTAATACATCATTTGATTTCTTGACTGCTGTTTCCATGGGTGTTGATTGTGGATCCAAGTAAAGTGAAATCCTTAACAACTTCAATATTTTCTCTGTTTATCATGATTTTGCTTATTGGTCCAATTGTGAGGATTTTTGTTTTATGTTGAGGAGTAATCCATACTGAAGGCTGCGGTCTTTGATCTTCATCAGTAAGTGCTTCAAGTCCTCTTCACTTTCAGCAAACAAGTTTGTGTCATCTGCATATTGCAGGTTATTAATGATTCTCCCACAAATCTTAATGCTATGTTCTTCTTCATACAGTCCAGCTTCTCGGATTATTTCCTCAGCATATAGATTGAATAAGTATGGTGAAAGGATACAACCCTGACACACACCTTTTCTGATTTTAAACCACTCAATATTCCATTGTTCTGTTTGAATAACTGCTTCTTGTTCTATGCACAAGTTCAGTATGAGCACAATTAAGTGCTCTGGGATTCTCATTCTTCACTATGTTATCCATAATTTGTTATAATCCACACAGCCAAATTCATTCGTGTAGTCTAAAAAACACAGGTAAACATCTTTCTGGTATTCTCTGCTTTCAGCCAAGATCCATCTGATATCAACAATGATATCCCTTATTCCACATCCTCTTCTGAAACCAGCTGGAATTTCTGGCAGTACCCTGCAAGGTTTTGAATTATCTTCAGTAAAATTTTACTTGTGTGATATTAGTGTTGTTTGATAATTTCCACATTCTGTTGGATCACCTTTCTCTGGAATGGGCACAAATGTAGATCCCTTTCAGTCAGTTGGCCAGGTAGCTATCTTCCAAACTTCTTGGCACAGATGAGTGAGTACTTCCAGTGTTCTATCCGTTTGCTGAACCATCTCCATTAGTGTTCCATCAGTTCCTGGAGTCTTGTTTTTCATCAATGTCTTCTGTGCAGCTTGGACTTTGTCCTTCAATACCATCAGCTTTTGATCTATGCTACCTCCTCAGATGGTTGAACATTGACCAATTCTTTTTGGTACCACTGTGCCACCAGGGCTTAGATCTTGCAATGTTCTTTTTGATTATGAATGTGACATTATTCATTCCCAGTATAGTAGACCATGTGATTGTCTGATTCAAAATGGCCAACACCAGTCCATTTCAGCTCACTAATGCCTAGGATATGATCTTTATTCATTCCATCCCATTTTTGATGACGTCCAATTTTCGTATATTGAATATTTATCAGCATTTCCAGTTTCTTTTGAAGTTGACATCACTTTGATTTATCAAGTGTGCAATTCTCAGCACCGTGCTAAAGGTGAGTAACAATGTGCAAGACATTTCTGTCTTGTTGGGTTTGGGAAGAGCAGCCACATGTCTGGGTTCAGGGCTCAGGGTTCAGGTGCTTGGGAAACACTGTGCCATCACAACACAGAGGTAGGTGGCTGATCTTTGGTTTTGTATGCAGGAAACTTTGCCAATTCTTTATACTAACGATGCCCTTTATTTTTCCTCTTCCTTTCCTTCCTCATTTAAATGCATTAGAAGAAAGATCTTGGAGCTTTGCCAGGGTTCCTGTCTGTACCAATGTAAGCCATAGAAAGATATGGAAAGGAAAATGTAGGTGAGATTTGTGCTTTCTTGCTCTTGGACATGGAAAGATTGAGTACTCTGCTCCATGTTGAGTTGGCTGCTCACTCCCACTCAGAAGGATAGAATTGTATGTGAGAGAGGTGATCTGTCTAAGGATTTTACCTAATAACCCCATCTGCACAGGGATCGCCAGGTGAACCATGTATGTGCCTGATCTGTAGCTCATTTAGAAATATATTCTGCATGAATCAGGAGATGCAATTTTAATCACATTAGGCCCCTACTCCCACACTAGAGTTTGGGTTAGGTCTCAGCTATGGTTTTGTGTATGGGCTGCAGCTGTTTAAGGGCACTGTGCTTCTACAGCACAGAAGAAAGTGGCTGAGTCCCCAGGCTGGGAGTCTCTGATGTATAAGTGGCTATAACATTCCTTGATATTGACTGTGGCTTCTAATCTTCCTTTTTGTTGCACTCCTGAAGCTATATAAAACAGGAATATGAGACGTCCTCCAGGATTTTGTTGGAACCACTGCACACCGGCCATGGTGACAGAAGTATTGCACGTCAGAGAGGAATTTCTCCCCTCCTGTAAGATCAGGACCCTGGGACTCTGCTCCACCTGCATCTCCACTCTTATCCCTGTTGGGAAAGAGAAAAAATAGGCACAAGTGAGGGTCACTGCAAAATTACTTTTACTGTTTTCAAGTGTAGAAAATTTCTCTGCAGTTTTCTTCCTCACAGTAGAAGATACAGCCCAAGAGACTTGTGTTCTGTCTCTTCCTCCATCACTTCCTCCTCTCCCTTGCTTTTTTTCCAAATTTAGTTGTGACAGTCCTCCAAGTTTCCTCAGAATGTTTTTACTTACAGCAAATTTGTATCCACAGAAGGCCCATCAAGACCCCTACTTGTGTCTTCATGATTTTTCACTCTTGCTATAGGGACACACTTTGACAACAAGTCCCTTTAAATACTGGTGTGTATCATATCTTGAATTTGGAACTGATTTTGTTCGTGTAACTGATTAGTTTCATGAGATAGATTCAGCAACAGTTACTCCTTGGCCTTGTCACTGAACTTTTTAATGGGCAGCTCCGCCTACCTGTGGTATACTTCTACCTTCTAAAAAAGAGGACTCTTTTTTTTCTTAGAGCTGTGGTGCATATGTGTGAGTGCTTGTGTGTGTGTGTGGATTGTGGGGGGTGGAGAGATTTCTTTTTAGGGTTTAAGAATTTTTTTTTTGTATGTATGTAGAACAATTTGCATGAAGAATTGGGAGATGATAGCTTAGCATGAGAGGAGAGAAATAGTTTTTATATCTATGAAGAGCCAAAGATAAGATATTTACCAACCTAAAACCTGAGACACAATCAGACTGAGAAATTATTCTGAGTTGTGAATGATTTATATAAAAACTTTTTATAAAGATATATAAAATCAACTTCTATTTTTTATACTCCATGTATTGTGCTTATTGAATTTATTAAAATAAAATGATATAATAGTTCTCCAGGACCACTGTAGAATTAAGAAATGTATCACAAGAGTAGAAACAAAAATGTTCATCTTCATGTTTTCAGTTATTTTTTTGTACATAAATAGGGCTTAGTAGCTTGTTTCTGTTGTTGTTATTAGGTGTCATCAAGTCAGTTCTGACTCATAGCAACCCCATGCACAACAGAGCAAAACACTGTTGGGTCCTGCACCATCCTCACAATTGTTCCAAGTTTGAGACCTGTGTTGCCGCTACTGTGTCAATCCATCTCATTGAGAGCCTTCCTCTTTATCGCTTACCCTCTAATTTACAAAGCATGATGGCCTTCTTCAGGGACTGTTCCCCCCTCATAACATGTGCAAAGTACATGCAATAAAGCCGCCATGCTCACTTCTAAGGAGCATTCTGATTCCAAGACAGATTTGTTCATTCTTCTGGCAGTCCGTGGTATATTCAATATTTTTCACCAACACAATAATTCAAAGGCATCAATTCTCCAATCTTCCCTATTCATTGCCCAGCTTTCACATTCATATGAGGAAACTGAAAATATCATTGCTTGAGTCAGGTACTCCTTAGTCTTCACAGTGACCTTTTTGCTTTTTAATATTTTAAAGAGGTGTTTTGCAGCAAATTTTCCCACTGCAATATGTCACTTGATTTCTTGGTTGGTACTTCCATGAACATCGATCGATTGTGGATCCAAGTAAAATGACATCTTTGACAACTTCAATCCTTTCTCCATTTATCATGATGTTGCTTTTTGGTCCAGTTGTGAGGATTTTTATTTTCTTTATGTTGAGATGTTATCCATAATAAAGGCTATATAGACTTTGATCTTCATCAGGAAGTGCTTCAATCCCTCTTCACTTTCAGCAAGCAAGGTTGTTTCATGTGCATATTGCATGTTATTGATGAGTTTTCCTCCAAAATGACATCTTTGACAACTTCAATCCTTTCTCCATTTATCATGGTGTTGCTTTTTGGTCCAGTTGTGAGGATTTTTGTTTTCTTTATGTTGAGATGTTATCCATAATAAAGGCTATATAGACTTTGATCTTCATCAGGAAGTGCTTCAATCCCTCTTCACTTTCAGCAAGCAAGGTTGTGTCATGTGCATATTGCATGTTATTGATGAGTTTTCCTCCAATCCTGATGTCACATTCTTCTTCATATAGTCCAGCTTCTCTGATTATTTGCTCAGCATACAGGCTGAATAGGTATGGTAAAAAGATACAACCCTGATGCACATATTTCCTGATTTTAAGCCATGCAGTATCCCCTTGCTCTGTTCGAATGGCTGCCTCTTGGTTTATTTAGAGGTTCCTCGTGAGCACAATGAAGTATTTCAGAATTTCCATTCTTTACAATGTTATACAGATCTGTTATGATCCATAGAGTTGAATGCCCTTACATAGTCAATAAAACATAGATAAACATTTTTCTATTATTCTCTGCTTTCAGCCAAGATCCATCTGACATCAGTGATGATATCCCTCATTCCATATCCTCTTCTGAATTCAGCTTGAACTTCTGATAGTTGCCTGTTGATGTATTGTTGTAATCGTTTTTGAACTATCTTCAGCAAAATTTTACTTGTGTGTGATATTAATGATATTGTTTGATAATTTCCTCATTCTGTTGGATCACCTTTCTTTGCAATGAGCACAAACGTAGGTCTCTTCCAGTCAGTTGGCCAGGTAGCTCTCTTCCACATTCCTTGGCATAAATGAGTGAGCATTTCCAGCACTGCATCCATTTGTTGAAAAATCTCCAAAAATTCAGCATATAGATTAATGGTTATGAACCGGGGGAGAATTTGCATTCCAGAAGACAATTGACAATGTCTGGAGACATTTTTGGTTGTCACACCTGGGGAAGTGGTGCTACTGATATTTAGTGAGTAGAGGCCAGAGATGCTATTAAATATCCTACAATGTACAGGACAAATCCCCAACAAAGAATTATCTGGTCCCAAATGTTAATAATGCCATTTTTGAGAAGCTTTGATATAACAACGCTTTCAGTTCAAATAATCCTTAATCCTCTGCCATTTTCTTCTTCCTTTTGTCTCTCCCCCAATTCTTCCCAACCATGCCTTACCTATTCCTTGTCTCTTTATTTCGTTTTCTTTGAGTTTTTGACCTTATATGAGGTATAGGCATGGTTTAGAGAAGTACGGTCAGAGGTTGGAAATAATTTTTGGATATATAAATGAAAACTCATATTGGTTTCTGATTCTAAGAAATATAGGTTTGTGAAACTATGATAATAAAGAAATGTGAAACAAATGTCCTGTTTTCATCTCAAGCTTTATTTTGACTCTTGGAGTCTCTCTTGGGGTAAGGAAGCAGAACTGGTGATCAAAAAAAAAAAAAAAAAAAAAAAGCAGGATTGTGTAGCTAAGTTGAAAATACATGGAATATATTCCTTCTCGTGTGTCATTAAGACTCTTTTGGTCTACATATCTCTTGATCCCCTTCTTGTGCCCTGGACTAAATTATTAGTTGTCTTCCTTTTTCAGATATTTTCAGATTTCTTTCAGCCATTAGTCCTCCTGAAAACCTAAAGAAAGTTTTCTCAGGCTACCCTGCCCTCTTGTGGACTAAAGACTAGGGCTAACACCACTTCATAAGCCTCAGCCCAACTCAGGGCTTTTGAGTCTAGTCTTAGGCACCAACAGTGTATTTTCAGGAAGGCACAGAGTGGTTCAGGACAACGGAGAGTGGCCAAGTTTCTTTAGAAATTGTTACTCTGGATGGAGATTGTAGGTCAGAGCAGTCTACAAGTTACGACCCCTGGAGAATGATGGCTATGGGAATTAAGAGATCACCCTCTATCACCATAAGAGTGAGTTCCTTGAAAAAGAAGAATGGTATCCTTTCTGTATTCTCTGTACTTAACATATTTCAGTACACAAGTGAAGTTTTGAATTTACCTCGTGGAAGCTATGACTCATTTTCAAGTTTTTATATTTTTTAATTCATCATGCTAGGCAGTTCACAAAACACTGCTAATCCTCACAATAATACTGTAAATTAAATACTTACACTTTATTCCTACAATACTTATAAGTAAATTGATACTCACAAATGCCCAGAGTCACAGGTCGGTAAGTGGTAGAGCCATAAGAAAACCCTCATTCTTTTCACAGTGTCATGTTGCTTCTCAGGGAGAACGACATGTAAAAACGGTGATTATGGAAAGACACTGGGTGATCTTTGGAATGGAAGGAGTTCAATGTGATAAAACTTTAAGGGGAAGCTTTTGGTGTGGGCTACTGGGGTAGGTTAAAAATTTAAATAAATAACTTTTGGAGTCTAAAAGTTAAGTAAAGTGTAAGATTATAGTTCTTAACTGTTTAAGTAAGTGGCTGAGTCCCCAGGCGGGGAGTCTCTGATATATATAAAAAAAAATTTTTTTTATATAGGTGGCTATAACGTTCCTTGGTATTGACTATGGATTTTTTTCTTCCTTTTTGCAGCATTCCTGAAACTATGTAAAGCAAGGATATGAGATATAAAAATTGACATTGACTATAGTTTTTTATAGTTAAAGGACTTAGAATGAAAAACTGTTTTCCCTAGTCTTCTATGAGTGTAAGAGATTAAAACCAGAAATTTAAAAACTAGACCTGTCTAAATGGAAATTGAAGAAGTGTTTTTTTCTTTATAAAAAAATATAGGAACAACACAGTGCTATAGACAGAAGCACCATGCCATCAGTCTGCATCAAAGACCTGAATAACTAAGTAAAACAGATACGAATGTCAATCCTAGGATCTTAAGCCTCAAATGAAGGGATAAAGAACTTGATCAAGCACTGAATGGAATAAAAAAATGAGAGAGAACAGAGAACGAGGAGACCTATGAAGTGGAATTCCCCTACACCTATCATGGCACAGATTCGTCATCTTGGACTACAGCCACCAAGGAACTCAGACAGGGAGTGCAAGAAGGCAACTTCACTGAACTCCCAATAGAAGGCATAGCACCCACTCATCACATCACACCCTTGCCCTTCCCTCTTGCCTATCTGCACCCTATGCCAAGTGCCATGTACCTGAGCACCACTGACACAGACTCCGGGACCCCTGGTCCCTGACCCACACTGCCCCCCGCCCCACCTTGTCAGCCCGAGTTCATGCTGTAAATGATCTATTCTTGCATCTTCTCCCCCCTCGCCCGCTGGCCCTGTCCTGTTGCACCATAGCTGAGCAACTCTTCCTACCCACCTGGACAACGTGGTGAGAAGTATTGTGCCCATAGATAAACAAGCAACAAAACACGCCCAGCCCACCTGCTCAGACATAACCAAATAAAACAAAAAAGCAGGACGAAACAAACAAATCTATGATCAATAAAAGAAGAAAATAATTCCTGAATGTCCTGGAGACAGCAGACAATACCAAAACATTAGAAACCAACAGGATGGCTCCAGAAAATGACCAAAATAAAACACCAGATTGCCTTTCAGTAGAAGAAAGAGCACTGGAACTACCTGATAAGGAGTTCAAAAGTCTAATATTCAGGGATCTCCAAGGGATTAGGAAAGAGATGAAGGAAAAAGCAGACAAAAAAAAGGAAAAAATAGACAAAATCATGGAAAATACAGACAAAATCAGGGAAAATAGAGGCAAAGAAATGGAAGAACTCAGGAAAATAACACAGGAACAAAATGTCAAAATAAATAAATGACTGGAAATCATACAAAACCAGCTATTAGAAATCTAAAATATAAACACAAGATTTCAGAGACTGAGTGTGCAATACAAGTTTGAGGAGCAAATTGGAACAATGGAATATACCGTCAGCAAAATTGCAGACAAATCCTTGGGTACCACTTTGTTTGAGTAAAAATCAGAGAAAAGAATGAAGAAAAATGAAGAAACCTGGGAACAATGTGGATACAATCAAAAGCAAAAATTTGCGTGTGATCAAAGGCCCAGAACAGGGTGAGAAAACAGCAAACACAGAGAGAAGCATTGAAGATTTGCTAACAGAAAACTTCCTTAGTATCATGAAAGGTGAAAAACTGACCATCCAAGAAGCTCAATGAACCCCACATAGGATAGACCCCAAAAGAAAGTTGCCAAGACATATCATAATCATACTCACCCAAATCAAAGACAAAGAAAAAACCCTGAAAGCAGCTTGAGAAAAACAAAATTAAAATTATTTCTCTTCACAACTTTGTTGTAATTTGGTGATTGTTTCAAAATTTTTTTAATTTCTAAAAAAATGATAAAAATCTCAGGAAAAACTTATAAGAGCATTAATACAAATATGTATGACCAATATAAATAAAGGTCCCTTCTTTGGATACATACAGCAATTTGCTCATATTTCTTTTTCTGAACTTACACATAAAAACATAAAATTGCAAAGCATTTTTTGTCAGACCTACTTCAGTTAAGATTGTGTTTAGTGCAAGAAGCAAAAAACTTAACCAAATATTGGTTTATTAAAATTTTCATGCCCAAATAAATCTTGGGGCAAGATTTAACTTGGCATCGAAAGGACTATCAGGCATGGGATTTGAGGGGAGGACGGGTTATGATTTTACTTTCTTTATATAAAGTTATCACTTCCATGTTTCAAGAAGAAAAAGGAGGAAGAAAGGACAAGAAGACATAGTGCTTGTACCAGGAGAGCAAAAACATAATAGGAAATCCCTACCAGATTTCTGATTAAGTCTCATCGGTCAGAACTGTGTTTATGGCAATCCCTAGGTACAAGAGAGTGTACAAAATGCAGTGTTTTGTTGTTGTTTTTAAGCTGGGCATAGAGTTGCCCAAATAAAAATTCATAGTTCTTTTAATAGGATGCAGAAGGGAATGGTGATTAGATTGGGAACTTTTGGTGTCTGTCCTCTTAACTACTTACTATGTGGGCTGAGATTATCAAACAGAGATTAGCTCATTGTTCTTGAGGAGTTAGTAAACATCTCAGAGCAGGCATAGCATTTAGTTAGGGGAATTAATAATAATATTTATTATTATTTTGGGGGCTTTTTACTAAGTACTTGTATTGTGTGAACATGTTAGTATATATTATATATATAATTTTATGTATTTTATCTCATTTAACTCATAAAAATTGAGCAAGTTTCAAGTTGTGGTCAGCCCATGGGCTAGCAGGAAATCATAGGTATGAAGAAGAGTGAAGTCAGGCTATTTATTCCCCTGGTTTCTTCTCTGGAGGGTTGCCTTGGATTGTCTGATTTCCCCCAGCCTAAGCACAGCTTCTTTCAGTGCAGCCTCTCCACAATGCTTTCTTCTCCTGGTTTCCAGTGATGCTCCCTATCCCTTTCAAGCCTACGGCTGGTACTAGCTCAGCTGTTTCCAGACCTTTGTATTGCACTATCCCTTCTGATTTTCCTGCACACGGTTTGTAATAGTTTCTTTATGAAACTTTGAGTTGTCCTAATTTGTGTGTGCCAACTGTTTTCTGCTGAGATCTTAACTACCTAAGGAAGTTTTGCATATTCATTGTTTTCCCCAAAGTGCATTGAAGACCACTGAATAAGTCTTTACTCAAAAATCAATTGTAATACTGAGCCAAGGTACCCTTGGAGAGGTCTTTTTAGCACATTCTTTCTTGTCTTGTGCATCTTCAGAACTAAACTCCATAGTGAACCTGGCTCAATTTTTGTCTCGGCACCTAGTGAGGCACCTGGGATATATGCTCATTAAGTTACATGGAGTCATCATACCATTTAACTCCAGAAATACTAATGCTTGGGGTATTCTGAATCCACCTGCTCCTACTCATTCAATCATGACTTGTAGGTAAACTGAAGACCCCAAATTTCACCCATCGTTTTCTACACTGTCTCAGAATATGAAATATCATTATGATTTGAAACAACTACTTCATATATACACATCACACACACACGAACACACACACACACATATACACGCACACACATATATGAAATCCCTGAGTATCCATTTTCATTCTAGTTAGCAGACCCTCCAAGTGGGTATCATGTCTTCACCACCATCACGAAGAGAGATTTCAAAACTATTTGGAGAAAAACTCTATTTTTCCTCACTAAATGCTGCTTTCTTCTCTCTTTTAGATCAAATCTGAGTAATATTTAGGAGTTATAACTGGGTATTACATAAATGAATTGAAAAACAAACCCAGTGCCATCGAGTCAATTCCGACTCATAGTGACCCTATAGGTCACAGTGGAACTGCCCCATAGGGTTTCCAAGGAGCAGCTGGTGGGTTCAAACTGCGAGACTTTTGGTTAGCAGCCAAGCTCTTAACCACTGGACCACAAGGCAGACTATAAAATCAAGAAAAGCACAAAAGGAGGATAACTGAAACATTAACTTGTGAAAAGCCATACCCTTCGTAGGTGATGGATTAGGTATTTTAATCAGGTAAACTGAAGACACTATGATCTTGATCACTTTGTATGCTGAAATCTGATCCTCTAAGACTAGAAAATTTGTTTGGAGCTGTATCATGAGGGCTGTTGAAAGTGTAGTTAAAAAGTTCATAATTTAGTTAAAAAGAACATGAAAAGCTCAGGGTTTAGTAAGCAGGGCTGGGCTGTAGAGAGATGAGTTCTAACAGTCCTGCATCCACCACACTCCTCTCAAGAGAGCCCAGGCAGAGGCAGCAGCTCCAACTATTCTCAGAGGCAAATTGCTATGATCAAACAACTTACATGCCCAAATTTTTAGTGCTTGAAGCAGTGGTCCACGTTTCCAGAGGTTTGTTTTCTCACAGAGGGTGCTCGTTCTCCAGGGGATGTAGCAAATGTTTTCTGGAATGGCGGTAGAATAGTTTCACAAGGGGCTGACGCTGTTATCATTGGTCAGGTCAAGCACAGTGTGAGGAGGAGCTGGAGCAATGCAGCGGCAGTGGAAGTGGGGCCCTGTGGCAGGGTTTGGATACAGGTGGCAGGTGCCCTGAGAGTGCTGTGCTCCTGCACAGAGGTAGAGGGCTGTGTCCTCAGGCTGCACTGCAGCAATGTGCAGGGAGCTGTCCTTTCTTGCCTCACCAAGCTGAGCCGTCAATCTCTTCTGCTTCTTCATGTCTCCCCTCTTAGTTAACATCAGCACAAGGACAGGGCCTTCTCCAGGCTTCTGCCTGTACCCTTGAAATGTGGTAAAAACGCTTGAGGAGTTGCGGTAAAAAAAAAAAAATATATATATATATATTTATATATTTTTTTTGTAGGTAGTGAGATTTTCTCCCTCCTGGTTGCTTAGAAACCGAGGACTCTGCTCCAGCTGCTGGGTGCTCTCCCCTGTTTAGAAATAAAGTGGAAAACACGAAATCAAACTAAACCCACTGCAGTCGAGTCAATTCCGACTGATAGTGACCTGATAGGACAGAGTAGAACTGCCCCATAGAGTTTCCAAAGAGCGCCTGGCGGATTGGAACTGCTGACCTCTTGGTTAGCATCGGTAGCACTTAACCACTATACCACCAGGGCGGAAAACACTAGGGAAGGAAATTAGGGACTCTTCCCAGGAACTTTTTCCCAACTTGGAAATGATTTTCCTTCCCTCCTTCCTCCCCTCTCTTTCCCTTGTTCCCTCCCTTTCTGCCTTACTTCTTTAATGCTTCCTTTCATATTTTGCCGTAAAATAACTGGCCCTCGGAGATTTTCCATCTCTTTAGGATTTTTTGTGAATTGAGAACCTCCCAAACTCACACTCACATGCTAATTGAATCCAAAGGATGAACACTGAGAATTTCAGGAGCATTGTTTCTTCCTATCACTATAAAGGAGTCATTGACTTTAGCTAACACATGTCGCCACCCATTTTGATCTCAGTAGGAAAGGCAGGGGCCTGTTTGGGGGAGCCAATCAGGTCACTCAACCCTGCTCCACCCTCCACCCTGCCCTTCCTCCACCCCAACTCTGCTTTGACTCTGGGAAGGGTTCTGCCTTTTGAAACACTACCCTCCTGTGGAGAGAGGGAAAAGTTATGACCAGATAGCTCTCTTTTAATTTTACTTTCAATAGTGCTTCTACATCTCCCAGTTGCTTTCAGTCTGTATCGAGACTTAATTAGAAAGAGTCTAGGCACCTTCTTCAAAACTAGAAAATATATTCTTTTGATATATTGATCATTTTCGGCCAGAAAAATAGTTAAGGAAAATATTATCATTTCTGGTATCCTCAAGAATCACACTGAGTCGTGTAGTGTCTATGTAACTATATTTGTAGGGGTGTGTGTGTGTCTGTGTGTGTGTTGTGTATGAAGCTATATTTTAAGAGTCAAAAGGCATGGGGAAGTATCCTATCATAAAAAATTACCAAATTAAAGATAATCCAGGTTATATTATCTAATTTACAATACTTTTCTGATACTCTACTACATCACTCTGCCTTTAGCTCCCTGATTCATGCCTATCAAAGTATTTACGACACTGTGTTTTAATTGTAGTTGTTGGACTCACCTACAAGTTTCTTGAGAAAAAGTATACCTTTTTCACTCTTATGACCCCAGCAACTACTAGGCAGAATAGTGCTAAGACATAGTTAAGAAATGTTGAATAAATATGTAAATGTGTGTATATGTATTAATACAGTGATTCAACAACGTAGATATTTTTGTGTGATTCTGATGTGTATTCAAACGTCAGAAAATTTTGGGTGAATGAGATCCTGGTTATTTTAGCTACTGGACACACTCACTGGTAAAGAGCACTAGTGTTGACCATGTGATTATTTATAAAAACGCCAAATTTGAAAATGGTAACGCATAAGTATTTTCTTTCTTTCTTTTTTTTCTTTAATTTTAGCTTCATAGAGAAGTGGAGAAAATGGCTAAGCACTTGACTACAAGCTGAAATGTTGGCTGTTCAAACCCAATCAGAGGTGTGTCAGAAGACAGACCTGGTGCTTCCAAAAGGTCACCACCTTGAAAACCCAAAGGAGTTCTACTCTGTACACATGGGGTTGCCATGAATTGAAATTGACTCAACAGCAACTAGCAAGTAACAACAATAGTTCTACAGAGGGTGTGTGAGACGCCAGACTCTCCAAGAAGGGCTTAAAACAGAGGGCTCTCCTTTAATTCTTTCAGGCTGATAGAAAAGCAAGAGGCTACTCAAGGATCACAGACTATTGTCTGATTTTGAGGCATTCTGTAATTGAAATGCTTTGAACGTAAATGTGTATTTCTCTCCAAAGTGGAGTAATGGATGATGGTGGTGAGAACAAACTTTCCCTGGTGCTGGAAATAACTTCCAGAGCCATTATACTGACTAGGATTCTGGAAGGATCTTTTATGAGATGCCTGCATCTCCTGATGTCTTCCTCCAGAAGAAGAGCCCTGCCACAGTTTACAAAGGGAGAATGGGATCCAGAATAGCCTGGCTAGGATCACATCTTCCTGGGATTATTACTTATTATTTCTAGGTATGAGAGAGGAAAACATGGACTGGCTTTGGTTGATGATAAAGTGGAAACATCTCCAAGCACCCCTATGGTAGAATGTTTCAAGCATAAAGCAGCTCTCACTAACCAGTACTTTTGTCAAAAGTAAATTAAGAGATTAAAGAGTGTTTAATTAATTCATTGGTATGCATTTACAGAATGTCAGGATAGTAAAATCAGTTTGGAATAAAGAGATGAATATGAAAGGGTCCCTATCCTTGAGGAACTTGGACTAAGTGAGAAAACAAGAAACAAAAACTACTGATAATATAGCATGTGTGTGTTCTTGCAAAACTATGTGCAAAACTCTAGAAGAGGAGGTGGACAAAAAATTCTAACTTAGCTAACATGAAAAAAGGTTTTATTAAAAGAAGCGATATTTATTAGTCTTTGAAGATTGAGTAGAACTTTGCCAAGCTTAGAAGAAAAGATCAGAGGGAGTTCCTTTGATATGGATGAAGTTCAGAAATCGTGGAGTAATGATGGGAATGAAGATGAAAAGTTACTTGAAGAGTGGAGATGGCCACCTAAACTTTGTTTTAACTTTTGGGTAATGGGTGGAGTGACTATGGAAGGTCCTGAAACAGTGTAGTGATCTAATCAGATGTGTTTGTTAGAATGATAACTCTGGCGATGAAGATAGATTAGAGAGGTAGGAGCTGAGAGGTAGAGGAAACACTTAAGAAGTTATTTTAATGAAATAGGTGAGAGACAATGAGAGTTGGAATGAGGAGAATAATGAGGGGATTGAAAAGGAGTGGCTGAATATGAGAAATATTTAAAAGATAGAATTGATATGACTTGGTAAATCAGTCAAGGTTGACTGTGGTCATGCTCAGTACAAACAACTTCAAAATCACAGTACAGGAGGCAGACCCAAGATGGCGGAAGAGACAGACGTTTCAATCAAGCCCTCTTTACAACAAAGACCCGAAAAAACAAGTAAAACGAGTATGTTCGTGACAAGCTGGGAACCCTGAGAATCAAAGGCAAGCTTAGACAACGAACTGAGGGGTAGGGGAAGGAAGAGGCTGTTCAGAAGTGGAGAGGAATTACTGGACCTGAATCACGGGGAGCCCTCAGGCACCATTCCTAGAGCAGCAGCAGCGGCGGCAGTGGCAGCAGCCTGGTCCTAGTGTTGGGCAGCAGTTTCCTTAGGGAGAAGCATCCAACCACACAGCCCATTCACACCTCCAGAACCTGAGGAGGAAGGCGATCTTGGCAAAAGCTAAGTACTTGTGTATATTTTACCGCGCCCCGCCCCCCACTCCCAAGCCGGCTTCAGCGGCTGAATCCCAGGGTCTGAGATAGACTCTGGTGAGCACCTAGAGTCATTCTCCCAAACTTGGGGAAGGAAAAAATTTGCATTTGGGGGAAAAGGTTATTTGCTAGCTTCATTAACCGGGGGAGCTCAAGACTGAAGCAGCTCCTGTCAAGGCATAAACCATCTGTGGGACTTGAGCACATTTCCCTTCTGCATAGACCTGTGTGGGCCTATTTCGGGAGAATAGGCCCATCTTGGCAAACTCCAACCATTTCAGTGGTGTGGTGGAGAGGTGGGTGTTTGACGTATGACATTGCTTTAACTATTAAACAAGGTCCTCACCTAGCCACATCAGGAACCTAAGGACTGGTAGCTCCACTCAGGTCACCCAGCCAATTGTGAAAGGGGTCCAAAGATAACTGGTACCTCCCAGTCCTTAGAACCAAAAACTTTGGGTGTCCACGGTCCCTCTGCAGAATCCACCCACCAGCACGCTCTAGGGAACAGCGATGCATTTTCCTCAGAGACACTTGGAGGTCGGTTCTCAGCCACCTGCCTGGTTCAGAGCGTGACCCCCTGCTTCAATCAGTTATCAGTATATACGCCAATCACTGCTGCCCCTCTAAGACTGTAGGACAGAACCTGTACCACACACTTGATATCAGCTACCTGGAAATCTGAGCTGAATTCATACAAGAAAACTGAATGGACTCCTAGACTGATATACCTGATAACGGCTCTAGCCAGCTGGGGACAGGACACCAGAGCTCCAAAGGCGAAAATAATCAAGCTAGCTCACTCAAGCAACCCATAGGGGTATACCAAACCAAAACAAAGCAAGAAGCTATGACAGTAAGCAAGCAGAAACTAATACAATAGCTTATAGATGGCTCGGAGACAACAGTCAATATCCAGTCACATAAAGAAACAGACCATGATCACCTCAACAGGCTTTCAAAACAAAGGATCCAGGGATCTTCTAGATGAAAATGCATTCCTGGAATTACCAGATGCAGATACAAAAGTTTAATATACAGAACCCTTCAAGACATCAGGAAGGAAATGAGGCAATATGCAGAACAAGCCAAGCAACACACAGATAAAGCAACTGAAGAAATTAGAAAGATTATTCAGGAATATAATGAAAAATTTAAAAAGCAGGAAAAATCCATAGACCGACAGCAATCAGAAATTCAAAAGATTAACAATAAAATTACAGAATTAGATAAATCAATAGAAAGTCAGAGGAGCAGAATCGAGCAATCAGAAGCTAGAATTTCTGCACTTGAAGATAAATCACTTGGCACTAATATATTTGAAGAAAAATCAGATAAAAGAATTAAAAAAAATGAAGAAATCTTAAGAATCATGTGGGGCTCTATGAAGAGAAATAACCTACGAGTAATTGGAGTACCAGAACAGGGAGGGATAACAGAAAATACAGAGAAAATTGTTGAAGATTTGTTGGCAGAAAACTTCCCTTATATTGTGAAAGATGAGAAGATATCTATCCAAGATGCTCATCGAACTCCACATAAGGTAGATCTTAAAAGAAAGTCACCAAGACATATTATAATCAAGCTTGCCAAATCCAAAGATAAAAAGAGAATTATACGAGCAATGAGGGATAAACAAAAATTCACCTACAAAGGATAGCCAATAAGAATAAACTCAGACAACTTGGCAGAAACCATGCAGGCAAGAAGGCAATGGGAGGACATATTTAAAAAATTGAAGGAAAAAAATTGCCTGTCAAGAATCATATATCCATCAAAACTGTCTCTTCAATAGGAAGGTGAAATTAAGACATATCCAGATAAACACAATTTGAGGGGATTCATAAAAACCAAACCAAATCTACAAGAAAGACTTCTTTATTTAGAAAATCACTAATATCAGGTATCAGCCCCAGACTAGAACACTGGGCAGAGCAACTAGAAGTCAACACAGACAGGGAAATCCAAAAAAAAAAAAAAAAAAACCCAACACAGGGTAACAGCGATGCTACTATATAAAAGAAGACAACATTAAATTAATAAAGAGGGACTAAGAAATGTAATCATATACCTTCCATTTGGAGAGGAAGATACGGAGATACTAAGAAATAAAAGTTAGTTTTAAATTTAAAAAAATAGGGGTAAATAATAAGGTAACCACAAAGGAGACAAACTATCCTACTCATCAAAATAAAATACAAGGGAAAAATACAGACTCAGCAGAAAAAAATCAACGACAACAAATATGAGGAAAGGACAATATATAAAGAATATCTACTCAGCACATAAAATCAAGAGGGAAAAAGAAACTGCCAACACACAAAAAAAGACATCAAAATGATAGCACTAAATTCAAACCTATCCATAATTACCCTGAACGTAAATGGACTAAATGCACCAATAAAGAGACAGAGTGGCCGAATGGATTAAAAAACAAGATCCATGTATATGCTGTCTACAAGAGACGCACCTTAGACTTAGAGACACAAACTAAAACTCAAAAGATGGAAAAAAAATATATCAAGTAAACAATAATCAGAAAGGGCAGGTGTGGCAATATTAATTTCTGACAAATTAGACTTTAAAGTTAAATCCATCAGAAAGCATAAGGAAGGACACTATATAATGATTAAAGGGGCAATACACCAAGAAGATATAACCATATTAAATATTGATGCACCCAATGACAGGGCTGCAAGATACATAAAACAAACTCTATCAGCATTGAAAAGTGAGATAGACAGCTCCACAATAATAGTAGGAGACTTCAACACACCACTTTCGGGGAAGGACAGGACATCCAGAAAGAAGCTCAATAAAGACAAGGAAGATCTAAATGCCACAATCAACCAATTTGACCTCGTAGACATATACAGAACACTCCATCCAACAGCAACCAACTATAGTTTCTTTTCTAGCGCACATGGATCATTCTCTAGAATAGACCACATATTAGGTCATAAAGCAAGCCTTAGCAGAATCCAAAACATTGAAATACTGCAAAGGCTATGAAAGTGGAAATCAATAACAGGAAAAGGAGGGAAAAGAAATCAAACACTTGGACACTGAACAATACCCTGCTCAAAAAAGACTGGATTATAGAAGACATTAAGGATGGAATAAAGGAATTCAGAGAATCCAATGAGAACGACAACACTTCCTATCAGAACCTTTGGGACACGGCAAAAGCGGTGCTCAGAGGACAATTTATATCAATAAATGCACACATCCAAGAAGAAGAAAGGGCCAAAATCAAAGAATTATCCCTACAACTTAAACAAATAGAAAGAGAGCAACAAAAGAAACCCACAGGCACCAAAAGAAAACAAATAATAAAAATTAGACCAGAAATAAATGAAATGGAAAACAGAGAAACAATTGAAAGAATTAACAAGACCAAAATCTGTTTTTTTGAAAAAATCAACAAAAATTGATAAGGCACTGGCCAAACTGACAAAAGAAAAACAGGAGAGGAAGCAAATAACCCAAATAAGACATGAGATGGGTGATATTACAAAAGACATAACTGAAATTAAAAGAATCATATAAGATTACTATGAAAAAGTGTACTCTAACAAATTTGAAAACCTAGAAGAAACAGATGAATTCCTAGAAACACACTACCTACCTAAACTAACACAAACAGAGGTAGAACAATTAATAGACCCATAACAAAAGAAGAGATTGAAAAGGTAATCAAAAAACTCCCAACAAAAAATAAAGCCCTGGTCCAGGCAGCTTCGCTGCAGAGTTCTACCAAACTTTCAGAGAAGAGTTAACACCACTAATGCTAAATGTATTTCAGAGCATAGAAAAGGATGGAATACTACCAAACATATTCTTTGAAGCCACCATATCCCTGATACCAAAACCAGGTAAAGACACCACAAGAAAAGAAAATTATAGACTTATATCCCTCATGAATGTAGATGCAAAAATCCTCAGCAAAATTCTACCAGTAGACTTCAACAACATATGAAAAAAATAATTCACCATGACCAAGTGGGATTCATACCAGGTATGCAGGGATGGTTCAACATTAGAAAAACAATTAATGTAATCCACCACATAAATAAAACAAAAGACAAGAATCACATGATTTTATCAATTGATGCAGAAAAGGCATTTGACAAAGTCTAACACTCATTCATGATAAAAACTCTCAGTAAAATAGGAATAGAAGGAAAATTCATCAACATAATAAAGGGCATTTATACAAAGCTGACAGCCAACATTACCCTAAATAGAGAGAGCCTGAAAGCATTCCCACGGAGATTGGGAAGCAGACAAGGATGCCCTTTATCACTACTCTTATTCAGCATTGTGTAGGAAGTCCTAGCCAGAGCAATTAGGCTAGATAAAGAAATAAAGTGCATCCAGATTGGCAAGGAAGAAGTAAAAATATCTCTACTTGCAGATGACATGATCTTATACACAGAAAACCCTAAGGAATCGTGCAGAAAACTACTGAAACTAATAGAAGAGTTCAGCAGAGTATCGGGATTCAAGATAAACATACAAAAATCAGTTGGATTCCTCTACACCAACAAAAAGAACATCAAAGAGAAAATCACCAAATCAATGCCATTTACAGTAGCCCCCAAGAAGATAAAATACTTAGGAAGAAATCTTACCAGAGATGTAAAAGACTTATACAAAGAAAACTACAGTATACTTCTGCAAGAAACCAAAAGAGACTTACAGAAGTGGAAGAACATACCTTGTTCGTGGATAGGAAGAATTAACATTATAAAAATGTCTATTCTACCAAAAGCGATCTATACATTTAGTGCAATTCTGATCCAAATCCCAGAGACATTCTTCAATGAGATGGAGAAACAAATCACCAACTTCATATGGAAGGGAAAGAGGGCCCGGATAAATAAGGCATTACTGAAAAAGAAGAACAAAGTGGGAGGCCTTACTTTATCTGCTTTTAGAACCTATGATACGACCACAGTAGTCAAAACAGCCTGGTACTGGTACAACAACAGAAACATGGACCAATGGAACAGAATTGAGAATCCAGACATAAATCCATCCACATATGAGCAGTTGATATTTGACAAAGGTCCCAAAAGAGTTAAATCGGGAAAAGACAGTGTCTTTAACAAATGGTGCTGGCATAACTGGGTATCCATCTGCAAAAAAATGAAACAAGACACATACCTCACTCCATGCACAAAAACTAACTCAAAATGGATCAAGGATCTAAATATAAAATCTAAAACGATAAAGATCATGGAAGAAAAAATAGGGACAACGTCAGGAGCCCTAATACATGGCATAAACAGTATTCAAAACATTATAAGGAATGTAGATGAAAAACTAGATAACTGGGAGCTCCTAAAACTCAAACACCTTTGTTCATCCAAAGACTTCACCAAAAGAGTAAAAAGACTACCTACAGACTGGGAAAAAGTTTTTAGCTATGACTTTTCTGATCAGCGCCTGATTCCTAAAATCTACACGATACTGGAAAACCTCACCTGCAAAAAGACAAATAACCCAATTAAAAAATGGGCAAGAGATATGAATAGACACTTCACTAAAGAAGACATTCAGGTAGCTAACAGATATATGAGGAAATGTTCATGATCATTAGCTTTTAGAGAAACGCAGATCAATACTACAATGAGATTTCATCTCACTCCAATGAGGCTGGCTGGCATTAATCCAAAAAACACAAAATAATACATGTTGGAGAGGCTGTGGAGAGATTGGAACACTTCTACACTGCTGGTGGGAATGTCAAATGGTACAACCACTTTGGAAATCGATTTGGCACTTCCTTAAAAAGCTCGAAATAGAACTACCATACAATCCAGCAATCCTACTCCTTGAAATATATCCTAGAGAAATAAGAGTCTTGACACGAACAGATGTATGCACACCCATGTTTATTGCAGCACTGTTTACAATAGGAAAAAGATGGAAGCAACCAAGGTGCCCATCAACGGACGAATGGATAAATAAATTATGGTATATTCACACAATGGAATACTACACATGGATAAAGAACAGTGAGAAATCTGTGAAACATTTCAGAACATGGAGGAGCCTGGAAGGCATTATGCTGAGTGAAATTAGTCAGTTACAAAAGGTCAGATATTGTATAAGACCACTGTTATGAGAACTTGAGAAATAGTTTAAACTGAGAAGAAAATATTCTTTTGTGGCTACGGGAGTGGGGAGGGAGGGATGGTGGGAGGGGGTATTCATTAATTAGATAGTAGATAAGAATTACTTTAGGTGAAGGGAAAGGCAGCACACAATACAGGGGAGGTCAGCACAATTGGACTAAACCAAAAGCAAAGTTTCCTGAATAAACTGAATGCTTCGAAGGTCAGCGTAGCAGGGGCAGGGGTCTGGGGACCATGGTTTCAGGGGACATCTAAGTCAATTAGCATAATAAAATCTATGAAGAAAACATTCTGCATCCCACTTTGAAGAGTGGCATCTGGGGTCTTAAATGCTAGCAAGCAGCCATCTAAGTTGCATCAATTGGTCTCAAGCCACCTGGATCAAAGGAGAATGAAGAACACCAAGGACACAAGGCGATTATGAGCCCAAGAGACAGAAAGGGCCACATGAACCAGAGACTACATCATCCCGAGGCCAGAAGAACTAGATGGTGCCCGGCTACAACCGATGACTGCCCTGACAGGGAACATAACAGAGAACCCCTGAAGGAGCAGGAGAGCAGTGGGATGCAGACCCCAAATTCTCATAAGACCAGACTTAATGGTCTGACTGAGACTGGAGGGACCCCAGTGGTCATGGCCCCCAGACCTTCTGTTGACCTAGGACGGGAACCATTCCCAAAACCAAGTCTTCAGACATGGATTGGACTGGACAATGGGTTGGAGAGGGATGCTGGTGAGGAGTGAGCTTCTTGGATCAGGTGGACACTTGAGACTGTGTTGGCATCTCCTGCCTGGAGGGGAGATGAGAGGGTGGAGAGGATTAGAAGCTGGTGAAATAGACACGAAAAGAGAGAGTGGAGGGAGAGAGCGGGAGAGAGTAATTGGGAGTGTGTAGCAAGGTGTATATGGGTTTTTCTGTGACAGAATGACTTGATTTGTAAACTTTCACTTAGAGCACAATAAAAATTATAAAAAAAAATCACAGTAGCTCACAACAAAATTTTATTTGTTTTTCATGGTATTAAGCTGTGCATCAGCTCCCGTTCTCATGCTCTCAGGCTCTCTTCCTGGCTAAAAGTGGAATGCAATTCTGTCTTTTTATTCTGGACTGTGGGTCTGCTTCACATAATGGAATAAAAGCTGAAAGAACAACCAGCATCTGGTACATATAGGGCAGAAACAAAATGGATAGAAACAAACCGCGGGAATAGATTTAGTTTCTGCTTTGGTGTGGCATACTTCCTGAGCACTCACATTCCATTGGTCAAAGGTAGACACATGGCCAAATCCAAAATCAATGAGGTGGGAAAGTATCTATAGGAAGTATAATCTGGCTGAAAGTTAGCACCATCACCCATCTGTCAGTTTGTTGTACTGTGCTGGCTTGTGTGTTGCTGAGATACCAGAAGCTATGCCACCAACATTTCAAATCCAGCAAGGTCACTCATGGTGTACAGGTTTCAGCTGAGCTTCCAGACTAAGACAGACTAAGACAGACTAGGAAGAAAGGCCTGGTGAACTACTTTTGAAAATTAGTCAATGTAAACCCTACGGGTCACAACAGAACAAAGTCTGATATAATGATGAAGGATGAGCCCCCTAGGTTGAAAAACGAAACCAAACGAAACCTGTTCCCATCAAGTCGATTCTGACTCATAGCGACCCTATAGGACAGAGTAGAACTGCTGCATAGGGTTTCAAACTGCCAGCCTTTTGGTTAGCAGCCATAGCTCTTAACCACCACAACACCAGGGTTCCATTATGTTGGAAGGCACTCAAAAGACACGGTGGCTGCAGCAGTGGAATCTAACATACCAACAATTGTGAAGATGAAGCAGGACCAGGCAACAAGTAATTCTGTTGTGTTCTCTCTTGTACCTCTAATCACAGAGCCCTAGCACAGAAAGTATGCTATTTCTGAACATTTAGGCTCTGTTTTCCTTTCTAGGCCTTGATTTCCACCCCAACTTTTGTTTCTATCACTGAGCTTTTCCTCAGAATTCTTTCTAGCCTAGCCCCATCAGCCATTCTGTGGCAATATGGGGTAGAAATCAATCCCTTTCTAATTCTCGGACTGAGATCTCCCAGAAAAGAGCCTATTGCTATTGAAAGTGACAATGGCGGAGAGAAGAGCCATGAGTAGCTGTTAGAGACTGAGGTTTTAATAAAAGGAGGCTCACATGGGTATAGGAGATATTGCCAAGAAAATTGCCAGTGTCCCACTTCAGGTATACGCGATCTCATGCACTGATAAAATATATTAAGAAAACATTCTGCATCCCACTTTGGAGAGTGGCATCTGGGGTCTTAAACACTAGTAAGCAGCCATCTCAGATGCATCAATTGGTCTGAACTCACCTGGAGCAAAGGAGAATGAAGAACACCAAAGAAACAAGGTAATTATGAGCCCAAGAGGCAGAAAGGTCCACATAAGCCTCAGACTACATTAGCCTGAGATCAGAAGAACTAGATGGTGCCCAGCTACAACCAGTTACTGACTTGACAGGGAACACAGCAGACAACCCCTGAGGGAACAGGAGAGCAGTGGGATGCAGACTCCAAATTCTCATAAAAAGACTGGACTTAATGGTCTGGCTGAGACTAGAAGGACCCCAGAGGTCATGGTCCCCAGACTTTCTGTTAGCCCAAGACAGGAACCATTCCCAAAGCCAGCTCTTCAGACAAGGATTGGACTGGACTATGGGATAGATAATGACACTGGTGAAGAACGAGTTTTTTTTGATCAAGTTGACACATGAGACTATATTAGCATCTCCTGTCTGAAGTGGAGATGAGAGGGTAGAGGGGTCAGAAGCTGGCCGAATGGATACAAAAAGAGAAAGTGGAGGGAAGGAGTGTGCTGTCTCATTTGTGGGAGAACAATTAGGAGTATATAGCAAGGTGTTTATAACTTTTTGTATGAGAGTCCGACTTGATTTGTAAACTTTCACTTAAAGCACAATAAAAATAAAAAAAAAATAAAGCTAGACATAGAACTACCATACGGTATAGCAATCCTAAACCTTGGAACATATCCTGAAGAAATAAGAGCCTTTACACAAACAGGTATATGCACACCCACGTTCATTGCAGCACTATATACAATACCAAAAAGATGGAAGCAACCAATGTGCCCACCAACGGATGAATGGATAAGGAAATTATGCTATATTCACACAGTGGAGTGTTACACATTTATAAACAATAAAGATGAATCCATGAAACATTTCATAACATGGAGGAATCTGGAAGGCATTATGGTAAGTGAAATTAGTTGCAAAAGGACAAATATTGGATGAGACCACTATTACAAGAACTCAAGATATAGCTTAAACACAGAAGAAAATATTCCTTGATGGTTACGGGAGTGGGGAGGTATGGAGGGGGTATTCATTAATTAGAGAGTAGACCAGAATTATTTTAGGTGAAGAGAAAGACAACACACAATACAGGAGAGGTCAGCACAACCGAACTATACCAAAAGCAAAGAAGTTTCCTGAATAAACTGAACACTTCCAAGTCCAGAGTAGCAGGAATGGGGGTCTGGGGGCCATGGTTTCAGGGAACACCTAGGTTAACTGACGTAATAAAATCTATTAAGAAAACATTCTGCATCCCACTTTGGTGAATGGCACCTGGGGTCTTAAACGCTAGCTAGCAAGTGGCTATCTCAGAAGCATCAATTGGTCTAAACCCACCTGCAGCAAAGGACACCAAAGACACAAAGTAATTATGAGCCCAAGAGACAGAAACGGCCACAGAAATCCAAAACTATATCAGCCTGAGACCAGAAGAACTAGATGGTGCTTGGCTACCACCGATGACTGCCTTTACAGGGAACACAACAGAGAATTCCTGATGGAGCAGGTGAGCAGTGGGATGCAGACCTCAAATTCTTTTTAAAAGACCAGACTTAATGGTCTGAGTGAGACTAGAAGGACCTGGAGGTCATGGTCCCCAGACTTTCTGTTAACCCAAGACTAGAACCGTTCCCAAAGCCAACTCTTCAGACAGGGATTGCACTGGACTATAGGACAGAAAATGATAATGGTGAAAAGTGAGTTTCTTGGCTCAAGTAGGCACATGAGACTATGTGGGCAGCTCTTGTCCAGAGGGGAGATGAGAAGGCAGAGGGGGATGGAAGTTGGCTGAATGAACACGGGGAATACAGGGTAGAGAGGAGTGTGCTGTCTCTAGTGGGAGAACAACTAGGAGTATATAGCAAGGTTTGTATAAGATTTTGTATGAGAGGCTGACTTGAACTGTAAACTTTCACTTAAAGCATAATAAAAATTAAAAAAAAAAAAAGATCTCATGTACTGAATAATAGGACAATCCTAATCACCTCTCTTGCCAATTCGCTTAAATATCGTTTTCAGAACCGTAGAAGAAAAGATTGTGTGACCCACCCCAGTTAATAAGCAGGGCTGCGTCAGGCAGAAGAGAAACCATTTTCCATTTGATCGGTACAAGAAGTAGCTGAAAAGAAGGTGACATTTATAGCCCCACAGAGGAGTGTGGAACAGAGCTAGGGCAATGAATCACTCAAAGGTTAGAGAATGTTGGGCCAGGTTTTCTTTGATGGAGTCTGCGGCCCCAGTATTAAACAGACGTCAGGGAGTGTATCTATCTGTGTGATGGCATATGTAAATAGGTAATGTTTTTAGTGGTTTCAAAGTGTTTTTCCCTATTTGCTCTCTTGCTCTCTGTCTCTGTGTCTCTCTCTCTCTCACTGTCCTTCTTCCATTCTGTCCCTCTTTTACTCCCAATATGTAAACGCCCCCCCCCCCCAAAAAACCCCACCCTCTGCCATTGAGTCAATACCGATTCATAGAGACCCTATAGGACAGAGTTTCCTAGGAGCGGCTGGTAGGTTTGAACTGCTGACCTTTTGGTTAGCAGTCGTAGCTCTTAACCACTACTCTGCCAGGGTTTCCCCAATATATAACAGGGGAGAAAATATGTCAGTCATGTCACAAATTAAAAATACTCTATTACATTTTATAGCTAGGAAGACCCAGAACTCAATTTACTCTCCATAACGTACTAGACGTGTGATCTTGAGAAAAATTCCTTATCATTTCTGGGTTTCCATTTTCTTACGTAGGAAAACTTATTAAATTTTTACACTGTGCTAGAATATAAGCTAAACACTTGAAAATAATTTTTTTCATTTTGACATCAGGAGAACTTCTGAAAGGATTATTATTATTACTCCCAGTAAACAGATGACAAAACTGAGGTTTAATAAATGTTTACCAACGTGGCTTGCCATAATTCAGTTAATGATAAAGCTTAGAGTGGGATACATGTCTACCTGATGCATAAACCTACCCTCTTAAATGGCTTATCCTACTGCTTTACTTAACAGGGATTATTTCAAATTTCCATGTTATTATCATCATTACAAAACATACTATATGCATATAATCTTGTACAATAAAAAAATACCTCACAGCAAATACACAACATAAAAAGAAGTGGAAGACAGACTGCTGGTGAGATTGGTGCCCTCTTACTCCTGGATAAGGAAGCATCAAGGAAATCTAATCCACATTTAGTTGAATTCTCATCCAAGCTCACGCATGGCCAGAAGGATAGAATCAGATATGAAAGAATTGATCAAGTTATAGATTTTACCTTGTAGCTACACTGTCACCACAAGGATCTCCAGACGAACCAAACTAAGCAAAGCTATATATCACCTCTTTTCTGTTCAGCAAGAGACCTGGTGGCGCAGTGATTAAACACTCACCTGGTAACCAAAAGGTCTGTGATTCCAGCTGCTTAGAGGGAGCAAGGTGGCAGTCTGCTTCTGTAAAGATGACAGCCTTGGAAACCCTATGTGGCAGGTCTACTGTGTTCTGTTGGGTTGCTATGACTCAGAATCGTCTCTCCAGCAACAGAATTCTGTTCAGAAAGGAGCCCTGGGGGCTCTATGGTTAAGGTTGCAACTGCTAACAGAAAGGTCATTAAACTCACCAGCCCTTCTGCAGGAGAAAAGACCTGACGGTCGGCTCTTGTAAAGATTACAGCTTAGGAAACCTTATGGGGCAGTTCTACCCTGTCATATAGGGTTGTTATGAGTTGGAATTCACTCAAGGCCACATAACATTCTGTTCAGAAGGTCTCTGGGTGGCACAAATGGTTAGTGCTGGTCTATTAAACTAAAGGTTAGAGATTGGAACCCACTCAGTGATATCATGGAAGAAAGGCTCTTCTTCTGTAAAAATTGTTGTTTGTGTTAGTTGCTGTCAAGTTGATTCTGACTCACGGCGATCCCATGCATATAGAGTAGAACTGCTCCAGGGTTGAACTGTTTTCAAGGCTGTGACCTTTCAAGGGGCCTCTGGGTGGTTTCCAGATGCCAATGTTTGGCTAGTAGTTGAGTGCTTAACCGTTGGTGCCACCCAGGGACTCCATAGAAATTAAGACCAAGAAAACCCTATGGAGCACTTCTACTCTGTAACACATGAGGTCTTCACGAATCGTAATTGACTCCACAGCAAGGGATTTTATTCTGTTCAGAAATGTGTTCAGCATTGCCTGAGGAAGTCAACAGCCAGATTAAGCCACGCGGTATGAGATTTCCAGAGGCTTCCTCATGCATTCTGAAAAGCATATTGAATTTCCACATCCTCTAACTGAAAAAGAATACAGCTTCATAAAATCATTTCATGAGGGACAAGTTCTAACCATTTAACTACAAGCATAACGCATATAAATAAACCATATTTTCAAGCTTTCATGGTCTGTGAGGGGTAATGAGACCTGTCTCTGGGTCAGTGATGAAGAAATGTGAGGTAAGAATTGAAGGAATTGACAGCTTTTTAAAAGTGTGTAAAAAAAAAAAAATTTTTTTTTTTCATGCCTAGTCAATGGCTTCTGTTGGATGGTTTGATGGTTCAAGGTGTGGGGCTTGCAGTTGGGTAGTTTGAGCATGAACCCAATTTTCCAGAGTCACTAAGTTAGTGACTCCGAACATATTACTTAACCTCTCATAGCCCGTTTTACCATCTAAAATAGGAATTATGATAACAGCTATCTTAAAGAGCTATTGGGAGGATTCAATAAGGTCGTTAGGGACCGTTGAGTGGGTTCCTACTCGTAACGACCCTATGCACAAGAGAACAAAACACTGCCCGGTCCTGGGCCATCTTCACAATCACTATTATGCTTGACCCCATTGTTAAAGCCACTGTGCCAATCCATCTTGTTCAGGGTCTTGCTCTTTTTTTGCTGACCTTCTACTTTACTAAGTATGATGTCCTTTTCCAGGAACCAGTCCCTGCTGAAACATGTAGAAAGTATGTGAGATGAAAGCTTGCTATTCTTGCTTCTAAGGAACATTCTGGCTGTTTTAAATAAGGTAATGCATGTAAAAAGGGTGGTATCATAAAAGCTTAATAAAATTTAGTAATTGTTATTATTGCTAATTTTCCTTCTTTTTTCCTCCTCCTCCCTCTCCTCACCCCTCTTCCTCTCCTCTTCTCCTCCTATTTTTATTTCTTCAAATGGTGATTTAGCAGAAGTCGAAGGTTGGATAGAGTGGTCAAGACTCTTGGAAATGTCTTGTATGTTTTTTTCCCTCTGAAAATATAGGGAAAGCAGGATACCTTCATTCCAGGATCTGGTGGGGCAAAAAATCATCTGAGATTGTGCTTTAGCTAAACCAACAACCTCTTGCTGAAAGTAAAAAGGAGAAAGGTTAGACTCTTTGCACCCTAAAGTTCAGGGAACTTTCCTAACTCATTTGTGCAACTTGCCAAGTATCAGTCTTGCTTTAAGCTCAACTTACCTTATTTACTTTAAAGCACACCCTTGCATACTGCTGTGTGTAAATGGAAGCAAGTGTGTGGGCCTCCCAATCAGAGACTCCAAAACAAGGCTTGGCTTGGAGCCAGCTGCAGGTTTGGGTACAGGCTGCAGGTGCCTGCAGAGCACTGTGTACTTGCTGCGCAGAAGTAGGTGGCTGAGTCTCCAGGCTGGGAGGCCGCAATATGCAGAGAGAGCTGTTTGGCACTTTTATTGAGGAAGACTGTGAATCTTTCCTTTCTCTCCACACCTGATTGTGTAGCTATCAGGAGTGCAGGGCCTTTAGCAGCAGATTTTTTGTACCATACGAAGTAATAGAACAGATTATTAGTGTAATCACAGTTCAAAATAGAAATTTTTCCTTCCTGGATCTTCAGAGATGGCGGATTTTGCTTAACCTCCTGGTCATCCTTCTCCTTTGGTTGACTATTCACCCCTGATTGGAAAGAAAGTAACAGATTTAAAATTTTATTCTTAAAGTCCCCACAGGAAACCTTCATGAGCCAAAAAACAAAACACTGTCAATTATCTCATCTCCCAGCCTTGTAGTGTATCTTAGAGTTTTTCTACTATATTCAAATTGCCCATCCACAACTCACAGTCTGACTGAAGCCACAGAATCAACAATAATTCTCCCAGGAGCGTGTCCATTCTTCCTGTGAAGACTCAGACTGTCTTCTGTCCTTCCCCAGGCAATAGTAAATCTGGCCCCAACTTCCTACACTTCATTCATTTCCTTCCACAGGCCTTTCTACTTCACACATGAATAGCTTTGTGTGTGTGTGTGTGTGTGTGTGTGTGTATGAAAGTTATTTTTCTTTATGAAAGGGAGCACTGCCCCCTTTGGTACATGTGTAGAACATTTCTGAAAATGTAAACCCTAAGAATCAGCTTGTAATCCCTTCCCCATTCAAAAAAAAAAAAAAAAAAGAAAAGTTAAAACAAGAGACCGTAAGAGAAAGAAAGATTTTCAGAGACCAATTATTTAAATCCATATTTTTGCAATAGTAGAAAATGATAACTGAGAATATAGAGAAAATATTAGGTCAATCGTGTCCATTGTCATACATAGGCAAATACTTTGTTTTCAAATACTAAGAATTGATGTCTATTGGGGACACATAAAGACATGTATCTATTTAATACAGTCATGAGAAATTTCAAACACAGGGAAAGTTTGGTAGCTTTGCCTTTAATGTAATCGTATTCTGATACGGTCTTCAGATGTGTCCAAATTTTCCCTGGTTAAGTAAATGGCACATGATAATTAAATAAGAAGTAAATTTTGAGTGCTTAAAAATACAAATCCACACAACAAAATTCAACCTTTGTGTTAGATCACCCTCTGAGCAAGATTATCTCTTGGAATTCAGAGGAGATTACTTCATGTGTTCTGTAGTATCACATGAGAAAAAAACAACATGATCCTGTAAATCTATAAACAACATAACCTTAAAAGTTACCAGAAGATCCCCAAAAGACAGCATATTTGTTTGCCTTTACTCTAAACCTATATGTGCTGTATTTCTCCACAGTTCAACCTGATAGAAGAAGAAGAATCTATTACGCTTTTAATACTAAATCAGTAGGGCAACTAGCAATTGCAACTGAATATAAATTGTAACAGAACCATGATAATAAGTTTGAGCAAAGGCATAGATAACACAAAATGAATTAATACTGATACATGTATTACTAAAGGAAGTAATGTTTTGTAATTTCAATTGAATAATAATGAAACTAATTTTCTGGGAGTCAAAATGCCTCAATTAAAATTCTATTAAGTCCACACTAATGGTCCACTTCAGGAGAAACTTATCAGTTGTCCATGTTCCATGTCATACTTTAAACTCATTTATTTTAGACTTTCTAGTGATGGAATTTTCACTGATCCTGTTACATATTTATATATTCAATCAGCATTTATTTAGTTGCTCTGAGGTTTATCCGGTACTGTGCTTGAGTTAGGGTTTCAAACATGCTGATGGAACAACCTTCATTCTTAAATACTCAGTAGTCTAAAGAGAAAGACAAACGAGTAAGTACGTACTTACAACATGGCTTGGTGTGTGAGAGGTTTTAATGAGGGAAACCTAAAGGTGATCAATTAGTTCTGTGGAGAAGGGCAGCAGTATGGGGTCAGGAAAGGTCTCACAAAGGTGGAGCTCCTTTGATTGCTTTTAAGAGGTGAGATTGACTAGGTGGTTATGGTGGGAAGGGCTCTCCAGGCAAAGGTATCAGCAATTTCAAAAGCACACAGGCAAGTTATAGCCAGGAGTGCTAAGGCAAGTTACGTGTTTTTTTATAGTGGAGTTTAGTGCCTACGCATAGAATATTTATGAGTTGATGCTAGGAAGGGCACACCCATTTCATGCAATTTGTGAGGACCCATGTAGGAGAGACTAAGAAGGCTGACTTTCCAGGTGCTGGGAGGCTATCGGACTATAACACACACACACAAACACACACATGCATGCACAGATCCAAGCATACATTATTTAGGTAAAATTAAATACATAACGCACAAACTTCAGCACAGACACAAGCAGAATCGTGAAATGTGGGTGACACTGTCACCATCCATACACGAAATGGATCTGGTTGAAGGATGGAATGAAACAAGCTTTTTTCGGCAAGCTATGTGGGTGATTGTGGCTTATTGACAGCTTACAGTTTTAGCTTTGTGATACTTTGAAAAGCAGAAGAAATCTCCTGATCCTCATCCATAGACAGATATCCTGGTTTCATGACAATATTCCTGCAATGTCCGCTCCCCTTGCAGTTCTTGTCACTGGGTAATACATGGCTGAGTCTTTCTCAGCTAGCCCTTTCTTCAGACAGAAGGGTGTTTCATCCTGGTCCAGGTCAGCTGTGAAACCCCTTTGCTGTCTTCTGAGGTGTGTCGCAGGAGAAATTGAAGGCCTTGGACAGCATACTAGACTTAATAGGAAAGAACAGGGACCCCATAGTGTTGATAATTGAGAAGTTGCACCTCACCTGCCTCAGAGGAAGAGACCTTGTGCTTGGGATGACTGACTGCCTGGATTCTGCTCCTCTTGTGATTTCAATGCTGGAACAGGGAGAGACCCTCATACTGAAGAACACGTGTCGGTAAAGAGACTCTAAATCACATCATAGAACAATTACAATGCAATAGAACTGGATTTTTTTTTTTTTTTTAAATGAGAGTGGTGATCATTACAAGAACTAATGATGTCTCAGTTGCCCAAAAGCAGGAGGTTCCTTTCTGGAGGTGGAAAGATTTCAAATGGTTTGAGCCTCCAGAAGAGCAGGCGATGAATTTATTAAATGCTTACTCTGTGCTACAGAGTCGCTCTGAGTCGGAATCAACCTGACAGCAGTGGTTTTGGTTTAGCTCTCTATCAGGGACCATCGTAAATAATGCAAACAGTGGATGTCACCACCCAAAGCATGCTATGGAAATTCTTGTTGGCACTCTCGTTCCTAGAGAAATCACTCCTGTTAAGAGCCAGGACCTCAGCCTTGTAGTTTTCTTGACAAGTCCATGCAGAAAACTGCAGGTGGGTGACACAGCTGTCTCTGGAAGGGAAGTTGGCTCAGATGGGAGAGAGGATGGGACAAGTTGTCAGAGCATATCCACACTCATATTTTCAGAGGCTGAACAGATCCAATAGATGTGTTTAAGGAAGCATTTCTTTCCTAATAGTCTCCATGCCACCAGAAATTGTCGGGTGCGGGAGTTTATTCCTTTGATATCTTTACTATACCAGAATTGGAACGGTATTTTAAAAAATACTCTGAATACTATGCTTCAAGTAATTCATTTACATGCCTTCCTGGTGAGAATTTTTTTTTTTCCTCAGTTTATGTATTTATTTATTTATTAACTTTTATTCAGCTTCAAGTGAACGTTCACAAATCAAGTCAGTCTGTCACATATAAGTTAATATATATCTTACTCCTTACTCCCACTTGCTCTCCCCCAATGAGTCAGCCCTTCCAATCTCTCCTTTCGTGAAGACTTTGGCAGCCTCCAACTCTCTCTATCCTCCCATTCCCCCTCCAGACAGGAGATGCCAACACAGTCTCAAGTGTCCACCTGATATAATTAGCTCACTCCTCATCAGCATCTCTCTCCCACCCACTGTCCAGTCCCTTTCATGTCTGGTGAATTGTCTTCGGGGATGGTTCCTGT
This sequence comes from Elephas maximus indicus, assembly GCF_024166365.1. Taxonomy (NCBI): domain Eukaryota; kingdom Metazoa; phylum Chordata; class Mammalia; order Proboscidea; family Elephantidae; genus Elephas; species Elephas maximus. Next base: position 33,364,228 of record NC_064828.1, on the reverse strand, counting down.
CCTGTGCCAATAGAAGGTCTGGGGACCTTGACCGCCGGGATTCCTCTAGTCACATCCAGACCATTAAGTATGGTCTTTTTATGAGAATTCGGGGTCTGCATCCCACTGATCTCCTGCTCCCTCAGGGGTTCTCTATTGTGCTCCCTGTCAGGGCAGTCATCGATTGTGGCCGGGCACCAACTAGTTCTTCTGGTCTCAGAATAATGTAGGTCTCTGGTTCATGTGGCCCTTTCTGTCTCTTGGGCTCTTAGTTGTCGTGTGACCTTGGTGTTCTTCATTGTCGTTTGCTCCAGGTGGGTTGAGACCAATTGATGCATCTTAGATGGCCACTTGTTAGCTTTTAAGACCCCAGATGCCACCTTTCAAAGTGGGATGCAGAATGTTTTCATAATAGAATTATTTTGCCAATTGACTTAGAAGTCCCCTTAAACCATGGTTCCCAAACCCCCGCCCTTGCTCCGCTGACCTTTGAAGTATTCAGTTTATCCCGGAAACTTCTTTGCTTTTGGTCCAGTCCAGTCCAGTTGAGCTGACCTTCCATGTATTGAGTGTTGTCCTTCCCTTCACCTAAAGCAGTTCTTATCAGCTAATTAATCAGTAAAAAACCCTCTCCCTCCGTCCCTCCCTCCCCCGCCCCGTAACCACAAAAGTATGTGTTCTTCTCAGTTTATACTATTTCTCAAGATCTTATAATAGTGGTCTTATACAATATTTGTCCTTTTGCCTCTGACTGATTTCGCTCAGCATAATGCCTTCCAGGTTCCTCCATGTTATGAAATGTTTCAGAGATTCCTCACTGTTCTTTATCAATGCGTAGTATTCCATTGTGTGAATATACCACAATTTATTTACCCATTCATCAGTAGATGGACACCTTGGTTGCTTGCAGCTTTTTGCTATTGTAAACAGAGCTGCAATAAACATGGGTGTGCATATATCTGTTTGTGTGAAGGCTCTTGTTTCTCTAGGGTATATTCCAAGGAGTGGGATTTCTGGGTTGTATGGTAGTTCTATTTCTAACTGTTTAAGATAACGCCAGATAGATTTCCAAAGTGGTTGTACCATTTTACATTCCCACCAGCAGTGTAAGAGAGGTCCAATCTCTCCGCAGCCTCTCCAACATTTATTATTTTGTGTTTTTTGGATTAATGCCAGCCTTGTTGGAGTGGGATGGAATCTCATCATAGTTTTAATCTGCATTTCTCTAATGGCTAATGATCGGGAGCATTTTCTCATGTATCTGTTAGCTGCCTGAATATCTTCTTTAGTGAAGTGTGTGTTCATATCCTTTGCCCACTTCTTCTTTTTTTATTAAGTTTATTAAGCTTTAAGTGAACATTTACAAATCCAATCAGTCTGTCACATATGTTTACATACATCTTACTCCGTACTCTCACTTGCTCTCCCCCTATTGAGTCAGCCCTTTCAGTCTCTCCTTTCGTGACAATTTTGCCAGCTTCCCTCTCTCTCTATCCTTCCATCCCCCCTCCAGACAAGAGTTGCCATCACACTCTCAAGTGACCACCTGATATAATTAGCTCACTCTTCATCAGCATCTCTCTCCCACCCGCTGACCAGTCCCTTTCATGTCTGATGAGTTGTCTTCGGGGATGGTTCCCGTCCTGTGCCAATAGAAGGTCTGGGGACCGTGGCTGCCGGGATTCCTCTAGTCTCAGTCAGACCATTAAGTATGGTCTTTTTATAAGAATTTGGGGTCCGCATCCCACCGATCTCCCGCTCCCCCAGGAGTTCTCTATTGTGCTCCCTGTCAGGGCAGTCATCGATTGTGGCCGGGCACCAACTAGTTCTTCTGGTCTCAGGATGATGTAGGTCTCTGTTTCATGTGGCCCTTTCTGTCTCTTGGGCTCTTAGTTGTCGTGTGACCTTGGTGTTCTTCATTTTCCTTTGCTCCAGGTGGGTTGAGACCAATTGATGTATCTTAGATGGCCGCTGGTTAGCATTTAAGACCCCAGACGCCACTTTTCAAAGTGGGGTGCAGAATGTTTTCATACTAGAATTATTTTGCCAGTTGACTTAGAAGTCCCCTCAAACCATGTTCCCCAGACCCCCGCCCTTGCTCCGCTGACCTTTGAAGCATTCATTTTATCCCGGAAACTTCTTTACTTTTTTTTTTTTTCACTTTTTCAGCAACCTTCTTTTTTTTTTTTAATTAATTTTTATTAAGCTTCAAGTGAACATTTACAATTCCAATCAGTCTGTCACATGTAGGTTTACATACATCATGCTCCCTTCTCCCACTTGCTCTCCCCCTATTGAGTCAGCCCTTTCAGTCTCTTGTTTCGTGCCAGTTTTGCCATCTTCCCTCTCTCTCTATCTTCTCATCCCCCCTCCAGTCAAGAGTTGCCAACACACTCTCCAGTGTCCACCGAATTTAATCGGCTCACTCTTCATCAGCATCTCTCTCCCCGCCGCTGACCAGTCCTTTTCATGCCTGATGAGTTGTCTTCGGGGATGGTTCCTGTCCTGTGCCATCAGAAGTTCTGGGGAGCATTGTCTCTGGGATTCCTCTAGTCGCATTCATATCATTAGGTATGGTCTTTTTATGAGAATTTGGGGTCTGTATCCCATTGGCCTCCTGCTCCCTCAGGAGTTGTCTGTTGTGCTCCCTAGCAGGGCAGACATCGATTGTGGCCGGGCACCAACTAGTTCTTCTGGTCTCAGGATAATGTAGGTCTCTGGTTCATGTGGCCCTTTCTCTCTCTTGGGTCCTTAGTTGTCGTGTGGCCTTGGTGTTCTTCCTTTGCCTTTGCTCCAGGTGGGTTGAGACCAATTGATGTATCTTAGATGGCCGCTTGTTGGCATTTACGACCCCAGACGCCATATTTCAAAGTGGGATGCAGAATGTTTTCATAATAGAATTATTTTGCCCGTTGACTTAGAAGTCTCCTCAAACCCTGTTCCCCAGACCCCAGCCCCTGCTCTGCTGACCTTTGAAGTTTTCATTTTATCCCGGAAACCTCTTTGCTTTTAGTCCCGTCCAATTAGGCTAACCTTCCTTGTATTGTGTGTTGTCTTTCCCTTCACCCAAAGCAGTTCTTATCTACTGATTGATCAATAAAAAACCCTCTCCCTCCCTCCCTCCCTCCCCCCTTTGTAACCACAAAAGTATGTGTTCTTCTCCGTTTTTTCTATTTCTCAAGATCTTATAATAATGGTCTTATACAATATTTGTCCTTTTGCCTCTGACTCATTTCGCTCAGCATAATGTCTTCCAGATTCCTCCATGTTATGAAATGTTTCAGAGATTCGTCACTGTTCTTTATCGATGCATAGTATTCCATTCTGTGAATATACCACAATTTATTTACCCATTCATCCGTTGACGGACATCTTGGTTGCTTCCAGCTTTTTTGCTATTGTAAACAGAGCTGCAATAAACATGGGTGTGCATATGTCTGTTTGTGTGAAGGCTCTCATATCTCTAGGGTATATTCCGAGGAGTGGGATTTCTGGGTTGTATGGTAGTTCTATTTCTAACTGTTTAAGATAACGCCAGATAGATTTCCAAAGTGGTTGTACCATTTTACAATCCCACCAGCAGTGTATGAGAGTTCCAATCTCTCCGCAGCCTCTCCAACATTTATTATTTTGTGTTTTTTGGATTAATGCCAGTCTAGTTGGTGTGAAATGGAATCTCATCATTTTTAGTTGGTGTGAGATGGAATCTCGTCATAGTTTTAATTTGCATTTCTCTAATGGCTAATAATCGGGAGCATTTTCTCATGTATCTGTTGGCTGCCTGAATATCTTCTTTAGTGAAATGTGTGTTCATATCCTTTGCCCACTTCTTGATTGGGTCGCTTGTCTTTTTGTGGTTGAGTTTTGACAGAATCATGTAGATTTTAGAGATCAGGCGCTGGTCGGAGATGTCATAGCTGAATATTCTTTCCCAGTCTGTAGGTGGTCTTTTTACTCTTTTGGTGAAGTCTTTAGATGAGCATAGGTGTTTGATTTTTAGGAGCTCCCAGTTACCTGGTTTCTCTTCATCATTTTTGGTAATGTTTTGTATTCTGTTTATGCCCTGTATTAGGGCTCCTAGGGTTGTCCCTATTTTTTCTTCCATGATCTTTATCGTTTTAGTCTTTATGTTTAGGTCTTTGATCCACTTGGAGTTAGTTTTTGTGCATGGTGTGAGGTATGGGTCCTGTTTCATTCTTTTGCAAATGGATATCCAGTTATGCCAGCACCATTTGTTAAAAAGACTATCTCTTCCCCAATTAACTGACACTGGGCCTTTGGCAAATATCAGCTGCTCATACATGGATGGATTTCTATCTGGGTTCTCAATTCTGTTCCATTGGTCTATGTGCCTGTTGTTGTACCAGTACCAGGCTGTTTTGACTACTGTGGCTGTATAATAGGTTCTGAAATCAGGTAGAGTGAGGCCTCCCACTTTCTTCTTCTTTTTCAGTAATGCTTTGCTTATCCGGGGGTTCTTTCCCTTCCATATGAAATTAGTGGTTTGTTTCTCTATCCCCTTAAAATATGACAGTGGTATTTGGATTGGAAGTGCGTTATGTGTATAGATGGCTTTTGGTAGAATAGACATTTTTACTATGTTAAGTCTTCCTATCCATGAGCAGGGTATGTTCTTCCACTTAAGTATGTCCTTTTGAATTTCTTGTAGCAGAGTTTTATAGTTTTCTTTGTATAGGTCTTTTACATCCTTGGTAAGATTTATTCCTAAGTATTTTATCTTCTTGGGGGCTACTGTGAATGGTATTGATTTGGTTATTTCCTCTTCGGTGATCTTTTTGTTGATGTAGAGGAATCCAAGTGATTTTTGTAGGTTTATTTTTTAACCTGAGACTCTGCCAAAATCTTCTATTAGTTTCAGTAGTTTTCTGGAGGATTCCTTAGGGTTTTCTGTGTATACGATCATGTCATCTGCAAATAGTGATAGCTTTACTTCCTCCTTGCCAATCTGGATACGCTTTATTTCTTTGTCTAGCCTAATTGCCCTGGCTAGGACTTCAAGTACGATGTTGAATAAGAGTGGTGATAAAGGGCATCCTTGTCTGGTTCCCGTTCTCAGGGGAAATGCTTTCAGGTTCTCTCCATTTAGAGTGATATTGGCTGTTGGCTTTGCATAGATGCTCTTTATTATGTTGAGGAATTTTCCTTCAATTCCTATTTTGGTTTAAGAGTTTTTATCATAAAAGGGTGTTGAACTTTGTCAAATGCCTTTTCTGCATCTATTGATAAGATCGTGTGGTTTTTATCTTTTGTTTTATTTATGTGATGGATTACACTAATGGTTTTTCTGATATTAAACCAGCCTTGCATACCTGGTATAAATCCCACTTGATCAGGGTGAATTATTTTTTTGATGTGTTGTTGGATTCTGTTGGCTAGAATTTTGTTGAGGATTTTTGCATCTATATTCATGAGGGATATAGGTCTAAAATTTTCTTTTTTTGTAATGTCTTTACCTGGTTTTGGTATCAGGGAGATGGTAGCTTCATAGAATGAGTTGGGTAGTATTCCGTCTTGTTCTATGCTTTGAAATACCTTCAGTAGTAGTGGTGTTAAGTCTTCTCTGAAGGTTTGGTAGAATTCTGCAGTGAAGCTGTCCGGGCCAGGACTTTTTTTTGTTGGAAGTTTTTTGATTACCGTTTCAATCTCTTTTTTTGCTATGGGTCTATTTAGTTGTTCTACTTCTGAATGTGTTAGTTTAGGTAGGTAGTATTTTTCTAAGAATTCATCCATTTCCTCTAGGTTTTCAAATTTGTTAGAGTACAATTTTACGTAGTAATCTGAAATGATTCTTTTAATTTCATTTGGCTCTGTTGTGATGTGGTCCTTCTCGTTTCTTATTCGGGTTATTTGTTTCCTTTCCTGTTTTTCGTTAGTCAGTCTAGCCAATGGTTTATCAATTTTGTTAATTTTTTCAAAGAACCAGCTTTTGGCTTTGTTAATTCTTTCAATTGTTTTTCTGTTCTCTAATTCATTTAGTTCAGCTCTAATTTTTATTATTTGTTTTCTTCCGGTGCCTGATGGGTTCTTTTGTTGCTCACTTTCTATTTGTTCACGTTGTCGGGACAGTTCTCTGATTTTGGCTCTTTCTTCTTTTTCTATGTGTGCATTTATCGATATAAATTGGCCTCTGAGCACTGCTTTTGCTGTGTCCCAGAGGTTTTGATAGGAAGTATTTTCATTCTCGTTGCTTTCTATGAATTTCCTTATTCCCTCCTAGATGTCTTCTATAACCCAGTCTTTTTTCAGGAGGGTATTGTTCATTTTCCAAGTATTTGATTTCTTTTCCCTAGTTTTTCTGTTATTGATTTCTAGTTTCATTGCCTTGTGGTCTGAGAAGATGCTTTGTAATATTTCGATGTTTTGGACTCTGCAAAGATTTGTTTTATGACCTAATATGTGGTCTATTCTAGAGAATGTTCCATGTGCACTAGAAAAAAAAGTATATTTTGCAGTAGTTGGGTGGAGAGTTCTGGTATATAAGTCAATGAGGTCAAGTTGGTTGATTGTTGTAAGTAGGTCTTCCGTGTCTCTATTGAGCTTCTTACTGGATGTCCTGTCCTTCTCCGAAAGTGGTGTGTTGAAGTCTCCTACTATCAATGTGGAGGTGTCTATCTCACTTTTCAGTTCTGTTAAAATTTGATTTATGTATCTTGCAGCCCTGTCATTGGGTGCATCAATATTTAATATGGTTATGTCTTCCTGACCAATTGTCCCTTTTATCATTATATAGTGTCCTTCTTTATCCTTTGTGGTGGATTTAAGTCTAAAGTCTATTTTGTCGGAAATTAATATTGCTACTCCTCTTCTTTTTTGCTTATTGTTTGCTTGATATATTTTTTTCCATCCTTTGAGTTTTAGTTTGTTTGTGTCTCTAAGTCTAAGTTGTGTCTCTTGTAGGCAGCATATAGATGGATCGTGTTTCTTTATCCAGTCCGAGACTCTCTGTCTCTTTATTGGTGCATTTAGTCCATTTACATTCAGCATAATTATAGATAAATAAGTTTTTAGTGCTGTCATTTTGATACCTTTTCATGTGTGTTGTTGGCAATTTCATTTTTCCACATACTTTTTTGTGCTGAGACGTTTTTCTTAGTAGATTGTGAGATCCTCATTTTCATAATGTTTAACTTTATATTAGTTGAGTCGTTACGTTTTTCTTGGCTTTTTTCTTGAGTTATGGAATTGATATTCCTTTTTGTGGTTACCTTATTATTTACCCCTACTTCTGTAAGTAAAAACCTAACTTGTATCGTTCTATATTGCCTTGTATCACTCTCCATCTGGCGGTTCAGTGCCTCCTATGTTAGTCCCTCTTTTTGATTATTGTGATCTTTTACCTATTGATTTCCATGATTCCCTGTTATGTGTATTATTTTATTTATTTATTTATTTTTTAGAATTAATCTTAATTTGTTTGTTTTTGTGCTTTCCCTATTTGAGTTGATATCAGGACGTTCTGTTTTGTGACCTTGTATTGTGCTGGTACCTGATATTATTGGTCATCTGACCAAACAATCTCCTTTAGCATTTCTTGTAGCCTTGGTTTGGTTTTTGCAAATTCTCTAAACTTGTGTTTATCTGTAAATATCTTAATTTCTCCTTCATATTTCAGAGAGAGTTTTGCTGGATATATGATCCTTGGTTGGCAGTTTTTCTCCTTCAGTGCTCTGTATACGTCGTCCCATTCCCTTCTTGCCTGCACGGTTTCTGCTGAGTAGTCTGAACTTATTCTTATTGATTCTCCCTTGAAGGAGACCTTTCTTTTCTCCCTGGCTGCTTTTAAAATTTTCTCTTTATCTTTGGTTTTGGCAAGTTTGATGATAATATGTCTTGGTGTTTTTCTTTTTGGATCAATCTTAAATGGGGTTCGATGAGCATCTTGGATAGCTATCCTTTCGTCTTTCATGATGTCAGGGAATTTTTGTGTCAGGCGTTCTTCAACTATTTTCTCTGTGTTTTCTGTCCCCCCTCCCTGTTCTGGAACTCCAATCACTCGCAAGTTATCCTTCCTGATAGAGTCCCACATGATTCTTAGGGTTTCTTCATTTTTTTTAATTCTTTTATCTGATTTTTTTTCAGCTATGTTGGTGTTAATTCCCTGGTCCTCCAGATGTCCCAGTCTATATTCTAATTGCTCGAGTCTGCTCCTCTGACTTCCTACTGTGTTGTCTAATTCTGTAATTTTATTGTTAATCTTTTGGATTTCTACCTGCTGTCTCTCTATGGATTCTTGCAACTTATTAATTTTTCCACTATGTTCTTGAATAATCTTTTTGAGTTCTTCAACAGTTTTATCAGTGTGTTCGTTGGCTTTTTCTGCAGTTAGCCTAATTTCATTTGTGATGTCTTTAAGCATTCTGTAAATTAGTTTTTTATATTCTGTATCTGATAATTCCAGGATTGTATCTTCATTTGGGAAAGATTTTGATTCTTTTGTTTGGGGGGTTGTAGAAGCTGTCATGGTCTGCTTCTTTATGTGGTTTGATATGGACTGCTGTCTCTGAGTCATCACTGGGAAACTAGTTTTTCCAGAAAATCCGCTAAAAAAAAATGCAGTCAGATCCCTATCAGAGTTCTCCCTCTGGCTCAGGGTATTCAGATGTTAATGGAGCCGCCTGGGGAGGGTGGGGGAGGGATCAGAGAACTAGGAGTGTAGCACCCCAGAATATAGCCAGAGTTGTTTGTCTTGCTTGGAATGACTCTTATATCTGAGATTTCCACGGGGCGTGTCGCCTGTATGTACTGGCTGTGTGGAGATTGCCCCCTGGGGGGTCTGGCCCGCTGGCGTCACGGTCAGATCCTCCACTGTCAGCCCCACCCCCAAGGTTAAGGCTCCCCTACTGGGACGGTGCACTCCCAAATCCAAAATCAGTCGCTGCCTCCCAGGGACTCCCCGTCCCGCCAGCCGCATCGCGCGCCGCTTCCGCAAACCGGGTGGGTTCCCCCCCCCGGGGTCAGCTCAGGAGAGCGGAGCAGCTCCCCGGGCCTGAGTCGCGACTGCGCGTCCTGGCTGGGATGCCGCTCTCCCCGCTCCAAGACCAGCCACTGCCTCCCGGGGACTTCTTCCATCAGCTGCTCTGCCACGCCAACCGCGCAAGCCGGCTGGGCCCGCGCGAACCGGTTGGGACCGCCCCGGGGTCAATTCAGGGGAACGTAGCTGGTCCTTGCGCTCACGTCCCGCCCGCGCCCGCCAAAATCCCAGCGGGACGGCTCCACGGCTGGGAAACTGCTTTCCCCGCTCCAAGACCAGTCACTTCCTCCCGGGGACTTCTCCCTCTGGCGCGCTACTCCGCTCACGAGAACAGGGTGGGCGCCGCCCGCACGAACAACTGGGACCCCCCCCCGGGGTCAATTCAGGGGAATGTAGCTGGTCCCGGCGCTCGTGCCATGCCCGCTCCCCGCCAAACTCCCGACGGCTCCCCGGCTGGAACGCTGCTCTCCCCGCTCCAAGACCAGTCACTGCCTCCCGGGTACATCTCCCACTGGCTGCGCCGCCACGCCGCCTGCGCCAACCGGCTGGGCTCCTCCCGGGATGAGTTCGGGGGCTAGGGCTGGGCCCCTTGTCTGTGCCGTCTGCCCCCCTGGGCTCTGCCCCAAATCGGCCTCCGAAGGTCACCTGCCTGGTACGCTGGCTCCTGGCTCTGAAAACAATTGCTGTCTCCCTGTATTTGTTCGTTCTCTGTCTCTAAATCTGTGTTTGTTGTTCAGAGTTCGTAGATTGTTATGTATGTGATCGATTCACTTGTTTTTCCGAGTTTTTGTTGCAAGAGGGATCCGCGGTAGCATCCACCATCTTGGCCCCTCCTCGACCCCCAAATTTTTAATGACACTTGAGAAGGAATATATTCTATGTATTTTCAACTTAGTTACACGATCCTTTTTTTTTTAATCACTGATTCTGCTTTCATAACCCCAAGAGAGACTCCAAGAGTCAAAATAAAGCTTGAGATGAAAACAGGACAATTTGTTTCATATTTCTTCAGTATTATAGTTTCATAAATCCATGTTTCTTAGTATGAGAAACCAATATGAGTTTTCATTTATTTGTCCAGAAATTGTTTCCAACCTCTGATTGTACTTCGCTAAACCATGCTGGTACCTCATATAAGATCAGAACCTCAAAGAGAAGAAAAATAAAAGGAAATAAAGAAAAAAGGAATAGGTAATGTGTAGCTGGGAAGGACTGGGAAAGAGATAAAAGGGAGAAGAAAATGGCAGAGAATTACTTGAACCAAAAATCACTGTTATATCAAAACTTCTCAGAAATGGCTTTATTAGCATTTGGGACCAGATAATTCTTTGTTGGGGGTTTGTCCTGTATGTTGTAGGATATTTATCAGTGTCTCTGGCCTCTACTACTGGATGCCGGTAGCACTGCTTCCCCAGATGTGACAGTCAAAAATGTCTCCAAACATTGATAATTGTCTTCTGGAATACAACGTCTCTCCTGGTTTATCACCACTAATCTATATGTTGAATTTTTGCAGATGTTGCAACAAACAGATGCAATGCTGGAAGTGCTCACTCATCTATGCCAAGAAATCTGGAAGACAGCTACCTGGCCAACCAATGGGGAAGAGATCTATATTTGTGCTCATTGCAAAGAAAGGTGATCCAACAGAATGAGGAAATTATCAAACGATATCATTAATATCACACACAAGTTAAATTCTGCTGAAGATAGTTCAAAAACAATTACAGCAGTACATCAACAAGGAACTGTCAGAAATTCAAGCTGGATTCAGAAAAGGATGCAGAATGAGAGATATCATCACTGATGTCAGATGGATCTTGGCTGAAATCAGAGAATACTAGAAAAATATTTATTTACATTTTATTGACTATGCAAGGGCATTCAACTCTATGGATCATAACAGATTATGTATAACATTGTAAATAATGGAAATTCCAGAACACTTAATTGTGCTCTTGAGGAACCTCTACACAAACCAAAGGCAGCCATTTGAACAGAGCAAGGGGATACTGCATGGGTTAAAATCAGGAAACATGTGCATCAGGATTGTATCCTTTCACCGTACCTATTCAGCCTGTATGCTGAGCAAATAATCAGAGAAGCTGGACTATATGAAGAAGACTGTGGCATCAGGATTGGAGGAAAACTCATTAATAACGTGCAATATGCATATGACACAACCCTGCTTGCTGAAAGTGAAGAAGGATTGAAGCACTTCCTGATGAAGATCAAAGACTATATAGCCTTTATTATGGATAACAGCTCAGCATAAAGGAAACAAAAATCCTCACAACTGGACCGAAAAGCAATATCATAATAAATGGAGAAAGGATTGAAGTTGTCAAAGGTGTCATTTTACTTGGATCCACAATTGATCGATGTTCATGGAAGTACCAATCAAGAAATCAAGTGACATATTCATTGGGAAAATTTGCTACAAAACACCTCTTTAAAATATAAAAAACCAAAAAGTTACTAAGGAGTACCTGACTCAAGCAATGAGATTTTCAGTTGCCTCATATGAATATGAAAGCTGGACAATGAATAAAGAAGATTGAAGAAGAGTTGATGCCTTTCAATAATTGTGTTGGTGAAGAATATTGAATATACCATGGACTGCCAGAAGAATGAGCAAATCTGTCTTGGAATCAGAATGCTCCTTAGAAGTGAGGATGGTGACTTTATTGCATGTACTTTGAATATGTTATCAGGAGGGACCAGTCCCTGAAGAAGGCCATCATGCTTGGTAAATTAGAGGGTAAGTGATAACGGGGAAGGTCCTCCATGAGATGGATTGACACAGTGGCGGCAACACTGGGCTTAAAGTTGGAACAATTGTGAGGATGTTGAAAGGCCCGACAGTGTTTCGTTCTGTTGTACATGGGGTTGATATGAGTCAGAACTGACTTCATGGCACCTAACGACAACAGAAATGGGCTATTAAGCCCATTTTACAAGAAAATGACTGAAAATGTGAAGACGAACTTTTTTCTTTCTACTATTGTGATACATTTCTTATTTCTATACTGGTCCAGTGGTCCCAGACAACTATTATATCATTATATTTTAACAAATTCAATAAGCACAATACATGGAATACAAAAAACAGAAGTTAATTTTATGTGTCTTTATAAAACATTTTTATATAAATCATTCACAGCTCAGAAAAATTTCTCAGGCCGATCATGTCTCAGATTTCAGATCGGTAAATATCTCATCTTTGGATCTTCATAGATATAAAAACCATCTCCCAATTTTTCATCCAAATTATTCTACATATGTACAAAAAAAAGATCCTTAAACCCTAAAAAGAAGTCCCTCCATCACCCACAATTCATACACACACACACACACACACACCACAGTTCCAAAAAAAATAAAAGAGTCCTCTTTAGAAGGTAGAAGTATACCACAGGTAGGCAGAGCTGCCCATTAAAAAGTTCAGTGACAAGGCCTAGGAGTAACTGTTGCTGAAATCTATCTCATGAAACTGATCAATTACAGGAACAAAATCAGCTCCAAATTCAAGATATGATACACACCAGTATTTAAGGGGACTTGGCATCAAAGTGTGTCCCTATAGCAAGAGTAAAGTATCATGAAGACACGAGTAGGGGTCTTGATGGGCCTTCTGTGGATACAGATTTGCTGTGAGTTAAAAAATATTCCAGAGGAAACTTGGAGGGCTGTCACAACTAAATTTGGAAAAGAGCAAGGGAGGGGAGGAAGAGATGGAGGAAGAGACAGAACACAAATCTCTTGGGCTGTATCTTACACCATGAGGAAGGAAACTGCAGAGAAATTTCCTACACTTGAAATGGTAAAAGTAATTTTGCAGTGACCTTTACTTGTGCCTATTTTTTGTCTTTCCCAACAGGGATAAGAGTGGAGATGCAGGTGGAGCAGAGTCCCAGGGTCCTGATCTCACAAGAGGGGAATAATTCCTCTCTGACATGCAATGCTTCTGTCACCATGACCACTGTTCAGTGGTTCCAACAAAATCCTGGAGGACGTCTCATATCCTTGTTTCGCATAGCTTCAGGAGTGCAACAAAAAGGAAGATTAGAAGCCACAGTCAATACCAAGGAATGTTATAGGCACTTATACATCAGAGACTCCCAGCCTGGGGACTCAGCCACTTTCTTCTGTGCTGTAGAGAAGCACAGTGCCCTTAAACACCTGCAGCCCATACCAAAAAACCATAGCTGAGGCCTAACCCAAACTCTAAAGTGGGAGTAGGGGCCTAATGTGATTAAAATTGCATCTCCTGATTCATGCAGAACATGTTTCTAAATGAGCTACAGATCAGGGACATACATGGTTCACCCGGGGGTCCCTGTGACGATGGTGTTATTAGGTAAAATCTTTACACTGATCACCTCTCTCATATCCATTTCCATCATTCTGAGTGGGAGTGAGCAGGCAACTCAATGTGGAGCAGAGTACTCAATTTTTCCATGTCCAAGAGCAAGAAAGCACAAATCTCACCTACATTTTCCTTTCCATATCTTTCTATGGCTTATGTTGGTACAGACAGGAACCCTGGGAAAGCTCCAAGATCCTTCTTCTAATGCATTTAAATGAGGAAGAAAAGGGAGAGGAAAAATAAAGGACATTGTTAGTATAAAGAATTGGCAGAGCTGCCTGCACACAAGACCAAAGATCAGCCACTTACCTCTGTGTTGTGAAGGCACAGTGTTTCCCAAGCACCTGAACCCTGAACCCAGACATGTGGCTGCTGTCCCCAAACCCAACAACAAGATAGAAATGTCTGCACATTATTACTCACTTTTAGCACGGTGCTGAGAAATGCACGCTTGATAAATCACAGCAATGTTCACTTCAAAAGAAACTGGAAATGCTGATAAATATTCAGTATAGGAAACTTGGAAGTCATCAAGAATGAAATGGAATCTCTATAGTGAGCTGAAATGGATTGGTATTGGACGTTTTGAATCAGACAATGATATGGTCTGAGATACTGGGAATGAATGGTGTCACATTCATTGTCAAAAAGAACATTTCAAGATCTAAGCCTTGGTAGCACAGTGGTACCAAAAAGAATTGGTCTATGTTCGACCATTTGAGGAGGGAGCGTAGATCAAAAACTGATGGTATAGACAGGCAAAGTCCAAGCTGCACTGAAGACATTGGTGAAAAACAAGGCTCCAGGAATTGATGGAACTCTAATTGAGATGCTTCGACAAACAGATGGAGCACTGGAGGTACTCACTTATCTATCCCAAGAAACTTGGAAGACAGCTACCTGGACAACCGACTGGAAAAGATCTATATTTGTGCCCATGGCAGAGAAAGGTGAGCCAGCAGAATGTGGAAATTATCAACCAATATCAGTAATATCACACAAGTTAAATTTTGCTGAAGATAACTGAAAACGTTGCGGCAGTACATTGACAGGGAACAGCCAGAAATTCAAGCTGGATTCAGAAAAGGATGTGGAATAAGGGATATCATTGTTGACGTCACATGGATCTTGGCTGAAAGCAGAGAATACTAGAAAGATGTTTACCTGTGTTTTATGGACTATGCAAATCCACTTGACTTTGTGGATCATAACAAATTATGAATAACCTAGTGAAGAACAAGAATCCCAGAACACTTAATTGTGCTCATGCTGAACCTGTACATAGAACAAGAGGCAGTTTTTCAAACAGAACAAGGGGATATTGACTGGATTAAAATCAGAAAACATGTGTGTCAGGGTTGTATCCTTTCACCATACTTATTCAATCTATATGCTGAGGAAATAATCCGAGAAGCTGGACTGTATGAAGAAAAGCACAGCATCAAGATTGCTGAAAGAATTATTAATAACCTGCAATATGCAGATGACACAATCTTGCTTGCTGAAAGCAAAGAGAATTTGAAGCACTTACTGATGAAAATCAAAGACCACAGCCTTCAGTACGGATTACTCCTCAACATAAAACAAAAATCCTCACAATTGGACTAATAAGCAATATCATATAAAGGGAGAAAATGTTGAAGTTGTCAAGGACTTCATTTTACTTGGATCCACAATCAACACCCATGGAAGCAGCAGTCAAGAAAGGAAATGATGTATTGCGCTGGGCAAATCTGTTGCAAAAGACCCCCTTAAAATGTTGAAAAGCAAGGATGTCACTTTGAGTACTAAGGTGAACCTGACCCAAGCTATGATGTTTTCAAATGCCTATTATGCAACTGGACAATGAATAAGGGAAACCAGGGAAAAATTGATGCCTTCGAATTATGGTGGTGGCAAAGAATATTGAATATACCATGGATTGCCAGAAGAAAGAACAACTCTGTCTTGGAAGAAGTACAGCCTGAATGCTCCTTGGAAGCAAGGATGGTAAGACTTTGTCTTTATGTACTTTGGACATGTTATCAGGAGGTGCAAGTCCATGAGAAGGACAACATGGCTGGTAAGGTAGAGGGTCAGTGAAAAAGAGGAAGACCTTTGATGGGATGTATTCACAGTGGCTGCAACAATGGCTGAAACATAGCAATGATTGTGAAGATGGCACACGACCAGGCAGTGTTTCGTTCCTAGGGTCACTATAAGTTGGAACCAACTCGACAACACCTAACAACAACAACAACATTCAGTCTAGTCCTAAACACAAGTTCTAAACTCTTAATCTCTAAATCAGGGATACAGTGAATGAGCAATTCTAGTTAGAGGACCCCTCAAACCCAGTAATAAGCCTCTGTGGTAAAATGAACATTTAAATGAATAAATGAGTACTGTTTATTCTTACCCTATATTATACTCATGTATGAAGGGAAATCATAACAAAGTAACACCTTAGTGTCAAAGAAAAAAAAATGTTATGCCCTGTAACACCTCATTTAGTTTTTTGTTCCAGATTCTTACAGTGTGTTAAATGGTTCAGTGTGTTCATATTCAATACTGCCTATTTATATCATTTCCTTCTTGGTTATACTTTGGAAAGACCATTGGGAAAAAAGCTAACTTCCAGCCATGAGTATGCTATATCATTTTGAGCAAGTGAGTCAATTTCTTTGTACCTCGTCTCAGAATCCTCATCTGTAATGAGATTTCCCATAAACCATTTCTCACAAGGCTCATACATTCAATCATTCAACAACTATTTATTGAGTATCTGTTAGGTAGTGGGTAGTGAGCTTTGAATTAATAAAGACTTCCTTCCCTTGCTAAATATGTAGTCTAGTGGGGAATACATTCTTGTCTTCAGAGAGTTCCTGTAAGGTGTGAAAAGGACTAAACTAGGAAAGTGAAGAGTATTTAAAAAAAAAAAGTCAGGCACAGCTTCCTAGGGTGTGTGATACCACAGCTGAAACTCAAAAGTTTAATAGGAGTTAATCAGAATGAAGGACGAAAGAGAATAAAGGAAAGTGCCTCAATTTGATGGAGTAATATTTATAGGTTGAAAGCAAGGAAGATAATGGCAAATTTAAAACTTAAAAAGTAATTTGCAGGTAATAAAGTAATGTGCAGGGGTGACTCTCATTT